>NC_067481.1:47070399-47396649 GCF_947179515.1 Apodemus sylvaticus
AAAGGAAAACACAATAAACTGACTTGTGACCTCACATGCACATGCAGACCAACACACATGCACACACACACACACACATGCACACACAAGTTCAGAGGCTGGGGAGATGGCTCAGTGGTAAGAGCACTGTCTGCTCCTCCAGAGGACCCAGGTTTGATTCCCAGCACCCACATGGCAGCCCACGACCTTCTTTCTATAACAGTTCCAGGGATTTGACACCCTCTTCTGGCTTCTGAGGGTGGTGCATGCATGTCGTAAATAGACATACAGGTAAAACCCTGTACACATAAAATAATAATTTCTAAATTATTAACTGCATGCCTGTCACCCCAGCATTGGGAGAGGAGATGAGGAGGCAGGTTCCCAGCTTAGGGCTAGCCTGTGCAAACATAACACTGAGATTTTGGTTCCATGAGAGACTCTGTTGCAAGGCAATCTGAGAACACTAGGGGAAGACACTGCAAGTCCTCCTCTGGCTTCCATATGCACATGTGCCTGCACACTAGTGTGCATACACACATGAATGTGCATACACACATGAACCACACACAGAAGCTGAGAGTCAACGGGGGCTGAGGCAGTCCCATCAGCTCTGCACCTTGTTGGCTTTTCATTGTCCATAGAGGGGAAAAGCAATTCTGCTCAACTTTGTATTTCCTGTTAAAACCCTTACCACCCTCTTCCACTAGCTCTGAGCAGCCACATTCCAGGCATGACGAATGCCGACCACCAGTGCCTTTGCTTCTTTCCAGTCCTCTGCTTCCCCAGTCCTATGGAGCCAAATCCTCTCACTGCAAGGGCGTACTCCAGGAACATCCTTTCCATGAAGCATTCCTAGATTCCTCCACATCTGGGGAGTAAAAATAAACCCTTCTAGTGTTTGGGTGTTTACCTTGTCTATACTGAATGTGTCCTCCCCGCCCCTCTCAGGGTATTTCTTTCTCTGAAAACTCTTATGAGATGGGGCTGGAGCCAGAGTGTAGACACTGTGTGTGCATGGGAAGAGATGCAATTGCCAGAGAAAGGCCACATCAGGAGCCACATAGGGTATGGTGATACCTGTCTGTAATCCCAGCACTCAGGGGCCGGGGCAAGTCAGGAAGACTGTGAGCTTGAAGCTAGCTTGGGTTATATAGTCAACTTGAGAGCAACCTGGACTAAATATGGAGATCCCGTAGAAGAGGAAGGAAAAGAAGAGGAGGAGGCATCTTGACTGATATAACAGGCTGGATTTAGTCCTGGGGGTTATTTGTTAAAATATTTATGTATTTGTTTATTTGCTTGTTTGTTTGTTTGTTTGCTGGAGACAGTTCCAAGACAGGTGTAGCCCCAGATGTCCTAGAACTCACTTTGTAGACCAGGCTAGATGGGTTGGGGAAGATCCAAAGACTTGAAACAAATAAGGATCTGGGAAAGAGCCCAAGCTGGAGAAGTGAGGAAGCCAGAGGTCATATGGAGAGAAGGGAAGAGACTGTCTGAGATGCCGTGCGGATATCGTGCGGATGCCTGAGACACTGTGCGGATGTCTGAGACACCATGCAGATGTCTGAGACACCGTGCGGATGTCTGAGATGCCGTGCGGATGTCTGAGATGCTATGTGGATCTCTGGCTTGGTTGGTAAATGCGGAGTTGAGATGCTGGGGCAGTGTGAGTTTGTCTAAGTTTGGGATCCACTCATGAATCCACGTGACCTCCAGCCACTGGGATGGCTAGCCTAGGTCACTGAATCTGTGACATCAGTGATTGGGCATTAGAAGAAAAAGGAGCTGACGTAGAGAAAGGCCTTGGGGATTTCCAAGAAGTTCAAAATTAGCAATTTTATGTCTGTGGAGCATGGTAGCACACACCTGTGATCCTAGCCACCCCGGATTCAAAGGAAGGACAATCTAACATTCAAGGCCAGCCTGGACAAACTGGAGATACTGACTCTGTCTCAAAAACAGTTCTTTTAAAGATTTGAAGAAGTGTGCTCTGTGGTAGATCACTAGTCTAGCAAGTGCCGCACTGTAGGCTCAGTCCCCAGCACTGCAAAAGGAGAGCTAGAAGGGAGAGATGCTGAGGTTGCCTTGGGTGATTTCTGAAGGAGTCTAAGCTGTAAGCCTTATGTGCAGGGCCCAGAAGCAGAAACAGGGCTTGAGGAAACAGCTGTGCATGCAGTGATGATTCAGGACCATGGAGAGACACTAGCTTGGCTGCCTCAAAGAGAAAGGTGGGGGAAGAAAAACAAGTCCGCATTTGTCTGTCCCTTAAGCACAGGGGCGTCAGTCCCCAAAGCACAGCTACACACGTGCCTTTGTGCCTGACAGACACCAGCACATGCCCCTGCTTGGACTTCAGCACGTTTGCCTTCTAAGTAGAAGAATGCACAAATGAACAAATCTAAGCATGAAGAAGCTGTGCTGTGCCTACAACACACCGACTATGGGACATGCCTAAGATGGGTAAGAGATGCAGTTCTGTCAGTAGAGTGCCTTACCTAGCATGTACAGAGCCCTGAGTTCTACCCCCAGCACCACATAAGCCAGGCATGATGGTACACGCCTGCCTCTCCTCGCAACACCTGTGAGGAGGAGGCAGGAGAATCAAGAGTTCAAGGTCTAGCTGGGCGTGTTGGTGCACACCTTCAAGTGTAAGCACTGGGGAGGCAGGGAGGCAGATAGTGTGAGTTCAAAGACAGCTTGGTCAGCTAGTAAGTTCCAGGCCAAGCAAGATCACATAATGAGCCCGTTTCACAATCACAGACACACACACACACACTCAAGGTCATCATTGGATTACACGGGTTTACAAATCCAGACTGGGATGCATGAGATTCTGTCTTGGGCAGGGGCAGCCTAAGGAAGGTTGGAAGTCACTGCGGAGCACTGTGATGTGTTTGGGAATAACCCACGAGGAAAAGGCTGCCCTGTGCCCACCGCCACAGCTGCAGATGGGAACGCCACCTCTAGAGGCAGTAATTAGATGTGGGACCTGGTTATTTCCTAACTGGCACAAATCAGAATTGCCCATTCACCTGGGTTTAGTCGTTCTTTCCTCTGGCCTTGCAAAACTTCACTTACTATCAGGGAAAACAGTGGCCACCCCACCTTTTAACTGTCTCCTACACACAAGGTTTTATGTAGGTACCAACGTGCGCATGCACTCACTTAATTCTCCCAACAACCCTGTGGCATGGTTGTTTCTATTTTGCCCATTTTAAAAATAATATTTACTGACTCTTTGAGACAAGGTCTCAATAGCCCAGACAGGCCAAGAACGTGCTTTGTAGATGGTGCTGACCTGAAACTCCCATCCTACTGTCTCTACTTCCCAAGTGCTGGGATTGACCAGCACGTGCCGCATGTCCAGCTATTGGTTTGTTTTATCAGTCTTGAAGGCCCGTGCCTGGGGTCTTACTCCACTGACAGGAAGCCTTGCTATAAGAACATGGCCTCATTTCTCAGTCCACCCCATGTGTCAAGCCTGCCCCTGCCCAAGGGAACCACAGAGATTGCAGTGCATGCTAGAGCTGGGTCTGGGCGTCTGTGACCAGTGCTCTTCAGAGAAAGTCCTTGACCCTACCTGCCCGGCCACAGTAGGCCCTATAGGAGCCATTTGTTTTCCTCTGGTGGGCTTAATGGGGAGGGCAGATGATCTGGATGGAGAAAGGTAAGAGAGGACTTGGCTCTTCCCTGCACACACAGCGGAAAGCTTACTTTCCTGGAAGCATCTTCAGGTCCAGATAAGGAATGGACCATAACAGAACATCCAGCATCCAGCTGATGGACCTCCTACCAGCTACGTGGCCATGGCCCAATCTGCCCAGGATGTGCTTCTGCGGGCAGCAGCATGTTCTGAGAGGCTGCCAGCACTGGGGCCAAGGACTGGAACCTGCATCTGGTCCCCTGCAGGGATTTCTAGTATGGAGTCCTGACCTATCTTCAAGACTTAGATCCTCGGTGTAGGAGACCGACTTCCCTCTTCTGTGACATGCCACCCCTTCTGTTGCCAGGAAGGACATAGTGTGGAACCCTAGATAAAAACCTGACCTCTTCCTCCCCAGGGCATGGGAATGTTTAGAAGACCAACTGCCTTGGAGAACAAAAGGAGCTGCAGGCATACGGAAGGAGGCAGGAGGTGTGGGTGGTGAGACATAGTCAATCCCTCAAGACAGCCAGGCTGGATTCCAACCCACTTGCTACCTTCTTGTCTGCACTGCAGGATTTTTGTCTGCACCATGAGAATAATAATAGCGCCCCGAGCCCCAGTGATGTCGGGGCTGAATGAGACGATACACCAGGACGACTTGGCACTGTGCTTGGCACTGAGTAAGCACCCAGGAATTTCAGTAACATCATCCTTCGATTTCCGCATCCCCGGTCCTGATGCTGATGCTTCACTCAGACATCTGTTTCCACAGCGACATCCCGCCCTTGCCATCACTCCCCTGAAGCCTGGATCCCCAACACTGCCCTCAGCCTGCTACGCTCGCGGGTTACCTGGCCTTCTCGGAGTCCCCACCTGTGGTCTCTGCTTCTCGGGCAAGGTCATCACTCCTTCCTTGTCTAGTCCTACTTGTCTGCATGTCACCTCAGCCACTCTTGCCCACACCTGCAGTGCCACCTGGCACAGGTCTAATGGCCACTGCCACTCAGAATCCAGCGTCTGTAAACCTACACCTATTGCTGGAGCAAGTCACCCCACCATGGAAGTTGGTGGCAGCTGCTTCCCACCCAGTCTGAGGCCTCAGCAGAACTTCTGTTCCTCCCATCCCCTGTGCCTGCCTGTCTCTCTCTCTCTCTCTCTCTCTCTCTCTCTCTCTCTTCTCCCTCTCTCTTTCCCCCTCTCTCTCTTCCTCGCTCCCTCTCTTTCCCTCCCTCTCTCTCCAGGATCCCCACACCTTCCTCCCTTTGTCTATGCCTCTCCATCTGGACACCCAGAATCGAGGCATGGCCAACCCAGCAGACAAGCCCACTCTCCTCAAACCTAGCTTCTCTGGGCCTTCAGCCACTCCCTTCCTCGTCAGATTCTGCCCTTCTTCCCCTCTCTTTTCTCTAGCTTCCTTCCCACCTTCTGAAATCTCCTTTTCAAAGCCCTTCTCTGTCCACCTCTCTCAGTAAGTGCTTTTCATCATTGTTCTTCAGTTGGTTGGGTTGGGTCTGAGGTTTTTGAGACATTGTCTTGTTTTGTAGCACAGGCTAGTATAGGACTCATTATGTATCCAAGACTCACCTTGAACTCATGCAGCCTCTGGCCTTGGCACCCCATGGGCTAGGGTTACAGGCGTGTGGGCCACACTCAGCTTCACGCTATAAATGTGCACGGTCCCAGAGCCAGCTTTGAGAATAGCTCCAGTATTTCTGAGTTAGAGCCTGAGTACATGCTACACGTGCATACACACACACACACACACACACACCACAACACACCATACCACACCACCACACACACAAACACACACAAACACCACATACCATACATACACCCACACCCACACCACTCACAGACATACCATATACACACACATATACACACCAGACATACACCACAGACACACATACACATCATACACACCCCACTTACATATATACACTACAGACACACACATCACGCGCCACACACCACACTTACACACACATCCTACCACACACACCGCACCAACATACACACATATACAGACTACGGACACACACACATCACACCACACATACACACACACACACACCACACCATACACACACCACACACATACACATAGAAGCACCATACATACAAACAAACACCACACACCATTCATACACCCACACCACACCACACACACACACACACCATATACAATACACACACATATACACACCACAGACACACATACACATCACACACACCCCACCCACATATATACACTACAGACACACACATCACACACCACACACACACACCCCACCACACACACTGTACCAACATACACACATATACAGACTACAGACACACAGACACATCATATACAATACACACACATATACACACCACAGACACACATACACATCACACACACCCCACCCACATATATACACTACAGACACACACATCACACACCACATACCACACACATACCCTACCACACACACTGTACCAACATACACACATATACAGACTATAGACACACAGACACATCACACCACACACGTACACACACACACACACACACACACACACACACACACGCATGCACGCACGCACACACACACCACCCCTTGTTTGTGCTCTTCCCTCCCAGTGCATCCAGAGCTCAGACATCCCCACCCCTTCCCATACATGGGATCTCCCGCCTGTAGCCCATTTCCCACAATGCAACTGAGAGTTGGCTTTATTGTATAAACTGACCACATCCTGTCTCAGCCTAAAACTCCCCAGGGGCTCATCAGAAGCTTAAGTTCCAAGCGTGAATCCCTGACTTGCAACAGCCCCTGGCACTCTCCTCCCCTGCTGCAATGCCAGGCAGCAGCATCGCGCCTGCTTCCTAAGACAGGCTCAGTCACTGATGCCCGGCAGGCGCCCTGCACCACTCAGTTCCCTCAAAACAAGCAACTGGCCAGTCAAGATGAATGAATAAGACAGTGAAGGATCAAATGAATGGAAAGTCAGGCCAGCCAGATCATGGGGGCTTCCCAGAAGCCACCTCTGCCCCTTGCCAGAGCCTGGTCCAAGACTCAAACCTCCAGAACGATTTTTTTTTTTTTGAGACAGGTTTTCTCTGTGTAGTCCTGGCTGTCCTTGTACTCTGTAGACTAAGATAGCCTTGAACTCAGTGATCTGCCTGTCTCTGCTTTCCAAGTGCTGGAATTAAAGGCACGCCATCATTGCCCAGCTATATATAATTTCATTTTAAAATTAATGCCTGAAATAAGTTCCTCTGTGGAGATAGGAAAATTGGTGTCACCCAATTGGGAGGGGTCAAGTAACATCTAACATACACAGGGTTTCTTTTGAAGATGAGAAACGTTGTCTAAAATCAACTAGGATTAAGATATAACTCATTGAAAGCACGAAAAACCACTGAATGACCATTTAGCCACAGAGGACAGGATTCTGTTATTTACAACACAAGCCAGGCACAGAAAGTCTACTTGATCCCACTCAGTCTAAAGCTAGGTGTGGTGGCTCCTGCCGTCAGAAGGCTGAGCCAGGAGGATGGCCACAGCTTTGACCCCTAAACTACAGGGTTTCCAGACAAACAAGCAGAGATGCGTGCATATAATCCCAGCTAGAGGAAACCCTGGTGTTGGGTGTACATTGTCCCTTAAGTGCTCTGTGTGTGTGTGTGTGTGTGTGTGTGTGTGTGTGTGTGTGTGTGTGTGTGTGTGCCAGGGATTAATCACAGGGTCTTGGGCAAACTAAACAAGTGCTAGGCCCCTGAAATCCATCCCCAGCCATCTTGCTTTTTGAGACAAAGTTTCTCCCTGGCTCAGAGCTCACCACATAGGCAATGTTGGCTGCAAGCCCCAGGGACCCACCTCTTTCCCCTTCCCCAGCACCAGGACTATAGATGTGCAATACCCAGCTTTTTAAATGTAAATTATGGGATTTGAACTCAGGTTCTCTTCTTGCAAGGAAAACACTCTATGCACTGTGCTTTCTCCCCAGCCCAAAGCACTATATATTTTTAAAAACTAGGAGAAAGTTTCTACCATATGGAAACAATGGTTGAGGAGATATCTGTATTTAACCCAATTTAAATGGTACAAAGTATATAATGTATTGAAACAGTACATGGCGTCCCATCCGTGTGTGCAATTCTTATGTGTTGTTTTGTTTTATTGTGCTTGCTTGTTAAGATAGGGTCTCACCATAAAGCTCTGGCTGGGCTAGAACTCACTATGTAGACAAGGCTGGCATAACTCACAGAGATCCCCCTGCCTCTGCTTCCTGAGTGCTGGGATTAGAGGTGTGCACAAGCACACTGGCTAGGTCTTGCTTTTCTCCTGGGAGGTGGAGGCAGGCACATCTCTGATTTCAAGGCCAATCTGGTTTACACAGAAAGAGCCAGGCTATCTAGGGCTACATATGAGATAGAAGGGGGCGGAGACCCATTAAACCGTGCACTTTAGATGAGTGAGTTACATGATATTTGAATTACGTTAATAAAGCTATTAAAAAACCCCATTAGAAGATCAAGGGTGTATTAGTACATACACTCTTGTCATCATAGCTCTTGGGAGGCTGAAGGAGGGGAAGTGGTGTGAGTCTGAGGCCAGCCTGGGCTATATTGTAAGACAGTGTCTCAAAAATTCAAAAATAAATAAATAAACCCCACAATGGCTTCCCATCCTCCAGAAGGGAAATTCCCCGCAGCACTTTGTGTGACCACAGGACACACTTAGGTTGGGCTGGGTTCTGTTCTTAAGCACTTTGTAAGGCCCTTCTCAGCCTCTCTCTGCCCTCTACTGCAGCCGTTGAGCTTCTGCCTGCAGATGGATGGGCTGGTCGGAGGTCGAGCAACCTGCTTCAGATGACTTAATTCCCTTGTGTTTGTGTCTAACCTGGGCACTTCTTGCAGTATGTCGTAAGGACCTGTTTAGAAGCTTCTCTGCCTGGAATGCAGCCCCGGGGACACAGTCCTAGCATTGGGTTTAGAGTTGTAGCCCTTACTCCTGGCCCTTCAGGCCCTACTCACGTACAGAAAAAGAGAAAAAAGAGCCAGAGGTAGGTCCAGTCGGCTCACAGTCTTCAACCTAGCTTCTTTTGGGCAAGGACAACGTATTCTGCCCCAAATTCCCAGGAGATAATTCTAGAATCTGTTTTCTCCCGAGCCCTGGTGTGATTTTCCTCCCGTTTCTCTTCCTGGGACCTTTCTCTGTAAACAACAACTCTGAAGCTGGCCCAGCCCAGAGCCATTAGCTACACCCTGAAGCCTGCCGAGATTCCGAGGTACAGTAGGCAGCACAGGAAGTTTAGATGGGCCCTGCCCAGGACCCTGCCTGACCTTGGCTCCCACATTAAGCCTCTTATACCTGAGAAGCTGCTACTGTCCCCAGTGCCCTGTCAGTGCCCACCTAATTTGTGGCAGAGATGTCTGAAGAAGTAGAGTAAGAGTGACCACAACTCCTAGTGACTGGATAATCAGTGACTCAGCAGTAGTGTCACTCCAAAGGAGACAGATAGTGTCACCCCACCCAGGTCTCTCGTTCTAACTGGCCTGTTTTCTCCCCCTGGCCCTAACCTCATCCTCAAAGTCCCTGTCCTCTCCAGTCCTGTCCGCCAGCACACATTCTCTGTACGATCTTCAGTAAGCAGCCCTACCCAACGACTTGAGGACAATCTAAGACAAACTATTCAGAGTCCTTCAGAAGTGAAGACTAGCACGCATGCACCTCCTTGGCCAGGCTGGCCATGTCCTCTGACTTGTGACCAGAACTCCGACAAAAGCCAGATAAGGAAATCTAGAAAATCGGGAGATTCATTGTGATCCAAGAACTTCATTGTGTCCCAACCCCCAGCCTGACAACTCCCTCCGTTTCCCTCCCCAGGTGCCCCAAGGGAAGCCAGGCCCCAGGGCTCCCAGGGAAGCAAGGAGGCCGCTGTGGTTCTTGGAAACAGACCGGTAGAATGCCCTGGTGGCCTAGGAGGCCTGGCTCTCCTTGGGGCATCTGGAACCCATGGCCCTCTTCTGGTAGCATTCTCTGTTGATACAGAACTGCACTTAGACAGTCCCTCACCCTAGCCCCACAGTTAAAAAAAAAAAAAAAGAAAGAAAAGAAAAGCAATCAAGATAGCCCCTCCACACACATGCACAAACACCAAGTTGGCTGTCACTGTCTTCTGCAGAATTTCACTCCAGATGTACCCCTGAATCCTGCCAACAGGGGCAGCAAGAAGTCAGCCAGTGATACCCAGAGGCAGGCATGAAGAAAGAGCAAACAGAGCTGAGCCTGAGCCCCCCTCTAGAAGGGAAGTGAAGAGATGAGAAAGGACTCCTGCCAAGGCTCCAACACCCGATGCTTCTCGGCACTTTAAGCCCGTTCCCTGAGGACATGCCTGCCGCTCTAAGGCGCCCAAACCCTTTCCCTGAACAAAGCATTGTGCTTACCATGATAGAAAAGATGAGGGGAATGAGGTTGAGGGGCCAGACAGGGCAGAAGCACGAGGCAATGGCAAGGACCAGGTAATCTTTGGGGGCTTCTTGGTCCTGGGCATAGGAGGTGGTGATGATGGAAGACGCTCGCCGAGAGCTGGCCCGGGAAGGGGAGCCAGAAAGGGAGGACTGGCGGTGCCCCTCGGAGATGACCTTGAAGGGCAGGCTGTGACCATTCTGCTCCAGGTCCAGAGCTCCTGACAGAGACTTGGACAGATTCAGGGCTTGGTCATCCTTGTTCTCCACTTTGGTGAGAAGTTTCTGCATCTCAGGCAGTTCCAAGGGTGAGGTGGAGCCTGGGTCTTGAAGCGGAGGCTGTACTGGGTTGGCCATGTTGTCTCCGGCCTTGGGTTTCTTCAAGTCCAGGTCAGGATAACGTGCTCCAGAGGGTCCTCAGCACACCATGCCCTGGTCCAGATTTCAAACCTCCAGGACGAGGGTGGGTATATTGTGAAGAGGGCTTGGGGGCTAGCTGAGTGCTAGAAGATTCAGAAGAGCTTCTCAAGGGTCGAAGTGTCCACAGCTGGACCCTGCTGCTGCTGCTGCTGCTGCTGCTGCTGTTGCTATTGGTGTTGCTGTTGCTGCTGCTGTTGCTGCCGCTGCCGCCACCGCCACCACCACCACCACCACCGCTGCTGCAGCGGAGTTCCCAGGAAGCTAGAGGCTTCAGCTCCGTTCAAGTTTGAGGCCAACTTTGCTGGAGCTGCTGACTGCACAGATGGGCGGGGAAACAGGAGAAAGCAGAGAGCAGAGAGAAGACTGCTCCTTTCCTCTGCTCTCCAGTGAATGGGGGTGAGGAAGCAGGGAAGCTCAGTGTGTGTGTGTGTGTGTGTGTGTGTGTGTGTGTGTGTGCCACACAGCCTCCCTCCCTCTCCACCCTCCTTGGAAATATCTCTTTTTCAATTCCCTTCTCCCCAGAGAATCATCCCAGCAGCATCCAGCCTCTGCCCCAGGCCTGCCTGGCCCAGCCTAGTCAAGACCGTAGGGATCTGAGCCGGCCTCTGGTTTCCTCTGTAGCCTCAGATGGTTTAGACAGAGAAAAAGACAGTGATCAGAAAAAGCCTTCTGTTCCTCCTCAGGTGTGTGTGCCTTCTCTCATCTGACGGCAAAGGCTGTGCCCTGGCCCCTTCGTATTTCATATAGGCCTTGACCCTCAGCACTTAGCTGGGGGACAAGACCTGAGGACATGTGGCTCCTGGGATTTAGTAGGACCCTCTGCCTAGGTTCCTAATCAGCTCACCAAGGCTGAAAAGGGGTCTGTGGGGTAAATGCCTCTCCATCTCTCTCCTGCCAGCCTTACGGTGCTAAGCCATAGGCAGAGACCCTCTTGGGATTGCTCTGCCAGCTGCCAGCTGTGCAGCACCAGAGGCTCTGCCAGTCTTTCTTCTGGTTCTCATCTCTCCTCTGTTTCTGCCCCCTCGAGTCTCTTCATCTTGTTCTCTTTCCCTTACCTGTCTCCTTGCTTTGTTTTACCAGAGTGACCTAAAGCCACCAAGGGGACACAGAGGAGTATAACTTGGACCAAGCACCATGGAACCATGTAAAATCCCAGGGTCACGCAGGATGTGGGAAACCAGAGCTGGGAGCATCACAGAAAGCATGGAGCTCAATGGGCGTTTTTTTGTAAATATGAAACAGGCCCTGATTGGGAAGAAGCATTAATACCAGAATGTCATCTCAGACAGCAATCCCTGGCCTATGTCCGGGGGCTGGCGGAGAGCAGAGCCAGCCACATTAGTGTATGTGTGGGGGGAGGGGAGAGGCGCTTTGGTTGGTTTCAAGTTTATTTCAGAAATGCTACTCCCAGCAAGGGTGGAAAGGGAGTTTGACCTCACTGCGAGCTGGCAGAAGGGAGGAAGGGAGGGAGAGAAGAAAAGGAGGGAGGAAGGGCAGTCCCAAGGAGGACGCCGGCGCAGGTCTGCCTGAGGGGGAATGGCAAGCACACTTGGGAAGTAGTAAGTTTAGAGGATGTTTGAGAGTTTAAGATGGCTTAGCGGGTAAAATGCTTGCCAAGCAATTATGAGGCATGGCGCTCAGACTCACCACACCCACATAAGTGCTGGGTAGGGATGGCAGCCCGCCTGTACCCCCAGGCCTCAGGAGGCAGAAACTGATCCCCAGCTTGTGAATCAGTGAGCTCCTGGTTCAGAAAGAGACCCTGACTTATGATTGACAGTGGCGCGTAAGTGGAGAAGCCACCCACCGTCAACCTCTGCCCTTCCCAACATGCGCACGAGCGTGTATGTGCCCCAGCGCACGTGAGCACTCCCACAGTACTCGCACTACCCCACCCACATGCATACACACCAAAAAAGCACGTTTATTCAGTAAGAGTAAACATGCCTTATTGTGCCTTATTTGCCAAAGGCAGTCAGCCCTCTAGGGAGACACTTTCTCCATCTCAGACTTCAGGGTAGCTCTTACGATCGCAAGCCATGAGGAGGGCTAGGGAAGTAAACTCATGGGTGGCCCCGCCTGGGGACAATTAGCCTAGAAAATACGCTTATGCCTTTCAGATAGAAAAAAAAGCTTCCCAGGACAAAGAAATAAAGTCCCTGACTATACTGGTGCACAGATGTCCCTTAGATGAAGGACCCCAGGCCCAGCCCAGTCTGAGATCTTCTAGCCAATCGTGGCTCTGAGCACTTAAAATGTGGCTAGTCCAAATGACAATGTGCTGGCAAAAATATTTTACATAAGTAGATATCAGAGGGAACCAGAGATAAAGAGGCCCTTTTTACTTAATAAAAGATACAAGAAAGGAAGAAAGAAAGAAAGAAAGAAAGAAAGAAAGAAAGAAAGAAAGAAAGAAAGAAAGAAGAGAAGGAGGGAGGGAGAGAAGGGAGGGAGGGAAGGAGAGAGAGAGAGAGAGAGAGAGAGAGAGAGAGAGAGAGAGAGAGAGAGAGAGAGAGAGAGAGAGAGAGAGCCAAGCAGCTGTTCCCAGACTAACCTGGGAGGTGGTAGCAGGAAAGGTGCCTGGATGGGCTGGGATTGGAGGAACAAGTCAGGCTGATCAATGTAAAATTGTGAGTTTGTAGTGCCACCTAGTGGATGACAGTGATAGGAGTATGACCACAGATGGAGATGTCCTGGGCTTCCCACATGAGTCCACCCCGACCAGTGCACTGTACAGCGTGCTGGTCGGCTATGCTGCAGTACCAGAGAGGGTCCCTTCCAGGTTGTACATGAAGCCTCACAGACTCTATTTATTCTACAAGGTGGACTTGACCTACGTGTGTGTGTGTGTGTGTGTGTGTGTGTGTGTGTGTGTGTAAGTCAGACATTGATATTGGGTATCTTCCTTGATCACTCCCAGCCTTATTTCCTGAGACAGAGTGGTTCGCTGACCCTGGAAATTGCTGATTGGCTAGGCCGACTGGAGAGCAAGCTCTGAGATCTTCCTGTTTCTCCCTCCCCAGCGCAGGACTACAGCAGTGTGCACCCCTGACGCACATGAGTGCTGGGCTCAGATCCCCCAGTGTCCACTAAGGAATCTCCCCAGCCTTAGTGGGTTTCTGACACACGGTGGGTTTCTTCCCTATCCACCCTCATACTCATCTATCCTTTAAAAATATTTTTATTATATTTATTCATTTTGCATGTGCCACAGTGTGTAGAAGTCAGAACATCTGTCAGGAGATGGCTCTCTTCTTCCACTACGGAGGCTTCAGAGAGCAAACTCTGGTTGTCAGTTTGGCAGCCGGTGTTTATCTACTGAGCCATCCCCCCCCCACCCTCATCGTATTTTTTGTTTTAAATTATTCCACATAAAAATTTGGGTTTGGGACTTTTAATATGAAGATACTGGAACCCAAAGAGCTTTGAACTCTTTCACCAGCTCCACATCCACACTGCCCAGCCTGCCTGGGGATGGACTGCTAAGCTCCGCCCCAGGGCGAACCAGGGATTCCACAGCCGCGAAGATGCTAAGCACTCCAACTTTTGTATTCTCTGCCATTAGAAGTTAGCCTCTGACTGGCTCAGTGGCCTCTGACTGGCTCAGTGGTCTCTGAGGCAAGAGGATGGTGGGTTTTGGGGCACCTGGGCTATACAAGCAGGTACTATCTCAAAACACTTTTAAAAGGTGGGCAGGTGTTTTGGATAGCCCTGGGCTTGTTTTTTGATGCTAATTCTACTCCTCAGAGGGGCTGCAGATGAGGAGTTGCCTTTAGAACCTTCTCCCTACCTTAACTTTTTTTTGGGGGGGGAGGGGTTGTTTGTTTGTTTTTCAAGACAGGGTTTCACTCTGTAGACCAGGCTGGCCTCGAACTCAGAAATCCGCCTGCCTCTGCCTCCCAGAGTGCTGGGATTACAGGTGGGCGCCACCACCGCCCGGCCTACCTTAACTTTTCAAATGAAGGTTTGAGCCAATGATTGGGCAGGAGGAAGTGGGAGGAGGAGAGGTCTAGGGGAGGAGCCATGGGGCATCAACAGGAGGGAGGAGCTACAGAGGATCAACAGGAGGGAGGAGCTACGGGGGAGGGATGGAGAGGCTGCGGAGAGAGGCCTGGAGAAACCGCAAGTTATGTGGGATAATATAGATGAGAACAGAGTAGTGTAGTGAGAGGTCGCCCAATCTAGGCTTGTAGCTTGTTTTGTTAACTGATTGAGTTGAGATTTCTTTTACTGGGGAATTGGGTTGGAAACAAAGTAGCAACAGGCATAGTGGTGTGTACTTTTAAAATCAGCACCCAGGAAGCAGAGGCAGGTGGATCTCTGTAAATTCAAGGCCAGCCTTGTCTACAGAACAAATTCCAGGTCAGCCAGAACTATTCAGTGAGGTGCATTCTCAAAAACATAAACAAAACAAAACAAAAACAAATCTAACAGGCTGGAGAAATGGCTCAGCAGTTAAGAACACCTGTTGCTCCTGTGCATAAGGCGATTTGTTTAGTTCTAGGGGATCATCTGACCTCTGTAGATACCAAACACAGACACAGTGCACATACAGATATGCAGGCAAATACTCATACAAACAATGAATAAATTAAAAACAAAACATAAGTGGGCTGGAACCCGCGTGTGTGGCTCTTGCAGAGGTCACCTGAACTTAGTCCCCAGCACCCGTGTTAGGTGGTCACAGCCACACTTAATTCCAGCTGCAGGGGATTTAGCACTCTGTTCTGGATTCTGAGGGGACCTGAACTCATGTGCTCATACCCGCCTCATATACACACAGAACTAAAGCTTTTTTTTTAAAAAATCCAGGCAAAGCCGGGTAGTGGTGGCACACGCCTGTAATCCCAGCACTAGGAGGCAGAGGCAGGCGGATTTCTGAGTTCAAAGCCAGCCTAGTCTACAGAGTGAGTTCCAGGACAGCCAGGGGTATCCCTGTCTCGAATAAAAAACAAACAAACAAACCCAAATCCAAAAAACCAAATAAATAAATAAAATCCAGGCAAAAATTTAAAAGTACCACTACTTCTACTGCTACTACTACTACTAATTATATGAAAAATATTTTTAAAAAATCTCCTCAAGAGTCTTTTTGAATGATGTTTTTACTAATCTTGCATAAATAAAGAATTTCTTTGTGTACTTTTTATATCTTTTGGCCACAGCTGCACTAATATGTAGTGCATTTTAAATCATGTACTTTTTTTCTTCCCTTTTTTTTCTAAATTTGAACAAATCCATTTGGCTTTGGTTGGTAATTTCCATCTCTTTAATAGCCTCAAATTTTAAATTTATCTTTCTTTTACAGTACTCATTCATCTAGGGGAGTGGATTTGATTTTGGGAAGTGTTTTTTTCTCAAAATGTATGCAAGGTTTATAGAAAACCTTTGAGGAAATATTATATAGGCACATAATTGAGCTCCCTAAAGCATTGGGGAGAGGAAGGAGCTCCTTTTAGGTTGGCACATACATCCACACATGCACTCGTGTGCACACACACACAAACACACACACACATTTCATGAAGCCATACATCTACATAAGTGCATATATAAAATGTATGTGCCAAAAGACCTCATGATAGCCAAATGCATATTATCATAGCAACACTCAAACACAGAGTCCTGATAAAGTCATTAAAGGAACCTAGTTGCAGACTCCATGGCTTCTACACATCTTTCATACAGTCCCTTACAACAGCCTCGTGAACAGACTGATTAGATGGCCGTCAGTGGGTGCTTATGGAGGAGCTAAACTCTCTGTCAAGTGCTTTAGAGGTCTCATTTGGTCTGTAGAGCAGCTTGTGAGGTAGCAACTGACAGTAGCCCATTATACAGAAAAGAACACCAAGGCTCAAAGAGGTTAGAGGATTTGCTCAAGGTCACTCAACTGCTAAGCTAGAAGGCAGGCCTATCTGATTCAACTCCCAAGTGTGCTGCATATGCTAATTCTACTCACAGGGGATGCCATAGCTTTCCTCAGGTAAAGAATATGATAGGGTGAGAAAAATCTTATTATCTTAGAATTTAGAAAAGATTTGCTAGTTATTTATCATATTTTCAGAGAAAATATTCCTGAAGGTAAAGACAAGGATGAAGCATTGTCTAGGCTCCCCAAACATAAAATTGGAGTATTTAAACAGTTAACAATTTATAAACAACTACTCGGAATTATCTCAGCTGCTCTAGGTGGCGACATTAGCCAATCAGAGGTGAAGTGTCACGGAGGTCGCATTCCAGGCAGGCCCAAGTTCTCTGCAGCAGGGCCAAAGCTAGCTAGAGACTCACACTTTGCTCCTGTCTAGAGTGGAAGCCTTCCTGTGGGCTGTGAAAACAGACAGGACCCCTTATGGTGACTGTGGACCGGATGTCAGAGAGCAGATAGCTTCAACTGTGGCCCTGGGCCTCATCTCAACTTTGCTGAGAAACCCTCACTCTCCCTGTAGTCTGTGCCTGTGGTGTCTTTCCAGCCTCTATTCAGGGGTGGCAACAGCACAACAAACACTGTCTTCAGTGTTAGCACCCCAGCAGGAACCCATCCTAAATGCTGGCCAGTTCGCCATAATTCTCAGGGAAGGTGTTCCGGCACCTCTCTTAGCCTTGGCTTAAAACCATACCTCAAGGGCTGGAGAGATGGCTCAGTGGTTAAGAGCACCGACTGCTCTTCCAGAGATCCTGAGTTCAAATCCCAGCAACCACATGGTGGCTCACAACCATCCATAACAAGATCTGACTCCCTCTTCTGGTGTGTCTGAAGACAGAGTGTACTTACATATAATAAATAAATAAATCTTAACAAATAAATAAATGTAAAATTAAAAACAAACAAACAAACAAAACCACACCTCAAATCTCTCCTGTATTTCTAGTCTACCTCTCTACTGGAAGCCAGGGCGCTCAATTGGCTGAGAGCTCTGCCTACCACTCTGGGTCTCTGACCCCCATCTTTGGCCCTGACCTCAACTTTCCTCAGTGCAACTGGCCCAGCCACACTTCTGGCAGCCTCCAATGCCACCGTTAATTTTCTCCAAATAATGTCTCCAGCACACAGAGTAGTGTCCAGCCATTCCCGAGGTCTTGCTATAAACCAGTGCCCAGGTGCTGGGGGCTGTAGGCCCTATCCTTCCTTCCAAGGTAATTCCTTGGTTCTGAGGCTTTTCTGTCAAACTGGGACACTGAACTCATTGGAGTCCTGAGAGCAGACAGAGAAGACATGTTTCCTTTTTATTTGGTCATTTTCTGGGCCTCTCTCAGTTCAGCAGCACCCCAAACAGGAGAAGAGGACCACAGCATGTGCCCTCGGATCACAGCAGCTGTCTACCACACAATCCCACAAGTCCCACTTTCCAGACGCAACCCGGGAAAAGAGGGCTCAGAAGCAAAGAAAAGCAAAGGAAAGCAAAGGCCACTTTCCACGAGCAAGAGGTTGATCAAATCCAAACCTAAAATCTCCCTCCTTTTTCACCGCCCCAGGATGGAATGTGGGGAGGCTGCCCTGAGCCCCAGAGTTCCTTCCCATGGTAAAACAGTCTCCTCTGCCATGCAAATCACAACCCCATTCAATTTTGCTCTGTCCAGGATGACTTTTGCAATCTTCTCTTTTGCAGTCATTCGGCCAACCCAGCTTCCCTGTGGGTGGCACGGTCAGGAGTGCTGGTAGCCCAGCCCAGAACCCCACCGCCATGGAACCGGTCCAACAGGGGGAGGCCCAGGACATCGGCGCCAGCTTCCCCCAGAAGCTTGGGCCAAACTAGGCACTTCGGCCATCACTCTAGACCGCCCCAAGTGCGCGTGTGGGGAGCACGAAGCGCAGCGCTGTGCAGGAGGCACTAAGGGGCTGGCGATGTCCCTGCGCGCTAGGGTAGGCGCTGCAGGGGACGGCGCAGACCGCGGAACACTGAAGCTGGAGTCCCCCGAGCTCGAGCCGTGGGAAGCCTGGCCGTGACACTCCAGGTGGCCGCAGGGCCAGCGGGGCGCCGGGCTGGCGCGCAGGACCAAGGAGAGAGCTGTGATGCGGTGGATGGCCCTGCGCAGCGTGGCGATCTTGGAGAGCCTCTTGCCGCCCAGGTCGTGCTGCAGCGCCCTGCGCAGCGCGTTGAACGCCTCGTTGTAATCCAGGATGCGCTTGCGCTCCCGCACGTTGGCCGCCATGCGCCGAGCCTTGGACCGTGCGGGCCGCTCGCGCTTTCTGCCAGCTGCCTCTTCTGCCTCATCCAGGCTGCGCCTCAGCACTCCAAAATTCTTGCCAGCCTCCGGGCAGGAGTGCCCCAAGTCCTCCACAGAATTCTCACCCCGCTTCAGACCCCTGAGGCCTAGTCCTGGCGTGCCTCGGAGCATGGCCTATGTCCTGGTCCTGCAGCTTCAGCTATTCAGGTCCAAAAGGCTGCTGGTCCACTGCCTGATGGCTCTTGCTGGCTGGCCACTCTCTGGACAGGCCCTCTCTAGCTGGGCTTTATGGCACCACGTGGCTCCCGCCCTCCCGGTCCATCCATCCCCCTGCTTTATTACCTGCCCCCAGGTGAGATGGTGAGGGAGGACCTGATAGGAAGGAAGCAAGCAAGGAAGGAAGCATGCAGATTCTTGTACACAGGACCAGCTGGGCAGCCAGGCCACGCCCTGAGCAATGCTCCAGTTGTCACTGGGAACATGCCTGCTGTGCTGCACAGACCCTCTCGGAGAACGGGGTTCTGTTTCCCCGACTCCTGACCCCAGACAGAAAGCCACATTTGGTTCTTGGCAAGAGAGCAGAAAGGCAGGATAGCAAGGGTGGATTGAGCGAGTTTTAAAAACCTTGAGTCTCACCGACTAAGAGCACCTGCTGCGGAACTTCCAGCAACCAGAGTTGACACTAAAGTGAAGCATGCCTGTCACAGAAGAACCCAGAAAGGAGGAGCGGGTGCTACGAGTAACCTTTCCGCTATCACCGTGAGGCTGGCTGGAGTCTGGTTTGGATTAAGCACAGCATTCCCCCTACTTTTGGGGGCTCCCCCTTCTTCAGGCAGAGCTGGGCTGAGTCAGAAGCAAAGAGTGGTGACTTTTTCTTTTTCTCTCACAGTACCCATCAGAGAGCAACCCTTCACGTCCAGGGCCTTTGAGCAGCCCTGTCCCTCTACAGAGTGAGGTCAGGTTATGAATCCAGGGGATGATCCCCATTGCTGTCATTAAGGACTGGAATTTTAAACAAGATCAAAAAAGGGAAAGAAAGAGAGGAAAAGGAAGGAAGGAGGGAAGGAAGGAAGGAATAATGCTTACTTCTAGAGACAGGACCCCCCCCCATGGAATTTTCATGATCAGAAGCAACATAAAATTAAGATTAACCTCATTCCCAGTCACATTCCAAACACTGTGGCACCAGCCAGGATGGGCACACAGGTCACATGCATATTACCAATGACCTCATTGCTTCAAGCGGAGTTTTCCTGCAGAGGAAAAGAACGGGGCGCTGGGAAACAAACTGCCTGCATTTACTTACGAAATAACCTAAAGAGTATATTGTCAGGACGGATTTCTCCAACATGTTCAATATATGTGGGACAGAAAACAGCTAAGCCCAGCATGTTGGCACACACCTGTAATCCCAGCACTTGGGAGGCAGAGGCAGGACACCAGTCTCAGCTACATAATAGACTGAGGCCAGCTTGGACTACGTGAGACCTCACCCCAAAACCAAAGCAGAACGAAATGATTAAAAAGTAGCTGCAAGCTAGGCATCGTAGCCAGCGCCTGTCCTCTCAGCACTCTGGAAGGCTGAGCCAAGAAGATCATGAGTTCAAGGCCAACCTGGACTGCTTGTGGAGAGACCTTGTTTTAGAAGAGACAGGAGAGGGTGGGCATGTAGCTTAGCGAGAGTGTCTACCCATAAAGCCCCAGGTTCTAAGCCTAGCACTACAAAACAAAACCAACCAACCAAAGAAGAAATGAGCTAGAACCAATATTCTGTGTCTGAGCACTCCACCTACGTCCACCTACATCACGCCCAGGCATCAGGATGCCCGTTTACATGGGTCTCAGAATGGAAGACAGGGCAGACCAAAGCCTCAACATTGGGCGCCTGGGTGTCACATTCCACATTCCGTGGCTACTCTGCCATGCCTCTTAGCCTGTTGAAGTCGTGGTAAAGACTGCTGAGTCATGGCCCTGTCCATCCAGGAGGGCATTGGGTCGCAGGGCCTTGCCCAGCCTCTAAGCCTGTCTGCCGGGGGGGACACCTGAGCGGTTTGCTACTGAAGGAATCTTGGTGGTGGGAACGTTCTTCCCCCCCATCCACTCCAGCCAGCAGCTCGTTACTGTGGAAATCAGTTACCTCATCTGCATGCCTCGGTTTCCATTGTTTTATGTAGAAGATGCCTTCTCTGTGAGAGCTTAGCCTGGGGGCTGGTGAGTTGGTTCAGTCTGTAAAGTGCCTGCTGTACAGACAGGAAGGCCCCGTTCAGATCCTCAGCACCCACATAAAAGCTGGGCATAGCATCTGTAGAACCCCAGAGCTGGGTAGATGGAGACCAGAGGGCCCCCGGAGCTCACTGGTGAGTCAGCCTAGCTATACTGATGAGCGCAGTGAGAGATCCTATGTCAAAGTTAAAAGGTAGAGAACAACTGAGAAAACCACGCTGTTAACTTGGGGTGGATAGAGGTGATATGCAAATAAAGGAGAGCAGATGGACAGAGGCAGAATTGTTCCTTTCCTCACAACAACTAAAGGGCCATGCTGAGTCTGTTCTCCTTCGGAGTAGAGACTGTTGCACAAGGCACAGGGAGTCTGGGGGCTTTATAGGGTAGACAGGGATTGGATGAAGATTCCATCTACAGAGCAGTTCCCCTGCAGCCTCAAAGTAGTAGACACTCACAACAGGTGCACGCCTTTAATCCCAGCACGTGGGAAGCAGAGACAGGACTCTGAGTTCGAGGCCAGCCTGGACTATCTAGAGAATTCCAGGACAGCCAAGACTACCTAAAGAAACTCTATCTTAAAACAAACAAAAAGTAGTAAACAGGACGGACAGGGGTCTGTGGAGCCTCTCTTGAGCCTAACAGCTCTCAGGTGTTATGAATCAAGTCAGCCCTTCCTGTCCTGACTTTCTCAGTCCACCTGGACTTTCAGGTCCTTAACCCTTCACACCTGGTGTCACCTCTAACCTTTGCTTGTATGCACATACATGTACATACATGTACTATACCAGCAAGAGAGAGACAGAGACAGACAGAGAGACAGAGACAGAGACAGAATGTAGACACGACTACATCCCTTGTCAGACCAAGTGTGAAGCCAAATAAAATGCGGACCCCTTGTTCAAAACGATTAAGATTTTGAAGATGGAGAGACAGCTTTTAACCGAACCTGGTGTTTGGAAGCACCAGACCCAGGAAGGTACTAAGGAGTTCAGGAATTGAAGACGTTCATCTGGATATGTAACAAGAGCGTCACTCCAGCCGAAGAGGGGCAAGCCCTGCACCCCCCCAGCTATCCCCCACCCTCCACCCCACCCCCACCGGGGCACTGTGGACTCATGGTGAAGACCCAGCCCGGCCTGGTGAGCTTCCTCCTCTGCCTCCAGGGAGCCTCCAGGAAGCAGAGGGGAAGCTGCCAGTGGGTGATAAACACGCTTAAATTGCTCCTGACGCCTTCCTTCCTCCAATGACTCAGCGTTTTAGACCTCACACTCCACTATGGGCACTATGCCGCCTAGTAATAATTAATCATAAAAATAATAGTCTTAACAGTATTGATACTGACTTCTGCAAAGTGTTTATTATAGCCAAGGCATCGGACTAAGTGCTTTTAAGCATACATTATCTTAGCCTCACAACAATCTTATATGGAAGGCCTATTATTATAGTACCCATTTTACAGACTGCAAACTGAGACTGAGCATCAAGGAACTTTTTATGCCAAGCCAGTGAGCTGACCTTCCAACACTAGGGTCTTATCCTGCTGGGCGGGGGCTGCACTCTCAGCCCCTGAGCACTGGGCTCAGGAAGTCCCCAGTGACCACCTGTAGTTATTAGAATCCTGGCACTTATTTCTCTCTTGAAATAAAAGTCATGAAAGAACTGGGGCTGGGCCAGTGGCAGGACGCTGGCTTATCACGAGCAAAGGCCTTGGATTCCAGTCCCAGCAAGGAAATGGCCTGGGGGGGGGGGTGAAGGAACCAAGAGGTTCCCACTGGCTGGCAGCAGTACCTGCAGTATCTGCAGTCTCAGCCCTAGGAAGCCCAAGGCAGGAAGACTGAGTTCGAGGCCAGCCTGGGCTACAGGGCGAGCTCCTGTCTTGATTTGTTTGTTTGTTTATTTAAAGTATTTGTTGCTTTGTTTTTAGAGACAGGGTCTCTCTGTGTAGCCCTGGCTGTCCTGGAACTCACTCTGTAGACCAGGTTGGCCTTGAACTCACAGAGATCCACCTGCCCCTGCCTCCCAAGTGCTAGTGTTAAAGGCACTTGCCATCACCACCCAGCTAAGATTTCATTTTAAAAGTGTGTGTGTGTGTGTGTGTGTGTGTGTGTGTGTGTGTGAGAGAGAGAGAGAGAGAGAGAGAGAGAGGGAGAGACAGAGAGATGAAGGTGCCCTCAGAGGCCAGATGCCTCTGGAGCTGGAATTACAGGGGGCTGTGAGCTGTTCATTCTGTTTCAATTTTTTAAAAATCTTTTTCAACCAAGTATGAAAAATGAAAAGCTGTTGGCTGATATAGAGGAAATCTGGGAGCTCGGGGCCAGGGGGAACGGAGCTGTGAGCGGAAGAGGACCGGGCTGGGAGACGGCTGGAGCAGTTGGCAGCCTCAGGCTTCCGTGGCTAACTAACTAACCCTGAGGGAGTAGGTAGCCCATGAGGACCCAGGGACAGCTTCAAGAAGTGACCACCCTGTGCCCACAACCCATCTGCTTCAGCAGGTTAACCCAACATGGCCTGGGGGATTCAGGATCAGTTTACAGCTCTGAGTCTGCACCCTTACTGGTATCTTTGTTAGGCGACTTCTCCACTGAGTTCCTATGGTGGCGTGCAGCTTACCAGCCTCCTTTTTTATTATTATTCCCCCCCCCCCCCGCCCCAATCCCCTTCCCCCCCCCCCAGACAGGGTTTCTCTGTGTAGTCCTGGCTGTCCTGGAACTCACTCTGTAGACCAGGCTGGCCTTAAACTCAGAAATCCACCTGCCTTTGCCTCCCAAGTGCTGGGATTAAAGGCCTGCGCCCGCGCCCGTGCCACCATGCCCGGCCTTACCAGCCTTCATCATCACCTCTGGGGAGCAATCTCAGAGCCTTCCCCTCAAGGGCTTCCCTTTGGTCTCCTGGACTCAGTCTCAGAGCTGAGCACTCCTGGGTTCATGCTGGGACCACCTTTAAGCCCCTTAAAGCCTCAGCTCCAGAAAAGAACACAGCAGAATACATAGAACATTTGCTGAAATGTTAACTGATATAATCCCTGCTACTAAGATAATCATGACTGAAGTTGTGGTGGCTCACGTCTGTAATCCACTAGGGAGATGGATACAGGAGGATTGTGCACTTGAGGCCTAGCAAGACTTTGTCTCAAATAATAGTCATCATTCCACTAGAAACCCCAACATGGGTCTGATTAAGCAAGCTTTAGGTTCATACCCAATGAATACCTACTGAGTGTCTATCAAGTATGAGGGCTGTGTGCTCACACATTTATAATAATGTGTGCATTAACTCAAGGCAAGCCTGTGAGGCTCACTGTTAACATAGAACAACCCTGCAGCCACATGGAAATAGGTTAGAGCCACCCTACCCCCATCACCTGAGGTCGAGGAGGGGTAGCTGTGGTTCTCAAATGTGGGGGCCATGATTCCATCAATCAAAGACTTCTAGAGACTCCCCCTCCTCACCCAGACCCCTGCCTACACCAGCTGCTGTATTCGGAACTGTCTCCACAGCAACAGTTTGAAGGCTCAAAAAAGATTTGTTTAGTGTATAGGGGGCTGGAGAGATGGTTTAGCAGAGAGAAAGACAGAGAGAGAGAGAGAGAGAGAGAGAGAGAGAGAGAGAGAGAGAGAGAGAGAGAGAGAGAATCTCACAACTACCTGTGACTCCAGCTCCAAGGGAGGCTGAGGCCTGTTAACTTTCATAGTCAGGTGTGGTGAAGCACACCTGTAATCCCAACACTCTGAAGTCAGGGGCAGGAGGACTGCTGCATGTTTGAAACCAGTTTGGTCCAAATAGCAAGTTTCAGGTCAGCCAGGGCTGCACAGTGAGACTTTGTCACAACCACACCAATTTACCTTGCATAAAAACACGACTTGTGTCTATAATATGGCAGTTCTTTACTGGACAATTTAGTAGACCCCTGACTGTCTCAAAAGAAAAAAAAAAAAGGAACAGGGGAAGGGGAGCCGGGGATAGGGGAGAGAAAGGAAAGAGACCACAGCGGCACATCAATAGCTCTGGGACTTGGCTTTCTTGGTCACTGGCTCCTGGGAGAGCACGTTGGGATCCTTACGGATCGCAGGGATCTTCAAAGCGCTTCCGCAGCACCTGCGGCGCTCACCCCAGAGCCGCCCCTGCCCGGAGCTCCGCAGCTCCCGCTGCCTGTCGCGCCGCGGAGGGAGGAGCCGCTGCCGGTGATTTAGGGCCGGGCGGTTCCAGTGGCTGTGGCGAAGGTGCCTATTATCGCCTAGGCCGACCTGGATTTCAGAAATTCTTGCTTTTCTCCGGCGGCGTCGCTCCCCCGGGGGAGCACAGGATCCCACCTTGGAAAAAAACCAGGAACCACTCTTGGGAGGCGAGAGAAGGCCGCTGTGTCTCTGTCCTGCCTTGCCACTGGGACCTTGGCTTAGTATGAGACACCGATCCAGGCTCTACTGCTTTGTGCTGTCATTCAACAACAGGGGAAAACAAAATCAGCAGGAACCCAGCGCATTCTGCTTGCTACACTAAGTACACACTCTACCACTGACCTACACTTCTGTCCCTGCTCCCACTGCCAACAACAAGGACAAACTATTTTCAGAGGACCCGGGTTCAAGTCCCAAGACAAGGAAGCTGGCTCACAACCATCTGTAACTCCAGGTTCAGGGGATCTGAAACCCTCTTCTGGCCTGCATTCATTAGACAGACATACGTACACACAAAATAACCCGTACACAAAATAATAATTTTTAAAATTTAAAAATATTGAATACCTACTGGGGTCGTTACAGATGGTTTAGAGAAGTGACTGGTACGGCCAAAAACTTACCCCGTGGGGTCCTGGAGAACAAATAATAAGTAACTTGTGTGCTGAGGGCTGGGGATGTAGCTCAGGTAACTTGTGTGCTGAGGGCTGGGGATGTAGCTCAGGTAAATGCTTGCCAGGCATTCAGCAGGTCCAGGCTTCCTTACTCAGCACGACATAGACTAGTGTGATAACACAAGTTTGTAATCCCAACAACGTGTGTGTGTGTGTGTGTGTGTGTGTGTGTGTGTGTATGCTCACATTTTCAAGTAGAAAAAAAGTAGCTTACTAATACATTTCCACAACAGTCAAATAATAAAACTACTCTTTACCCAAGCTGTGGGGGTCGACGTGTTTTATCCCAGAGCTCAGGAAGCAGAGGTGGGTAGATCTGTAAGTTTGATAAAGCGCGATATGATGTGGGGGGGGGAGGGGTGCCTTAGTGGCTCCGAGCTGAGGCATCCCTTACCCCTGAGGTATTTAGTATAAAATGAAGTTTATTGGGGACAGGGGAAGGGAGTAGAGGCAGAGAAAAAAGGGTGACAGAGAAGGTCAGGAAGAGAGGCGAGACAGAAGGGAGAGAGGAAGAAAATGGAGGTGGGGAGAGAGGGGCATGGGTGGAGGATCCTTTTATATGAGAGCCTAGCTGTTGCTAGGTAACTGTTGGGCAGAGTCTGGAGGAAATGCTAACTAGATCAGTGAGTTCAACACCAACCTAGTCTACATATTGAATTCCAGGCTATCAGGAATCAGGTTGTCCTGATTCCGTATCCATCCAGGCCATCGGATCTACCTCGAGAGACCCTGCCTCAAAAGCCAAAAAAAACCCCAGAAAAACAAAAAAACAAAAAACAAGCCAGGCGGTGGCGCACGCCTGTAATCCCAGCACTCTGGGAGGCAGAGGCAGGCAGATTTCTGAGTTCAAGGCCAGCCTAGTCTACAAAGTGAGTTCCAGGACAGTCAGGGCTATACAAGAAACACTGTCTCGAAAAAACCAAATCAAAAAAAAAAAAAAAGTCAACAAACCACCACCAACAATAACAACAACAACAACAACACACACACAGCACATACACAATTATGTATTAAGTAAGTTTTGTCTAAACTAGGGGCTGGAGAAATGGCTCAGTGGTTAAGAGCACTGACTACTCTTCCAAAGGTCCTGAGTTCAAATCCCAGCAACCACATGGTGGCTCACAAACATCCATAATGAGATCTGATGCCCTCTTCTGGTGTGTCTGAAGACAGCTATATGTACTTACATATAACAATAAATTAATCTTTAAAAAAAAAAAAAGTGGCACATAACTGTAATCCCAGCACCCAGAAGGCTAAGGCAGGAGGATTCCTCCCTAGGATTCCTACTTGACTACCTCCTCTGAGCCCTGCCTCCACTCCCTGTCTCTAGGTTGTACAGCCCTCCTGCCCTGGAAGTGCAAACACACAGCTCAGGCTGCTTTCTCCAAACAACTTCTCCTTTCTGCCATCCCCCTGCCTCAGCTCTCAGCCCTTCTGAGCCTTGCTACCTCCCAACCCCCACTCCCCTGAAACTATATTTTCTGTCATTCATCAGCATTTCCTGCCCCATTTAGTTGGTCATTAGGTACTTAATACCTGCCAGGACTTGAGTTAGGCAAAGAAGAAACATCGCGCATGCTGTCCCTGCATCCCTGAGCTAGCCATGAGCGGGAACAGCTGTGTGGTAATTTCACCACGGCACTAGCATGGAACGAAAGAGCCAGCAAGATTCGGAAGTGATGCAGAGGGAGAAGGAGCTCTGAGGAGATGCAGGTTATGTTTTGGCAGTGAAGAAAAGCTGGAACCAGATTTCCAAGGATAAACCGGGGAGTTGCAAACCAATGACTGGAAGAGGGTGGAAAGGCATTAAATATTAAAAGAAAAATATGTACCAAGCTAGCAATATACGTCATGGTACAATAGTGTAGGAAAGAATACAGCTAATTGGTTTTACCAAAACATGAAGTGGAGAGGCCAAGGGGTAGTATAAGGTCGGGAATCTCTAAGTACAGAAGTGGGGGGAGTGTAAGGGGGGCGGCATGACCCTTAGTTTTCATTTTGTAGACAGCTACAAACTACAATCGTATTAAACTGATGTATGGCTCAGAGTTATGTAATGATCCCAGCACTCTGGAGGTTGAAGCAAGACTTCAAGGTCTAGGCTAGCCTGTGCTACATATTCAGAGCCTGCTAAATAAATAAACTAAGGCCTGCTGTGAGTTACAGCTGAGTACCTTCGAAGAGTGGAGAAGGGGTTGAACACAAATTTCTTAGGAAGTAAGGATTCAGGAGGAAGGGATGTGTCTACGCTAGGCAGGGGTGGGGACAGGGCATTGGAGTTGGTGTCTGGTTGAGAAAACAGCTGGGAACTGGTGCTAATCTCCATGCTGCTCTTCAAAACCGGAGGCTTGCACCAGGCAGGGTGGCACACACCTTTAATCCCAGCACTGCAGAGTCAGGGGCAGGGGCAGGGGCAGGGGCAGGGGCAGGGGCAGAGCAGAGACAGGCAGATCTCTGTGAGTTCCAGGCCAGCCTGGTCTACAAAGTGACTACAGACAGGGCTATTACACAGAGAAATTCTGCCTCAAAAAAACAAATCAACCAGTCAAGCAAACCTGGAGGCTCCCAGCTTTTGAAGAGGTTATAGCAATCAGATCTCTGAAGCGGGGATGGGAGCATCTTTTCCTGGGTGGCTGGGTGACCTAGCCTCACGGGTCAACATGACAAACTTTTTTTTAGGGTTAAGAGTGCTTGCTGCTCTTCTAGAAGACAAGAATTCAGTCCCCAGCACTCACGTGGCTGCTGACAACCATCTGTAATTCCAAGCCCAGGGGCATCTAATGCCCCTTTTCTAGCCTCTGAGAGCACCAGGCACAGGCATGGTATATAGACATGTATGCAGGCAAAGCACTCATACACACAAAAAATACAAATAAATAAGTCTTCGACAAAATAGTTCTATTGTCCTGTTGTCGATGGACTGGATGTGAGCATTCCAGGAGTGCCAACTTCATGCCCACCTTTGGCTCTGGTGGCCCCTCCCATTTCCAGGCAGCACAGCATCACCTTCAATGCATCCCCACCTTTGAAGCCTCCATCCACCGCATCTCTGGCCCAATGGCCTCCAACCATGGGGTGAGTTGGTCTTTCCCCTTCATCCCCCCGCCCCGCCCCGCCCCGCTGCAGGTGCTGATTTGGTCTGGACTCAGACTCATATTTTAGCTCTGCACCCTTGTACAAAATGCTTATGCACCTCAGGCTTCTGTTTCCTCGTTTGTCAAATGGGCAAATGCAACAGGACTTCCTCATCAGGGTTATTATTAGAATTAAATAAATTCAGGGACACTGACTCTTTCTCCTCCTGAGTTTCCCCCTCCCTGACAGGCTGTAAATTACCCACATGACCAGGAGCCCAACCTGCCCTCCCAACCCAACAATCCTTACCCTCTCCACTAATGACAGAGCCATTGGCTCCACCCACTAATGACAGAGCCATTGACTCCTCATTAAGAAAACGACAAAGAGGCCTTGTGCTCAGCTGGGGTCCAATTTCCAGACCTGTCCTAGTAAGTGGGGAGAAGGGTAGGAGTGCCGGGTCTGGGGGAGCTGGTATGGTGAGGATGGAGGGCTCTGTCTCCTGGGAGGGAAGAAGCAGCTGCCTCTTTGGCCAGGGCAGATGAAGGTCAGGAACCCTCTGTAAAGGATTCTGCTTCCATGGAGAGGAAAAACAGGGCTTCCTTCCCTGGCTCAGAAAGCTGAGAGCCAGGCTTAGGCTCAAAGATGGTGACCTTTGCCCTCCTGAGGTCTGTCAAATGGCTAATGCTTACTTTCTACGGTTAAAGTCAAGAAACCAAAGATAAAGAAAGATTCCAGTACTTGTGGATGTCCACAGATGAGCGCAAGGGGAGGTGTGACTCAGGCTTTCATGAGTGTTACTGGAGACCAGGTATCAATCTTTCTTATCCATTTGATGTCTAGTTCACTCTGTCTCCAAAGGTCTCCAGTGCCACAATTCTCCAGGCCACCACCCAAGTGTGTGAGTCTGACTGGTCAGCTTTGTTCTTTAGAATTGTCTTTGGACAATTCTTGGCCCTTTACAATACACACACACACACACACACATATATATATACACACACACACACATATATATACATACACACACATACATACATAAATACACATATATACATATACACATACACATACATATACATATGATGTATATATATATGTAAATATATTGTGTGTGCATGCACATGTGTGTTATATGCAAATATTTATAATTATATACTTATACACATTTACAATATACAACATATGAATATATATGTAATTAAAACTTCAGGATGGCTAGGCGGTGGTGGCGCACGCCTGTAATCCCAGCACTCTGGGAGGCAGAGGCAGGCGGATTTCTGAGTTCGAGGCCAGCCTGGTCTACAGAGTGAGTTCCAGGACAGCCAGGGCTACACAGAGAAACCCTGTCTCAAAAAAAAAACCAAATCCAAAAAAAAAAAAAACAACAACAACAAAAAAAAACCAACTTCAGGATGGAGAGATGACTCAACAGTTAGGAACCCTGACTGTCCTTCCAGAGGACCAGGGGCTCAGTTCCCAGCACCCACATGGTTTGTCAGTCACTGGTCCCAGTTGAGCAGATATCCTCTTCAGGCCTCTGAGGTCACTATGTCCGTGTGATGCACAGATATGCATGTAGGCAAAACACCCATACACATAAAATACATTTCTTATGAAAACTTCACTCTAAAGAACTTTTAAAAAATAAAAATGCTAATCAGAAGCAGGCAACAGATCTCACTATAGATGGTTATGAGTTACCATGCAGTTGGTGGGAACTGAACTCAGAACCTCTGGAGGAGCAGGCTGTGCTCTTAATCGTTAAGCCATTTCTCCAGCCCTATTGTGTGATTTAAAAAATAAATTAAATCGTTACTTAATCGTTACTTGCTTAGTGTGCATGTGTCTCAGGACAGCTAGTGGGAATTGATTTTCTCCTTCCACTAGGTGGGTCCCGGGGATTGAACTCAGGTCATCAGATTTTGGCAGCAAGCCCTGTTGAGCCCTCTCGCTGTCCTGTTCTTAAGATTCTCTTTAAAGCCACTTCTATGCGTCTTTCTTTCTCAAGATGACTTCTTTGTGTTGAAGAAAAGCCACAGAAATTCTGGCATTCACACGCATGCTCCATCATGCACCGAAGAGAATAACCTGGCATCTGCCCTTCACCTAAAATCCTGGCCCATAGAGAGTACGAGCTAATGGGATTTGTGTGTGTGTGTGTGGTGTGTGTGTGTTTTGGATTTAGTTTTTTTTTTTTTTTTTCAACACAGGGTTTCTCTGTGTAGCCCTGGCTGTCCTGGAACTCACTCTGTAGACCAGGCTGGCCTTGAACTCAGAGATCCGCCTGCCTCTGCCTCCCAGAGTGCTGGGATTACAGACGTGCGCCACCACCGTTCGGCGGGATTTTTTAAAAACAAGAATTATTTATGTTTATTTCAAGTGTATGGGTGTTTTGACTGCATGTATGTCTGCAACCACGAGAGTTGTGCTGAGACAGGCCAGAAGACATTGGATCCCCTGGGGCTATAGTTGTTACAGACTGCTCTGAGCCACCTTGAGGATGCTGGGAAGTGATCCCAGGTCCTCTGTCCTCCAGGCAGGCCAGTGCTCTGAATCTTTGAGCCAACTCCCCAGCCCCTGGTTGCTTTTTGTTTGTTAAGGTGGGGTTTTGTGCAACCCTTCTTCCTCGGCCTCAGAGTGTGGAGATTACAGGTGTGTTACCATGCTAGGCTTGTTTTAAATCCATAGGCTTGGCAAGAGATGACAAATCACACCGTCATTTCCAAACCTTCCCTGAAGTTGACTGGCATGTCTAGTGTGTGCAGAATCAATGGGCTCCCTCTCCCACTGTTCTCCCTCCACCACCCTCCCACTCTTCCTCTTCCCCTCCCACTCTTCCTCCTCCTCCCCTCCTACTGTTCCCCTCCCCCATCCCCATTCTTCCCCCTCTACCTTTCCCCTCCCCTCCCCACCCTCCCACTCTCCCCTGTCCCCCCCTTCTTCCTCCCCCACCCTCCACACATATACTAGCTTCCCTCCAGCCCCTTCGCTTTCAAAGCCACAAGCCGAAGCTACTCCAGCCAGCAACAGGAGCCATAGGCTAAAGATGACAGAGCTACCAGACTGTGAAGTTCCAACTTCTTGATGCCTGGAAGAAATTCCTGGCTGGAAACACTGAGATTGGAGACTTAGCTAACACAGCACCTAAAATTCCTTGAACAAGGAACATTTTAAATGCTTCCCCTAAATTTGTTCCTAGCCTCCTGTGCAGCAAGTAAGCCAGGTTTGCCCAAGGGCACTCAGCCCATCACTAGAGGAGGTCCTGGAAGGAAAAGGAAGCGAAGAGTCGGGAAAATCTGGTCCAAAAAGCTCAGAATGCAGGGGCAGGTGGCCAGGAGCATGAGTCCTTCGCCAGTCACAGCTTACCAGTCAGGTGACTGTCGACATTCACCAAGACAAACTTCCAGGCTGTTCCGGAATCCTGTTTGATAAAGGACTCAGAACAGTGCTGGGCACGCCTTGGCAGAAAGTTAGCCATTGTTCCTGGTTAGATTGACTTCATATGTAAACATATTACAGCCTATCACTCTCAGGGTTGTCATTTCAACAAGGCCCTGGAATTTGGAAGCCTCTCAGGACTCTGGCCCCCATTTCCCCAGGCTCTCCCAGACAAGCAGGCCTGTGCCTTTGCTTGCACCATAAATCAGGCCCCACAGGCCTGTAATTATGGGACCACAAAGGCAGGCTGAGCCCACCCTGTCCCAGGGGCTTCCTGCACTCCGCCCCCCAAGAGGGGGAGGACGGGCTGGGAGCTGGGGGGTCCCTCCTCAGGCCCCTGATTTATGGCAGTCTGTGTGAAGGAGATTTATGAGCCAAGACACAAGGCTGGGACAGGAGGGAGCCTGGGGACTGAGGTGCCGGACACTTGGTGACCCGCATGGGTGTCCTGCACCAAGTGGGCTTGTGGAAGGGGTGAAAGCTCGCCGACCTCCAGCTCCTGGGGCAGCTTCCTCACGCTTGGTGATTCCACAGGACATCCAGCTGTGCCCTTAGATAGATCACCTCTATATCATCAGATATATCATCATTTTCAGATGAAATATTAAACATTCCCATGTGTTGCTTTGACTGCAAAGCCCAGTGGTCTCTGGAAGGTCAGTCTCCCTCCAAAATTCTGTTTCATCACACCCCCAAATGCAAAGACCCAGGCTAGGACAGACGCCAGCTCGGGGTACCTCAGAGAAGGGAACAAAAGAAGACAACCGCCAGGCCCTGCCGCGGCTCACTTAGATTTGAGTCCCAAATGCTTGGCGTACTTTTTGCTTGGAGACAGGGTCTCTTGTAATCCAGGCTGGCTTCAAACTCGCCATATAGACGCTAATTTTGAAACTCTGATCCTCCTGCCTCCGCTGTTAAATGCTGGGATTACAGGGGTGCACCACAAGGCCCAGCCTTCTCGTGTTTTTCTACCATTTCACGGAAGCGGAAACAACAGCCGGTGGGCACACAGCGCAACATGAGCAGACATCGGAGTGATTTGGGCCAGGTCCGAAGAGACCTGAGGTTACTGGTGAGATGGAATGCACTGAGGGACACAATTCATGGGGAGCCCTGGGAATAAAGTGCCTGAGGCCTGGGACATCAATGGCAGAAAGAGGACAAGAGGTCACCTTAGCTAGCAGGTACCACTAGGCGTCTTCTAGGAATATTCCCAGCAGCCTCGCTTCTGGTGGGACGTGAAGCCTGTTCTCTGATGTAACACTCACCTCTGTCCACTGTGGAATGCACCAGCTTCTGTAAGGGGTCTGCTGTTGTGTGCAGCAGGGGTTCAGAAACCCTCTTAGCCACAGTAGGCAACCATGCTTGAAGGCAGGGGATGATCTTTGTTTACCTTCAGCACAAAAAAGAAATGCTTCCCAACTGATTGTTTTCTTTAATTTTACTTTATGTGTGTGGGTGTTTCCCTGCGTCTCTGTATCAAGTGGCTGCCTGGTGCCTGTGGAATCCAAAAGAGGCCATTGGATCTCCTGAACCTGGAGGTCCTGACCTATGAGAGTCGCCGTGGGAGTGCTAGCAACTGAACTCTGGAAGAACAGCCGAGAACTCTTAGCCACTCGGCCTCCCTCCAGCTCCCAATGGTCATTTCTTTATTCATTTATTTTTAGAAGGAAGGGCACAATGCAGTGCTGGCTGGCCTTGAACTTGTAGAGATCCATCCTGTCCTGCCTGCAGAGAGCAGAGATTATAGGCCTGGACCACACCTGGCAATCTTTGAATGGCTTTCTGACTCAGATTTTACCTCAGGCAATTGATTTAACCTCTCTGACCCAGATTCCTCATTTGAACAATTAGAACAATAAAACCATCTCAGAAGGGCTTGAGGGGTGCTCCTAAGGTGAGTGCTTGCTCTGTAGGTGTCAGGACCAGAGTTCAACTCCCCAGTGCTTATGGGGGGTGGGACACTTCAGCAGGAAAGAGAGCGTGCTTCCTAGCCCAACCGTTTGAGTTCCGTCCCAGGGACCCATAAGGTAGAAGAGAGAACCCACGCCCCAAACTGTCCTCTGACTTCCACATGTGCACACGGCATGTATGTGTGCACCCACACACATATACACGATAAATAAATGTACTGAAAAACAAATAAGGAAGATGATCTGTGTGCGGTTATGCAAGCCTATAACCCCAAAATGGGCAAGGCAGAGACAAATGGTTTTGGAGAGCTCATAGCCAGCTAGCCTAGACAAAATGGCGAGCCTCCAGTTCAGGGAGAGAGCCTGTCTCAGGGTGATGAGGTTGGAGAGACGGGGCTGGAGAGATGGCTCAGAGGTTAAAGCACTGACTGCTCTTCCAGAGGTCCTGAGTTCAAGTCCCAGCAACCAGCAACCACATGGTGGCTCACAACCCTCTGTAATGGAATCCAATGTCCTCTTCTGGGGTGTCTGAAGACAGCGACAGTGTACTACTCATGTAAATAAAATAAATAAATCTTAAAAAGAAAAAAGAGGGCAACAGAGGAAGACAGCTGTCATTCCGCTCCAGCTTCCACACGTGCATGCGCACCCGCAAACTCACAAACTCACATAGCGTGTGCCACACACACACATACACACACACATCACTGCCCGCACACATACAGCCTGCACTCACAAAGCATGTGCCCCCACACCACACACACACACACACACACACACACACATGCGCGTGCGCACACACACATGCACACACACATCACTGCCTGCACACATACAGCCTGCACTCACAAAGTATGTGTCCCCATACCACACACACACACACATCACTGCCTGCACACATACAGCCTGCACTCACAAAGCATGTGCCCCCATACCACACCCCCACACCCCCCACATGCACACACATCACTGCCTGCACACATATAGCCTGCACTCACAAAGCATGTGCCCCCATACCACACACACACACACAAACACACACACACACCACTCAAAACGCACACAGAGACAAAGTCAGGCGGCTCAAAGCACCATATAAGTAAAAATAAATCTTAAATAAGCAAGGGGCAGAGGGAATGTCTGAGTGATTAACACAGGTGTGCACCACGGGACCCCTGCTCTTAATGCACACACATGAACACACATGTCTATGAGCATATGGGTACATATGAGAATAATATAAACATAAACAGTATGCAATTTTGCTTTTTACCACCTTTGAGCTTTTCCTTCATTTTTTATTTTACATGTGTAGGTGTATAGTTTATTAATTAAGGGAAAGCAGGCACTGGGGAGACGGCTCCATGGTTAGGAGCCCTGGCTGCTCTTCCAGAGGACCTGGATTTGATTGACAGGGCCCACATGGTGGCTCACAACCTGTCTTCAGCCCCAGTTTCAGGGGATCCGACAGCCTCTCTGACCTCTGTGAGTAGGAGGCACGAACATGGTTCATAGACATACATGTAGGGGAAACACTCATACACATAAGATAATAAATGTATTAATGTAAACATTAACAGTTTCTTTTACAAACGTTTGATGTGTATACTTTTACATACTTACTCAAGACTGAATAAAATTTTCTAGGATGAAAAAAGGTTGTGAGTAGAAAAAAACTGAGGCGTGACTGTGGGGGTGGCAGCTGGGGACAGGGCTTTGCTATGTAGCCTTGGTTGGCCTGGAACTTGCTATACACACCAGGCTGGTCTGAAACTCACAGAGATCTACCTGCTTCTGCCTCCCTAGCCCTGGAGTTAAAAGCGTGCACCACCACACCCATTCTGAGTGGAAATTTTATTTTTTTAATTAATTAATTAATTAATTAATTAATTTTTGTTTTTTTGAGACAGAGTTTCTCTGTGTAGCCTTGGCTGTCCTGGAACTCACTCTGTAGACCAGGCTGGCCTCGAACTCAGAAATCTACCTGTCTCTGCCTCCCACGTGCTGGGATTAAAGGCGTGCACCACCACTGCCTGGCTGAGTGGAAAGATTTTAAACAGCCATATCCTGGATGAAGTACTCAAATATATAATCCTGCATGCCCCCACTGCCCACTCTGCCCAGCTACGGCCTCAGTTCCCACTCGTTCTCCGGGTGTCTGTTCTCCACAGATGTTCCAGTAAATACGAAGAAGCATGGTGGCAGAAACCTTTAAAGCCAGCAGTCAGGATGGGGTGGGGAATTCTAAGACCGGATGCAAAAGAGCAAAGAAAGAAAAGGAAGGAAGGGCAGCTTAGCTTAGCCCCAGAGCCAAGCTGACAGACACCATCCAGCAAAACCTAAAACTCAGAAGACTGTTGGTGTGACTGACTGAGCTACATTAGAGGATCTACACCCAACAGACAAGTCCTCTCCTTTGTTGGTTGTTTCTGGGTGTGTGGAGGAAGCACAGAATAGATCTAAGCACAAGTCAATTCTTTCTTTTCGGAGCTGTCATTTGGGTTGATTCAAAGGGTCTCTGCCCTTTAAACGTGGGTAACTTTTAATCCTAGGATTGAACTTTGGAAATTTGGAGAGGCAAAAGAATTTTGCCTGGCCCGCTTGCGCCCTCTGCTGGTACTGATGTGGAACTTTAAAGAGTTGGACAGTTTATAGGCAAACGCAGGCTTTGGGGTTTGCCTATAAACTCTTCTCTCTGGGGTTACAGCAAATGCACAAGTTTATTCTCACAAGTCGCCCACTCCTGCTGCTGCGGTGAGGGCCTCCTCCAGTTCCTCCTAGAAGACCTCCCTTCCCAATATGTTTCAAAGGGTTTTTTTTTGAGGGGGAGGATGCAGTTTTGGAGTTTTATTACATACCTTTATTTTTTGTGTGTGCATGCACGTGTGTGAGAATTCCACCCTGAATGTGTAAAGGTCAGAGGATTTGCAGGAATTGGTTCTCTCTCCATCATGATCATACTAGGGATCAAACTCAGTTCATCTGGCTTTCAAGAAAGTGCCTTTACCTCCTGAACTAGCTTTCTTTTTGGTTGTGATGCAGTTAATCGAACCCTGATTCTTGCCCATTTTTAAACAGTATGTGTGTGTGTGTGTGTGTGTGTGTGTGTGTGTGTGTGTGTGTGCTATAGTAGGAAAGCACTGTATCATTACATTCCCAGCCTCTGCAGCATAATTTTGCATATTAAATCTCATACTAAGTGAGGTAGCTCATAACTGTAATCCCAGTAGTCCAGTGTTCCAGAGGCTGAGGTAGGAAGATTTTGAACCTGAGCTACATGACAAGAAACCACCTCTTACAAAAGCAAAAACAACCAAGCAAACAGAAAAGACAAATATTGAGCCGGGTGGTGGCGGCACACGCCTGTAATCCCAGCACTTGGGAGGCAGAGGCAGGTGGATCTCTGAGTTTGAGGCCAGCCTGATCTACAGAGTGAGTTCCAGGACAGCCAGGGCTACGCAGAGAAACCCTGTCTCGAAAAAACCAAAAATCAAAACAAAACAAAACAAAAAGGCAAATATTGAGATCCATGTATGACGACGCACTCTTCTAATCCCAGCACTTGGGAGGCTGAAGCCGGAAAATCACAAGTTCAAAACCACCTTGGGTCACACACAGAGTCCGAGGCCAGTCTAAGTTTTATGGCAAGACCCTACCACAGGGAACTGGGGAGTAGGACTGGTGTTGGGGGTCTCAGCAGTTCAAAACACTTGCTGCTCTTCCAGAGGGGACCTGGGTTTGATTCTCAGCATGCACAAGGCAGCTCACAACCACAAGTCCAGTTCCAGAGGATCTGATGCCCTCTTTTGGCCTCTTTGGATACCAAGCACCAACATGGCGCCCAGACCTACAAGCAGGCAGAACATCCACACACTTTAAATTGAAGGAGGAGGAGACAGCTACAGGTACAGCAGTTAGGGTTCGAGTAAAGGAACTTTCACACCAATCCCAGCTGGGAGGTTAAGGTAGAAGGACCATGTGCCCCGGAGCAGTTTGGCTTGCAGAGGGAGATCCTGCCCCACCCCACACCAAAAAAAGCAAAAATTAAAATAAATTCATAAACACATGTAAAATACAACTGTACAGGATAAACACCATTGTGCAATGATCTCCAAAATAATGTTGAGTGAAAAGAAAAACTACAGGAAAATATGTAAAGTACCCCACTGTCTGTGAAAAACGTGAGATGGAGATTATCCCTTTCTGTGAGGAGTGAGAAGCCCCCCCCCAGCCCCCACCCCTGCCCCCAAATCCCCCCACTCCCCTTGGTCTGCCATCCCCCAGCTGTGCTTCTAGAAGGAACAGTTACTATGTAAACTTCTTCCCCCAGGACCTAGTGTGGAACGTAACAATGACACAGGCAATATTTCCTCGGCTCCCACTGTGATCCAAACCTGAGGCTGAGCTCCTTGCACAGGTGCAGGCTGCGGTGCCCTGCTTTACAGATGGGGAGGGAGGCACAGAGGGGTTTGGAGCCAATGTAGCTGAGCTGGGATTGAGACCCAAACTCTTAGACTTCCCTACCCCTTTACCCAGACGCATCGAGTTTAATAACTGTCCTATTCACACTCCCTGGCTTTGTTCTTTGTTAATATTTTTCGTGAACAATTTGAAGAAGGCAGACAGGCACCCCTCCTCCCATCTTCATTGTGACTGTCCTTGAACAGAGACATCTTATGCAACCCTAGCAAGGGCTGTCAGTTGGTGCTGGTGTTCTTTGATCTTCAGGACACAGTCCATTTTAATAGTTGTGCTAATAATGACCTCATACTTGAATGTGTGCCCTTCCGGAGCAGTGTCTGACCTGAGATCAGTGGTCTGTGTGCTTTTCGGCTTCGTCAATTGGAGACCAACTTTGTCGGCCTTTTTTTTTTTTTTTTTTTTTTTTTTTTTTTTTTTTGCCCTCGCCTTTGCCTTTGCCACAAGCCATCTGTCTTAGAGTTTCTATTCCTGCACAAACATCATGACCAAGAAGCAAGTTGGGGAAGAAAGGGTTTATTTCACTTACACTTCCACACAGCCATTTATCATCAAAGAAAGTCAGGACTGAAATTCAAGCAGGTCAGGAAGCAGGAGCTGATGCAGAGGCCATGGAGGGATGTTATTTACTGGTTTGCTTCCCCTGGCTTGCTCAGCCTGCTCTCTTACAGAACCCAAGGCTACCAGCCCAGGAATGGTACCACCCACAAGGGGCCCTCCCCCCTTGATCACTAATTGAGAAAATGCCCCACAGCTGAATCTCATGGAGGCACTTCCCCAAGTGAAGCTCTTTTCTCTGTGAAACTCCAGCCTGTGTCAAGTTGACACACAAAAGCAGCCAGTACACCATCCCCTTTCTGCCTCTCCTCTGTGACATCAAGTCTACTCAAGAAACATTATAAGGGGCTGAAGAGATGGCTAAGCAGGAAAGAGCGCTGGCTGCTCTCACAGAGGACCACGGTTACATTCCTAGAAGCCATATTGTAACTTACAATCATCCTTAACTCCAGTTACAGAGGATCCAGTGCCACCTTCTGACCCCCAGGAACACCAGGCATGCATGTGATACAGGTACATACATCCAAGCAAGACACTCAAATATGTATAAGCCTAAAAATAAACATACAAATAAAATAATAAACATGTGAATCTAAAAACAACTCTTAAAGGAAATGTAGGGTCAGCAAGATGGCGCACAGGTAAAGGTGCCTGCCGGCAACCTGGAACCAACATTGTGGAAAGAGAACCTACTCCTGCAACTTGTCTTTTTTGTTGTTGTTGGGTTTTTTGGGGGGGTTCCTTTTTATTTGTTTGTTTGGGTTTTTTTTTGTTGTTGTTGTTGTTTTGGTTTTTTGAGACAGGATTTCTCTGTGTAGCCCTGGCTGTCCTGGAACTCACTCTGTAGACCAGGCTGGCCTCAAACTCAGAAATCCACCTGCCTCTGCCTCCTGAGTGCTGGGATTAAAGGTGTGCGCCACCACTGCCTGCTTGCAACTTGTCTTTTGACATCCAAATGTGTGCCATGGCATATGCATGTGTAAACACACACACACATACAAACACATGAGAGAGAGTGAGAGAGAGAGAGAGACAGAGAGACAGAGAGAGACAGAGAGAGACAGAGAGAGAGAGAGAGAACAATTATATAGAAGCTACAACTGGTTGACACAGGCCTGCAGTTCCAGCACTTGCGAGGTGGAGGCAGGAAGATCAAGAGTTCAGAGTCATCCTTGGCCACACAGCAAGTTCACAGCCCACCTGGACTAAAGCCAGGTGGTGTGTGGTACGTGATTACAATCCCAGCATTCCAGAGGCTAAAGCAGGAAAAGCATTATGAGCCTGGGTTACATCTCCATCTGTCTCTGTCTCAATCTCCATCTCCCTCCGCCCCTTCCCCACCCCCAACACCCCCAACCCCAACAGTGACTCCCTGTTTGTGTGGAACTTTCTATTTAGACCAGGCTGGTCTTGAACTCACAAAGATCCACCTGCCTCTGCCTCCCGAGTGCAGGGATTAATGGTGCCTGCCAGCATGCCCAGCTTTTCTATTTAACATATAAATGGTGTGCGTGTACGAGCGCAGAAATACAGGCCCTCTCATGTCCCACAGAGGATATGGAGGTCAGAGGAACGCTGGTGGGAGTCAGAGCTTGCTGCGCACTGCAGCGCAGCTGGCCTGAGAGCCTCCAGGTGATTCTCTCCCCCCCCCCCCCCTTCTAGAGATGAGTGCTGGGACTCGGAATGTGTGCCTCCGCAGCTGGTTTGTTGTTGGGTTCTTTATTATTATTATTATTTTATGTGTATGAGTGTTTGGAGGTGGTGAGACTCCACGTGGGTTTTGGGAATCAAACCTGAGTCCTCTGCAACAACTGCTCTAACCACTGAACCATACTTCCAGCTCCCATAGCCAGCTTTTCAAGTCATCAGGTCTGCAGTGCTAATGCTTTTACCTTCCTGGTCCTAGTCCCAGTTTCTTTGGAGGCTGAGGCAGGAGGATACCTACCCTTTGAGCCCAGAAATTCAAGGTCAGACTGGGCAACATAGTAAGACCCTATTTCAAAACAAAACAAAACCCCTTACAGTGTATCAGAGAAAAATTCTGGCTGTGCGGAATCAGATGTTCCCATGTCCTCAGAACGTCCTGAAGGCTGAAAAGATAGAACATAAAGGAAACGCTGTCAAAATGGCCTCCTTCTCACCGGACACGGAACACTGAGAAGTTGTCCTTAGGATCCCAAGGGCTAAAAGCATTTACTTCTGCTCCTCTTCCCTAATGGTAAAACACTCTTTTCCGGTTTTTGTTTGTTTTAAGATAGGTTATCCTGTGGCCCACACTAGCTTCAAACTCACCACATAGCTGAAGATGACCTCGAACTTCTGATCCCTCTGCCTCTGCCTTCAGAACATGGCTAATTTACATTTTTAGGGGGAGAGGTTGCTTGTTTGTTTTGGGTTTTTTTTTTTTTTTGTGGTGGTGCTGGCAGGGGATTTTTTGTGTGTATTTTGTTGTTGTTTATTTTGTTTTGATTTTTATTTATTTGGTTGGTTGGTTGGTTTTCCAGACAGACATGATTTCTCTGTGTAGGCCTGGCTGTCCTTGAACTCAGAGATCTGATATCTCTGTCTGCTAAGTGCTAGGTTTTTTGTTTTGGTTTCTTGAAACAGGGTTTCTCTGTGTAGCCCTGGCTATCCTGGACTTTGTAGAGGCTGAGGCTGGCCTTTAACTCAAAGATCTGCCTACCTCTGCCTCCTGAGTGCTGGGACTAAAGTTGGGTACCACCAGTCTGGCTGATAGTTATTATTATTTTATTAAAAGAAAAATTGTGTGTTGGGGGGTGGGCATGCTCATGCCATGGTATACAAGTGGAGGCCAGAGGACAACTTTGTGAAATTGGTTCTCTCCTTCCATCTTTATGTAGCTATGGGGACTGAACTCAACTTGAATGGCGTCTTAGGGGTTCCATTGCTGTGAAGTGACACCATGACCAAGGCAACTCTTATAAAGGTAAACATTTAATTGGGGCAGGCTTACAGAGGTTTTAGTATACTATCATCATAGCAGGAAGCGTCACAGCATGCAGGCAGACATGGTGCTGGGACAGAGCTGAGTGTTCTACATCTTGATCTGAAGGCACCCAGGAGAGGACTACTGGGCAGACCTTCAGCATATATATTACCTCAAAGTCCTGCCTCCACAGTAACACCTCCTCCAATAAGGCCACACCTCCTCCAACAAGGCCACACCTCCTCCAATAGGGCCACACCTCCTCCAACAGGACCACACCTCCCAGTAGTGCCACTTCAAGCATTTTTTTACCATGAAGCCATCTCACCAGCCCTACTTTTGATTTTTCAAGGCAGAGAGAGGCTCCCTGCCCCAATGTGTCAGCATTGTTAGGCTGCTAAACTTCTTTTTTTGATTTTTAAAATCATTTTTTATTTATGTGTATGTGTGTGTATCTGTGTGGGTGTACGCCACAAGTGTGCTGATGCTCCTGGAGGCCAGAAGAAGGCATCAGGTCCCCTGAGGTGGGGATACAGCAGTTGTGAGTCTCCTAGAGCATGTCCTGGGAACAAAACTCAGGTCCTCTATAAGATCAGCAAATGCGGGCTGGAGAGATGGCTCAGTGGTTAAGAGCACTGACTGCTCTTCTGAAGGTCCTGAGTTCAAATCCCAGCAACCACATGGTGGCTCACAACCATCTGTAGCAAGATCTGATGCCCTCTTCTGGAGTGTCTGAAGAAAGCTACATTATACTTACATATAATAAATAAATAAATCTTTAAAAAAAATCAGCAAATGTTCTTTGTCACTGAGCCATCTCCATAGCCCTATAAACCTCTTTTCTGTATAAAGCAAGCCTGTCTCAGGTGTTTCCTTACAATGATGAAAATCTACCACAGAACACACAGAACAGAGTGAAATGTGACTGTGCGCATCCCCTCAGAAACTAACAGCTTTGCAAGAGGAGGACCCTGAGATCCACCAATCTGCCTCTTTGTCAGGAGTGCTAGGATTAAAGGTGTGGGCCACCACCCGACAGGCTGGTGTCCTTCTTGAACCCCGAGTATGAACAGAGGTAAGCATTCATGCTATGATCCTGGGGCTAGGAATACAACTGTCTTAGTTGGCTTGACACATTGTCATCTGACACAGTCATGACTTGACCCAGAGTCATTTAAGAGAAAAGCCTCAACTGAGGATCTGTCTAGATCTGATTGTGGGAGAATATTTTAATACTTTTTAAAAGATTTATTTATTTATTTTCATGTATGTGAGTACACTGTAGCTGTCTTCAGACACACCAGGAGAGGGCATCAGATCCCATCACAGATGGTTGTGAGCAGTCATGTGGTTGCTGGGAATTGAACTCTGGACCTCTGGAAGAGCAGTCAGTGCTCTTAACCGCTGAGCATTCTCTCCAGCTGGAGAATGTTTTATTAATTGATGCGGGAGGGCCCAGCCCATTGTGGGCGGCACCACCCCTAGACAGGTGATCCTGTATTAAAAAGCTGACTAGGCGTGAGCCCGCACGCCGGCCAACTAGGAAGCAGCGTCTGGCATGGCTCCTGCTGTGCCTTCTTGGGCCGTGAGTTCATATCCTTGTCGGAGGTAGTATTCTGTGGCCTAGCAAATGGTATGTACTTCAGGTCCCTGGCTTGACTTCCGCCAACGAAGGGCTTGTGACCCGGATATGGAAGATGAAATAAGCCCTTAGGTTGCTTTTGGTCAGAGACTTTTATCATGGGAACAGAAAGGAAACCAGAACAACAGTGTAAGACTCGGAAACTGCCTCCCTGAGCCTGCGCACTGCTCCCAAAACTCTAGGCCTTGGACCCTACTGGGCCTCACCTAGCAGTTCCTGCCTCAGCCGCACGAGGGAGCTTTCAGAGTCTCCAGTCTCCTTAGGACTCCAGAAAGGGGCCAGCCAGCCTTCCCGGCTCTCCTGCCACGCAGAATGCGTACCTGCTGGGCACAGGGTGGCACAGGAGACTGGTGTGAGCTCAGGCGGCGGAGGAGGTTCCAGAACACAGGGCTATTTTTAACCTGGCACAGATGCCCTAGTCCCAGCTAAGGGAGGGGTTGGGGTAGGTGGGAAGCAGTCTTGCCTTCCTGACTTACTATTTTATTAGCCACTTAGGATGCTGGATACAGGGGCATCACCTGGTTTCGTGTCTAGTTTTCCTTGCCACAACTCTTTCCTGCCTCCTACTTCTCAAGCAACGTTTTCCTGCCTCCTACCTCTCTCCGCAGAGGGCAGAGAAGCAAGGGGAGAAAACGGAATTGCCCGAGTGACAGTGACTAAGGGTGAGGAAGGGGTAAACATTCTGTCTTGTGCTGTCAGCAGTGGGAGTGGGTCCAAAAAACCACTTAGCCCCGTAAATTGCTCACTTATCCTCTCTATAGTGGGTTTGCTCTAAATGGCTTGGAAAACCATTGCAGCTAATCAAAGGCAGCTGGAAGGGAGCCAGGCTGGACCCAGCAGGGGTCTGAATTGAGCCTGGATCCATTATAGCTATCTAGTCCAACATTTTAGTAGTGGGTTTTCGTCTGATTTCAGAGTGAGATGATTAGGTCATTATTTGTTAAATTATACCTTTTAATTAGTGGATCTATTAAAACGAAAAGCCCGAGAGAGGCACATATGCCTCTGGGTTTTTGTTTGGGATTTATAATTATCACTGTTTAGGAAAGATTAGTGGGGGGCGTTAAAGCCTTTTAAGAAAATCCTGTGAACAGAGATGCCAGTAAGCAAGATACGGACCTTGCTGCCGCAGCTGTCTGCATCATTATCCGTTTCTCATTACTGCAGAAAATGGAGGTGAAAAGAGCCGAAGTCCCGCTCAGCAGTACAGCAGTTCTCAGCATGCTGGAGGCCCTGGCTTCAATCTCCAGCACCCAACATAATAAATCAAGGAAGGGTGATTGGGCGTGGCTATGTCTTAGCATTAGAACATTTGCCTCGTGAGTCCCCAAGTTCCACGCCCAGCAATATACAAACTCTATGAACTATCACAAAGAATTATTTTTTTTCTGTGTTGGGGATAGAACCCAGAGCCTTGCGAATGTCCATAAACACTTCCGACTAGTCCTCCAACCAGTTAGTTCAGTGTTTCCCAAAGAGAGGGTCCGATACTGGGACTGACACGCTAAAGGAGATGATGATTTTGGCTAGTATGATGAGGACCTGTCACTCTTTCCTTACAAGTTTTGGGTTCTTGGACGGTGGGGAAGTTGTGGGTGGTTAGGAGAGCGAGATACTGGGTCTGTCTATGTAGACTTAAGTCTTTGGGGAGTTTGATTTTGTCTTTGGGAGGAACCGGCAGGGATAATATGACGATGCTGTTTGGATTTGAGGCTCCTTCTTGTCGCTGTCCAAGCTAGTTTTACAGAGTCCGCTGGGTGCAGAACGGCCTTGGTCCAGCAGAGGGCGCGCCACCGCCGGTTTTAGATGCTCTCCCCTCCTAGACAACACATTACACCATCTGTGAGAGCCCAGCACTACGACTCTCTTCTCCTTGCTTCTTCTTCTGTCTCTGCTAACAGCAAGGAAGCCGATCATTAGCTCTGCACACGTTTGGCCTCGGACTATCAGAGGCCGTCAAGGCACACGCTCCAGCTATTTTCATCTTTTTACTTAAAAGCAGTTCCTGGATGCTCGCTGCACCACCAAGGGCATCTAAGCCTCTTCTTAGACTTCCAGATGCTTCCTTCCAGTTGCCGGGTGCTCTGCAGACTCCACTGACAGCAGGTGGGGTGCCTCTCTCCAGTCTGACACGAGCTCTTGTTCACTGTCCCTCCTCCAACCTCCCTTAGGCATCATTACGTATCCTGTCATGGATCACAAACCCCACGGGCACAGCCACTAGGGGCACCGTCTGTCCTCTGTCTCCAGCAATCAGCACAGTGTCTGATACAGACACCCCAGAAACACTCAATGAACAAATGAGTGTAGTCATGTAGGCTTTTTTCCCCCATGCACTGAGCAAGTTCTCTGTACCAAGCGCTGGGGAAGCAGACATAGAAGGCACAGTTCCCGTCCTCAAAGAGACTGTAATCAGTAGAAGGCAGACATGAATCTGGGCGACTTGAATTTCCAGCTTCCTCTGGGTTGGTAGTTAATTTCACGCCCGCCACACAGGAAGGTTGCTGGATGTCTGGACTAACACCCCCCCCCCTTTCTCTCCCCACTCCCTGCCCCTGAAATTCAACCACAGAACTTGACTCCCAACCTTTCCTCGGGTTCTATTACTCTACATCTAATCCTTCCTCTGAAACCAGACCACCTTGCCAAGGTCGTGCTGATTGTACATCAGGATTTGTTTAAGTGTAGGAGGAAGTGAGAGTATAACCTACTGATGGGTAGTTTGTTTTCTAAAGGGGCGGGGCTTTTGGAGTTGGTGGTGTTTGCTGTAGTTGTCTTTGGTTTGGTTCAGTTGAGACAGGACTCCACACTGTGTTCCAGGATGGTGTTGAATTCATAGCAATCCCCCTGCCTGAGCTTCTCAAGTGACCCGACACACACTCAGCTTGTTGTTTTGATGTTGCAGAATCCCAGTGTAGGCCGGGCGCTAGATTTTCACGCTTTCATCTTCATGCATAATAACTGCTTACAGGAGCGGCAAGGAGGGACCAACGCCTGCTCCCTGTGAGGACCAGCAGCATAGGCAAAGCCTGCAGACGGGCATCGCTTTCAGATAAGCAAATGTCAGATTCTACAGATGAGCTTTGGGGTGGGCGGCAGGGTTAAACCGCTGTGGCCCGAAGCAACTCAGACTCGTTTCTAGAGCAGAGTACATGTTCAGGAAATGATTTTATGCAAAACCATGGTTTCTGAAAAGGGCCGGAGCATGAAACGAATCAAAGAAAAGGCCGCCGTGGTTCCCCCCACCCCCCTTTGCAACAACAAGACCAATAATTTGATCTTTATGATTTCAGAGTGTTGAAATTTTACCTCAACTAAATGCTTTGCTTTTGTGGTTGGCATTGTTTTCCAACCACACAATTACTCCAGCTACAGCTGTGTGCACTGGCGTGAATCAAATACTATCTGTCATGTCTCCTCTCCATAGCCCCCAGCAAGGGTCCCGAGGAACACAATTAAACCACTCACTGGATGGTTCACAGAGCAATTCTATCAAACCTTTGAAAAGAATGTAATAGGAAAGATTGCTTAAAATGCTACAGACTACAGAGGAAAGGACACCTGAGCACGGGACCGATCCCAAACTCAGTGATGACTACGACACTACCACTGTCACTTACCTCACTGCAAAAAAAAAAAAAAGCAGAAATGAACCCTCAATGCATGTTATAACAGAATATTATAATTAATTTAGAGTCATTATATCGCATTTATCCCAGGGATTCAAAGACGGTTTATCCCAGTAAACTGAACCATCATCATTTGCAACTTCATCTGGTCATAGTAGCTAACTTATTTTGTGTTTTGTTTCACATGTTTGATTTTTTTAAGTTATTGTTATTGATTTTGCATTGCAATAATTTGAACCTAGGACCTGTGTGTGCTGGGCAAGTGTTTTACACCTGAGCTGTATCATGGCCCACCTAGATATTTACAAAAAAGTCTTTTCTATGTGTGAAAGGTTGGGAATTCACTTTGGTGACCAAGGACATGTTGTCACTTTTTCCAGAATTTTGGATACTGTTCTAAAGTATGTCAGATGTAATTGCACAAGCCTATACTCTCTACTCAGAAAGCAGGAGCAGGAAGATTTTGAGTTCAAGGCCCACCTCAGCTACATAATAAATTCACGGCCACCTTTGCCACCATGTCTAATGACCTGAGTTCAATTCTCAGGACCCACATGGTGAAAGGAGAGAATTGACTCCCCATAATTATCCTCTGGCCACCACCACATGCGCACCACGACACAGGTGCAGGGACATACACACACACACACACTAAGTAAATTATATAAATAAATGTGTTTAAAATTTTTAAATGAAGATGCACGACAACAGCAAACTCAAGGTGCTGCTGGATTAAAAGCAGAGGTGAGATGAAGAGTTCTGTTCTGGGGCTGGGGAGATGGCTCAGCACATACGTGGCTGCTCCACATTCGCCATAGATGCAGCTTCTGCACGGCACGCAGATGGCAGAGTATGGTTCGCTATAGCATCAAGAGCTAGCACAAGAATGCGGTGTGCCCAGTCTCCCCTGCCCAGATCAGAGACTGACAAGAGTGAGCCAACTTAGTTCAATTCATACATTTTCTTCTTCAAAAATTTTATTATTTATTTATTTGTGTGTATGTGTGTTGAGGGCTGGAGAGATGGCTCAGAGGTTAAGAGCACTGACTGTTCTTCCAGAGGTCCTGAGTTCAATTCCCAGCAACCACATGGTGGCTCACAACCATCAGTAATGGGATCTGATGCCCTCTTCTGGAGTGTCTGAAGACAGTGTACTCACATACATAAAATAAATAATTAAAAAAAACAAACAAACAGGGAGTGGCACTGTTGGGAGGTGTGGCTGAGTGGAGGAAGTGTGTCACTGGAGGAGGGCTTGAGGTCTCAGGGCTCAGTCCAGGTGCAGTGTCACTCTCTTCCTGCTGTCTGATGATCTGGATGTAGAACTCTCAGCTTCTTCTCCTGTACCATGTCTACCTGTGTGCCACCACAGTTCCTGTCATGACAACAATGGACTAACACTCTGAAACTGTAAGCCAACCCCAATAAAATGCTGTCCTTTATAAGCGTTGCCATGGTCATGGTGTCTCTTCACAGCAATAGAAACCCAAGACAGCCCCCATAGGCTCCTATAGTTGAACGTTTGGTTCCCAATGGGTAGATTACGTATTGGCCTTGGTGGTGTGTGACCAGGGGTGGGCTTTGGGATTTCAGAAGCCTGTGCAAGGCTCAGTCTCTCTCTCTCTCTGCCCACTTGGGCTGTAGATCCAGAGGTAAGTTCTCAACTACTGCTCCAGTACGGCGCCTGCCTGCGGCCCTGCGTCCCGCCATGAAGATCAGGGACTAACCCTCTGATCTGTAAGTACCCCTGCCTCTGCGATTAAACACTTGATTCTGTGAGTTGCCATGGTCATGGTGTTTTGCCATGACAATAGAACAGTGACCAAGAGAGAGACCCTGTCTCAAAAAAAGTAAATAAATTTTTAAAAAAGATACACGAAACCAATAACTTGTATATACATTTGAAAACCCCTAGAAGGATAAGGTATCAAATAGGGCTGTGGCGCCTGGGGACTGAGTGGCGTGCCAACAGTGGGCATATTTTATAGCATGCTCTGGTGTCTGAGCTCTGTGGGTGTCTTATATTGGGCAGATGCAGGCTGTGACCCTCGGTGTCATAGTGCAGGATTCTTACCTGCTTTTAAAGCAGCAGATGGATCATATTTCCCAGCAACCATTAGGAGCTGCCCTGACACAGACTCTCATCTAGCCAAAGGCAACGATTGATTTTTATCACCAACTGGGCTCGCTGTCTCTGGGTTTATGAGCGAGAATAGAACTTGTTGGTCTCTCTTTTTCACTTTAAATTTATTTACTTATTTTATGTATGTGGGCACACTATCGCTGTCTTCAGACACACCAGAAGAGGGCATCAGATCCCATTACAGAGGGTTGTGAGCCACCATGTGGTTGCTGGGATATTTGAACCCAGGATCTCTGGAAGAGCAGTCAGTGCTTTTAACCACTGAGCCATCTCTCCAACCCCATGGTCTCTCTAAGCTTTAAAAAAAAAATTATATATGTTTTGGCTGGTGTGGTAGCAGACACCTTTAATTCTAGCACTTGGAAGTGGAGACAGGTGGAGCTCTGTGAGTTTGAGGCCAGCCTGGTTTACAGACCAAGTCCAGAACAGCCAGAGCTCTATTACACAGAGAAACCCTGTCTCAAGTTGGGGTCTTAATACATAGCCTTGACTGGTCTGGAACTCACTATGTAGACCAGGTTGGCCTGAAACTCACAGGTATCCTCCTGCCTCTGCCTTCTGAGTGTTAGACATGTGCTGTTCTGCATCGTGGCTTTAAGCTGTTGTCAGTTGCAGCAAAGCATGCGCAGAGGCTGGGGACGCCCCTCAGCCTGGAGAGTGCTTACGAGTACTATGAGTACGCTGAAGCCAGGCTTAATCCTTAGAACCAAACAAACCAGGTCCAATCGTGCATGTCTGCAATCCTACCACTTGGGAGCTGGAAACCAGGTTTATGAATCCAAGGCCAGCCTGGTCTAAAATAGTGAGTGCTAGGAAAAGTTATTTACTGAGACCCTGTTTCAGGAAAAAAAGGGGGGGGCATATCTTCTACCACTAAGCTCACTTCTAACCCTTTTTAAGCATACAGCATTTGGGAGGCAGAGGCAGAAGGATCCCTGAGTGTGAGACCAGCCTCGTCTACAGTCCGGGACAGGCAGGGCTCCACAGAAGAAGACTGTCTTGGGGGTGGGGGTGGCGGTGGGGAATGTACACTTTAGTGACAACAAGTACATCCACGATTCTACTTAGCCATTGCCGTCAGCTCTCTGGCCCTTTGTCAGATCCCACAAAATTCCGAACTCTTTAAACAGTAGCTCTCTTTCTCCCTCCCACCACCCTCTGGCCATTTAGTTCCTAGTAACCAGAATTTCTGGAAAAAAAAATGTGCTCGTTCTAGGCATCTCATGAAAGTGGGAATCACACAATGTCTGTTTTTTGTGTCTGACACATTTCACTTAATGGTATTCCAAAGGCTCATCTACAGTGTAGCACATGCCGAGCCTGCGCCCTGGGGCTGAGCAGTCGTCCATTGGATAGCAGTCTGTGGATACGGTCCGTACTCTGTTTTTTCACCCATTCATCTGTTGACGGTATTTGTGAGTATTTGGATTGTCTCCACTGCTGACCTCGAGTGACTGATGTTGCTGTGAATACTGATTCACACTTGTGTAAGGATCTGCCTGACTCCCAACCTTTTGGGAGAAGTATATACTCTGACCTTCATGGTTACTGCATACGTGTACATGTGGTACATACAGAAACACACAGGCAGAAAAAAATCCAACATATAAAATAAATAAGTAAAAAGGTCCTTTAAGTAAATAAATCTTTTTCTTAAAAATGCATTATAAGCTAGGCACCAGTGACACACACCTCTAATGGCAGAACTTGAGAGACGGAAGCAGGTGGATCTCTGCGAGTTCAAAGACAGCCTGGTCTACACAGAGTTCCAGGATGTCAGGACTACATAGAGATACTTTGTCTTTGAAGAAAAATAAACAGCCTAATGGCACAGCTTTAATATTTCATTGTTTCTTTGTTTCTATGAGCAAGCCTGTGTGTTTGCCATTCACATTAGCCTCCAACCTGAGGCCCAAGGACTTCAAAAGCCACCTGACACCCACCCCTTTCCCGGCTGGCATATGGGACAGATGGCCTGCTATATCCACCTGTCAATAAGTAAACAGAGAGCCGTGCACCTAATGTCACGGGTTTGGCTGCCTTTGGCACCTTGCGAAATTAGCCTGTGGGGACACCAAGATGACTGTTTTGCTAATAATTCTAGAAAGGACTGCAAGCTCAGTGCTTTTCTATTACTTCTGGCCTCTGAGAGGGCTTTTGGGATGGCACCGCCATCCTGAAGGAGCAGAAGCTCACTCTGCCCACTCTCTCCACAGGCCCCGGCTTCTCCTCACTAGGGTCCTTGAGCCTGGCTGTTTCCGAGGCTGCCTCCTTTAAACCTTTGTTCACTGGGTGGCTCTTACAGTCCCACTTTCAGTCACATGCCAGGCTGTCAAAGAAATGCCTGTTAGGTATATACGTGGCTGCTCCACATTTGCCATGGATGCAGCTTCCGCACAGCAAGGCAGATGGCAAAGTATGCCTTTGGCTATATCATCAAGAGCTAGCACAAGGATGCTGTGTGCCCAGTCTCCCCTGCCCAGATGAGCCAACTTAGTTTAACTCATACATTTTCTTCTTTCAAAAAATTTATATGTATTTATTTGTGTATGTGGGAGGGGGCACACACATATCACCATACATGCATGGAGGTCAGAGGACATCTTTCTAGAGTCCATTCTCTCCTTCTACAGCGTGGGCCCCAGGAATGGAACTCAGGTCTTTAGTCCTGGTGGCAAGCACTGAGCCATCTCACTGACTCCTAACTCACGGGGTTTAATTTACCATCCTTCTCTTCCTTTGCCAACACCACCCTGATTTCTCATGGAGAAATTAACTTTACCAGATAATAAGCCATGCAGTGGAGGCACAGTTAAGCCAACCCCCAGGTCCGCAGCCTGATCCTGATTGGTCCAAGACAGTGTCCTGCCCTTTGGCTGTGGTGATTGGTTTTTAAATGACACTTAAGGGGCTGGAGAAATTGCTCAGTGGTTAATGCTAAGGACAGGTGTTTGGTTTGGTTCCCAGCACCACATCAGGTGGCTGTCATCTGTAGACCCAACTCTAGGGAATCTGGCACTTTTGGCCTCAGTAGTGCATACCTACACACACACACACACACACACACACACATACACACACACATACATACACACACACATACCTATACACACACACACACATACACACACACACACACACACACACAGAGGTGTTGTTATTATGTTTAACTATTGGTATTTATTCTTTTGAGGGGAGTCTCACTGTAAACCCCACGCTGGTCTTGAACTAGCAATCCATTTGCTTTGGCTTCCTAAGTTCTAGAATTATAGGTGGAACCATCACACCTAGCTTCCAAACTGTTGAAATATATTTTTAGGTAAAAAAAAAAAAAGAAGAAGAAGAAAGGAAGGAAGGAAGGAAGGAAGGAAGGAAGGAAGGAAGGAAGGAAGGAAGGAAGGAAGGAAAAAAAAGAAAGATAAAAGAGTAGGCTGGAGAGATGACTCAGCCGTTAAGAGCACTGACTGCTCTTCTAGAGTTCAATTCCCAGCAACCACATGGTGGCTCACAACCACCTGTAACGGGATCCAATGCTCTCTTCTGGTGTCTCTGAAGACAGTGACAGTGTACTCATATACATAAGATAAATAAAGAATTCTTTAAAAAAAAAAAGAGTAAGTTATGCAATATGTCTCGAGATCTGTTTCATTACCCAGCTTCCTCTGGGGCGCCTGAACGTTCTCTGGTCTTGGGGTCTAGAAGTGCTTGTCACCAGGATGACTCATTTGAAACTGGGCTTCATGCTGTGAGCAGACCTCCTGACACATGATGGCCTGAGCAGTGTGTTCTACATCCTTAGCTGTCTCCCTCTGGGTGCTGATGTCTATATAACTCACTATGACTGTTGACAGACTCAGCGCAAAATGCAGCTGTTAGCACTATAGGTTTCCTGTCCTCTAGGATGCGCTCACGCATGTTGGTACATGCCTTTCATCACAGCATTTGGGCAGTAGACAGAGGCAGGCAGATCTCTAAGAGTCCAAGGATAACTTGCTTCACAGCACAGTGAGTTTCAGGCAAGTCATGGCTATATGAGATCCTGTCAGAAGAAGAGGAAGAGGAATAGGAGGAGGAGGAAACCTTAATTTCCTCTGTGAACAGGTAAGGTGAGGCTCACATGCCACTAAGTAATGTGGTAACATTTTTGCTTATTTTCATCTTTTAAAAGGTTATTTATCTAATATCTGCTGTGCGCACCTGTGCGTGCACATAAGAAGCCAGAAGAAGGCACCAGTGTCCCCTCCGTCACTCTCCCCTATTCTTTTGAGTCAGAATCTCTCCCTGAACCTATTGCTGTTTCTCCACTAGGCTGAGAGCTGAGCCCCCTATGGAGACCCACTTCCTGGGGTTACAAGGATGCTCAGGGTGCCCAGCACATGGTGTGGTTGCTGAAATCCACCCTGGTCTGCTCTGTTTCATAGCAAGACTGCTGAGCCTTGACTCTGGCTTCTCTCTGATGTTTTGAAATAGGGACTCATGCAGCCCAGGGAGGGTTGGCCTTGAGCCTTCTCGATGCCTCTACCTCTTGTAATGCTGAGGTCAGCATGTGTTGGAGACTAAGACTGGACTAAGCAAGCACTCTACAAACAGAGCTATGTCCCTGGCATGGTTTGGGTTTTGCTTTGCTTTTCCCTTTTTTCTGTGAGAGACACTGCAACTGTAACTCAAAGCTGGAGATCCTCACTCCACTCTGCTTGCAGGAACGCATAAGCTGGTTATGATTACTGCACTCCTCATCTGTTGACACTTTTAATCCTGACCACTTTGTTGTTCTTGTTGTTGTTTTGGAGACAAGGTCTCACTATGTAACCTCAGCTGTCCTGGGAACTCACTGTGTAATCCAGGCTGGCCTTGAACTCACAAAACTCCATCTGTCTCTGCCCTCCGAGTGCTGGAATTAAAGGTGTGCGCCACTACACCCAGCGACTACATTCTTAGGAAGTTGATAATATTACAGTACCTGTTTCACCAATGAAGGAACAGGTATAAGTCACAAAGTGACTTCCTTGAGGACACAGTCAGTCAGTGTAAGCAATGATGTCTATGCCAGGCTCTCTATGGGTCTGAGCTGCTGTACGTTTCTGTTTCCCTGGACACCATACATGCTACAGTTAGGAGAGAGGTGGTTCTCTGGGGGTGATCATGGCTAGTTCTGTGTCTACTAGTCCTGATGCAGTAACCCAGCTGGGAAGCTGAGTAACTGAATAATGCTCCTATCCCCAAACAAGGAACTCTGTTTCCACCCCCTCTCCCTGAAACAGGGTTTCTCTGTGTAGTCCAGGCTGTCCTGGAACTCACTTTGAAGACCAGGCTGGCCTTGAACTCAGAAATCTGCCTGCCTCTGCCTCCCAAGTGCTGGAATTACAGGCGTGCGCCACCACTGCCCAGCAAGAAACTCCTTTTTAAAGAGACTTACTATTATTGCTATTTTATTTTGGATTTTTTTTTCTTGAGACAGGGTCTCTCTCCATAGTCCTGGCTGTCCTGGAATTCTCTACAGGCTAGCCTCAAACTCAAAGATTTGTCTATCTTTGCCTCCCCAGTGCTAGGATTAAAGATACTGGCCACCATGGCTGGCTCTTTTTATTATTTTAATTGTGTGTGTGTGTGTGTGCCTGTCTGTCTGTCTGTCTGTCTGTCTGTCTATCTGTCTGTCTGTGTATGAGTTACAAGCAGTTGTGAGCATCCCATCATGGGTGCTGGGAAGTGAATTCTGGCCCTGGTTGGTAAGAACACTCTATGTAGATCAGGAGCTTGGCCTCCAATTCATAGAGATCCACCTATCAAGTCCTGAGAGTAAAGGCAGGTTTCACTATACTATATCCTGCTAAAAATAAATCTTTAAAAAATATATTACCTTCTCCATCACTCTCTCTCTCTCTCTCTCTCTCTCTCTCTCTCTTTGTTTTGGTTTTGGTTTTGGTTTTTTCAAGACAGGGTTTCTCTGTGTAGCCCTGGGTGTCCTGGAACTCACTTTGTAGACCAGGCTGGCCTCGAACTCAGAAATCCACCTGCCTATGCCTCCCAATCCATCACCCTCTTTTAAAGATAAGATTTTGTTATGCAGCCCAGGCTGACCTTAAACTCAAGATCCTAGTGCCTCACTTCCCAAGCAGCAGGGATTATGGGCACATACCATTATTGCTGATGTAACACACCACTCTTAAAATGTGGGCATCACCTGAAGTATCTCATGTACAAGAGGCAGAGGGAGGCAGATCTCTGTGAGTTGGAGGCCAGCCTGGTCTACATAGAGAGTTCAGGCTAGCCAGAGCTACACAATGAGTAGTCTCAAAGAAAAATAAAGATTTATTTGTGCCAGGCAGTGGTGGTGCACGCCTTTAATCCCAGCACTTGGAAGGCAGAGGCAGGCGGATTTCTGAGTTCGAGGCCAGCCTGGTCTACAGAGTGAGTTCCAGGACAGCCAGGGCTAAGCAGAGAAACCCTGTCTCAAAAATTAAAAAAAAAAAAAAGATTTATTTGTAATTATTTTATGTGTATAAGTGTTTTGCCTGGATATTTGTACCTATGTGTGAGCTCAGAACCTGCTACGGCCAGAAAACTGTGTCAGATCCCCTGAAAGGGGAGTTACAGATGGTGGTGACCCAACATCTTTAACTGGTGGAACTGGGAACTGAACCCAGGTCCTCTGCAAGAACAGCCAGTGCTTTTACCTGCCCAAGGTAATGTATTTATTTGAATATGCGCTGAGCACACAAGCCTTCCCATAGGCAGACAGCAAATGTGTCCTTGTTAGTTACACTTGTGCATGACAACTCTGTAAGATACTCAGTAAATAAATGTGTAGCTGTGTAGCCAGCCAGTAGACAAATGCAGCCAGTAGGTGATTCATGATTGGAAAGAAAATAAAACACCACACAGATGCCTGAAGTCTGGGAAGTGCTGGAGAATACAAACACATTAGGGAAGAGGCTTAAACCAAGCACTTGCCTAGAATGCAGACATACCTTCCAGACTCTCTAAATTTTTGTTTGTTTTTTGTTTTTTATTTTTTGAGACAGGGCTTCTCTCTATAGCCCTGGCTGTCCTGGAACTCACTCTGTAGACCAGGCTGGCCTCGAACTCAGAAATCCGCCTGCCTCTGCCTCCCAAGTGCTGGGATTACAGGCGTGCACCACCACCGCCCGGCCCAGACTCTCTAATTACCAAGGAAATACTAAATCAAACTTCACAGGGTGTGCCCTGCCCCCCCCCCCAGTTCCCTTCAGAGTGGGATCTCACTTCCACAGCACACAGACAAAGCTCAGAATGACAGAGTGGGAGCGCCATCCTGGGCCAGGGCAGCACATTTCAGGGGACTGCTGTGTGAGTGATTGTGCTGGCATGGCTGAGAACAAGAGCTCCCCTCTGAGCAGTGGAAAGTGAGATCTCTGTGATTAAGTGAAAATCCTGTCATCCTGAATACTAATTGGAAAATTCACCATACACTCATAATATGCAAAATATATATTTTCTAGTTTAGTCTACTGAGCCAAACTTGCAGAAATAAACACCTCTAATCTCCTGAATGTAGTTTCGAAGATCCATGCCTCATTTAAAAAATACCCAAGCTCTGCTGAGAATGGGAGATGTTTGGTCTGGACAGAAAATATACAAGATAAGGTAGGAACACCTTGCCAAACCAGAAAGTCATCGTCAAAGTTTCTGAAGATATAAAGGTGACACAAAAGGCCTTGAAAGCCAGTTTATAAAGCCCCCAATAGCCAAAGGTGGGATAATACAAATTCATATCATGAAAAAAATCACATAAACATATTTTAGAGCTGAAGGTGTTACTATGTTAAAAACAATTTGGAACAAAAGAAAACCTCACTGATGGTCATTCAGGAATACTGATGAACCAATTCATTGTTTTTTAATTTTATCTATTTATCTATCTATCTATCTATCTATCTATCTATCTATCTATCTATCTATCTATTTTGTATTTTTGTTTTTCCGAGACAGGGTTTCTCTGTGTAGCCCTGGCTGTCCTGGAACTCACTCTGTAGACCAGGCTGGCCTCGAACTCAGAGATCTGCCTGCCTCTGCCTCCCAAGTGCTGGGATTAAAGGCGTGCACCACCACTGCCTGGCTAATTTTATCTATTTATAGTACAACCAATTTAAGCTTATTCCTGACTAGCTTACAAGTAAATGAGATTCAGACTATGGTTATTTTATTTGGCTTTGATAATTACTGTGGGGTAACCCCTAATCTGCTCTCCTAACTGCTGGCCTGGCTACCTCCCCCTGGGGTGTACCCAGATACTGTAAGGGTCCATGACATAAGTTCTCCAAGGAATGACACCCTGAACTCAAATAGTATGTAAACACAAAGAATGTGTCATTCTGCAGAAGTATAGCATGCTGGGGTCTTCCATTACCAGAATAGAGAGACACCCAAGTGAGGTGCAGGCCTGATTTAAAGCACATTAGGGAATTCTGGGGTAGGTGACCTCTATGTTAATCTGTTGGGCCCATCTCTACGAACATTCCATAGTATGGGGGCTGGAAACTTGCTGGAGCGGTCTGGAACTGTTATTGAGGAAGTCTGGCACCTGCTGCTGACCCGTTGTCCTTGCCTCAGGCCAGGTGGCAGGCAGCTTCTGAGGCCTGGACTTGCCTGGACTTGCCCAGTTCTTGGAAGCCGAGATTTAGGCCTAGCTCCTTAACTGCCCTTTTGAAGCCTGTGGTGGAAACAGCCTAGCCTTCTCCACACTTGCCGCTTCTCCTGGCCACAGGCTCATCACCCCATCATCCCTCCATCTCCCCTCGTGGCAGCTTCCTCTCTCCTCTTCTTCCTGCCTCTCCTCCAACCAGGTCTCTCCAAACCACCTACTCCAAATCCCTCTAGTACTTGGCTGTAGTCAATTTTATTATTATACCAATAGTTTTAAATCAATGAACAAGGTTTGCCCAACAAAAGCTTGAAAACGTGAGAAATCACTCAGGCCTAGACCCTTCGGGTACAGAATTCAGTATTACAATACATAGCAACAGACCAACCCTCAAAGTATATTTATTTGTTTGTTTGTTTGTTTATTTTGAGAAAGACTTACTTAGCCCTGGATGTCCTGGAACTGACTTTGTAGACCAGGCTGGCCTTGAACTAGCGGTCTGCCTTCCTCTGTTGGGACTAAAGGCATGTGCCACTACTCTGGCTTAAGTTTATGTTTTAAAGGTTTCTTTATTTTTATTTTATATGTTTAAGGAAGGGTTGGGAGACAGAGACAGGAGCATCCCTGGAGCTCATGACTAGCCAACCTAGAAACAGTAATACATGTTCTTAACCATTAAGTCATTCTCTAGCCCTGGAACTCATTATTTAGACCAGAAAGGTTGTCTCTGAACCTGCAGTAATCCTCCTTCCTCTGCCCCCTGACTGCTGGGGATTACAGTTATATACCACTATGCCCAGATCTTTCAATATATACTTAAAAAAAAAAAAACCAAAATCAAACAAAAACAAGAAACCCAGGGTCTTAGGTAACTCAAGCTGCCTTCAACTTCTGACCCTCCTGCCCCTCCCCCCTGAGAGTGGAATATAGACATGTGCTATCATGCTTGGTTTATGAGTGCTGAGAATTAAACCCAGGACCCTGTGTGTGCTAGGCAAGCACTCTACCAAGCTACATCCCTCCCACGTACGGATGAAATTTCCTACAACAAAAATGACCTTCAGTTAAAAGCATCCGGTATTGGCAAAGATTTGGAGAATTAGTCTCTAGCATGATACTTTATATGTGAGCGATGCTGGGAGTTGAACCTAGATCCCTGCCCATGCTAGGCGAGCACTGTACCACTGAGAGCCTCAGACCTTATTCACTTTTTAGTTTGAAACAGGAGGGTCTTGTAACCCTCTTGGCAGGATAGAATATATATATATATATTCACTCTGTAGACCAGGCTAGCCTCAAACTCAGAAATATATATAGGTTTTTTGGATTTGGTTTTTGTAACCCGTCCCGCGGGTCAGTTATTCCAGGGTTCCGAAGGGGTGCTACCTGCGGGTCAAAAGGGGTGGAGAGAGGGACGGAGGCCAAGCACGAAGAAGGACAGAGTCACTCTGAGTTGTGTCAAAGCCTCGTTTATTGTTCTGGGGTACCCAAGTTATAAGGCCTTCAGGAGGGGCGTACCCCAAGGTAGGGACAAAGGAAGGAAGGGCAATTAGCAGTTTCAGCAGGAGGAGATAAGGGTCCTCCGGTGGAGACAACAGGTGTTTGCACAGGCCAGAGCCTGCCGCAGTTATCTCAGGACTTCCTTCCACCGCAATTACCGGAGTCGGCGGGAGATGATGCAGGCAGGACCATTCTGCTGTTATCTCGAGACAATGGCTAAACCAATGTCCACGGGAGAGGCTCTAGTTAATTGTTCTTATATTTTAGCAGCCACCACCTTAGGGCCATGAGTAAGCAATAGTCCGAATAGCTCAGGATGGCTTCCCACAGGTTTTTTTGAGACAGGGTTTCTCTGTGTAGCCCTGGCTATCCTGGAACGCACTCTGTAGACCAGGCTGGCCTCAAACTCAGAAATCTGCCTGCCTGCCTCCCAGAGTGCTGGGATTACAGGCGTGCGCTACCACCGCTGGACATTTTATATTTTTTTTAAAAAGAAAGTTTTTATTTTGATTTGTGTGTATATGGGGGAGGAGGGGTGTTGTGTGTGAGTACAGTGTCCACAGACACAGAGGCCCAAGGGGATATCACACCCTCTGGAGCTAGCATTATCGCAGTTGTGGGTTCCCTGATGTGCATGCAGGTAAAGGACCTCAGGTATTCTGCAAGAGCAGATCACACTCTTTTTTTTTTTTTTTTGGTTTTTTGGATTTGGTTTTTTCAAGACAGGGTTTCTCTGTATAGCCCTGGCTGTCCTGGAACTCACTCTGTAGACCAGGCTGGCCTCGAACTCAGAAATCCGCCTGCCTCTGCCTCCCAGAGTGCTGGGATTACAGGTGTGCGCCGCCGCCGCCACCACCACCTGGCGAGATCACACTCTTAAGTGATGTAGATAGGGGTATTTTAAAGAGAGACACTTGCACTATCAGACTATTGAAACAGTGGAACCCCAGAGAACTACTGTCACCCCAGGAAGCCCATACTGGAAGAAGAGAAAGGCTGAATTCCTGTGCCTACTAGAAGAAAAACATCTTCCAGAATGGGATTGTACTCAGTTCTGACAACCTGTCAGCTTGTGAGACACGCTGGAACCAGGACAATGACAGGGCAGTGGTGGGCAGGACCACCCCTTGACCAGGGCTGCTTAGTTTTGCACTCCTCTTGTCCTTTATTTAAGTCTAAGTCTCTTGTCAATGCCCTGAAGTGGCCTCGAGGGTCTCTGGATCCCTGTTCCTCTTCCTAATGTGATCACTTTGAATAGACATTTCCCCGAAGCTGACAGTGCTGTCTCTTTAACTGGCACACTGGACACAGGCTGCTGAACCTAGCATTTTAGAGCTGGCCAGGCTTTGACCAGAAAAGCTCTGGTAACTGTCTCGAGAAGACACCAGGTAGATCTTGATCTCTCTCTGTAGCCCAAGCAGAACTTAAGCTTGGGTTTGTCCTGACTCAGCCTCTAGAGTAGCTGAACTTCAAGCCCCAATTCCCTGTACACTGCTGATGAGAGTACAGATTGGTCTAGCTGTGGGGGAGGGGTGCAATTTCTCACTGTCTGTCCAAATGTCATTGTACATATTCTTTGACATAGAAAATCTTCTTTCTACATGTCTTCTTTTAGGCATGTAACTTAAAATTATATACACTCCTGACAACATTCTTTTTGTAATAGGGAACCAACAACAACTCCAGTGTCTGTAGACAGTGGGGATTGTAGTCAGTTCAGCAGGGATAAGCAAATACCGTAGTACCTGTCAGTAAGGGACAGTAAAAAAAGCAAGGTCCATCCACACCACAGAATTCCCATAGAGGACGCTCCCCACCTATAGGACATAATAAATAAATATTTGCTCTCCTTAGGTGTGACATAGAATCCCTGGAATTCTTGGAATTCACTGAACATCGTATGTTAATGAGATGACCCCTAGCTGCTTAGCCTCTGGATCAGGTCTGGCGGCCAGAAAACCCAAGCAGGCGGTTAGGGCTTCAGAAGTGTCAGGACTCTCAACCCCAACCAGCCAAGACTACACCATGCAGGTTTCATGAAAGTCCCCAAAGAAGTCCAGAGAGTTTCTGGGTTGTTAAACACATGTAAGAGGGTGACATTCCCAGTTCATGGGGACAGAAGGTATGGTCCTCACAGACCTGGTCCTAGGATCCTCTTTATCTAGCATTCATATTCTTTCAAATGTAATGTAATTGAGACTATCCTGTTTTTCTGTGAGCCATTCTAGTGAATTATCAAACCAGAGGAAGAGCACTGTGGAAGAACTGTGTGGGGAGGGCTGTGTGTGGGGGCATGCTACAGGAGGAGGGCTGTGTGGGGAGGGCTGTGTGAGGAGGGCTGTGTGGGGAGGGGTGTGTGGGGAGGGCTGTGTGAGGAGGGCTGTGTGGGGAGGGCTGTGTGAGGAGGGCTGTGAGGGGAGGGGTGTGTGAGGAGGGGTATGGGGAGAGGGGTGTGTGGGGAGGGCTGTGTGAGGAGGGCTGTGTGAGGAGGGCTGTGTGGGGAGGGCTGTGTGGGAAGGGGTGTGTAGGGAGGGCTGTGTGAGGAGGGCTGTGTGGGGAGGGCTGTGTGGGGAGGGCTGTGTGAGGAGGGCTGTGTGGGGAGGCGTATGTGGGGAGAGGTGTGTGAGGAGGACTGTGTGGGGAGGGCTGTGTGGGGAAGGCTGTGTGAGGAAGGCTGTGTGGGGAGGGCTGTGTGGGGAGGGCCTTACCCTGCTGGGCAGAACTGTGAGGGTAATGAGGACACACCATTTGCAGCTGGTTTCTGAAAGATATCAAGGCAAAGCGAGGCTAGGAATGAGGCTGGGGATGGAAATCTGTAATCCCAGGCTGAGGTGGGAAGATTGAGTTTCAGGCTAATCTGGAGGAGGAGGGTAAGAAAGAAGAAAAGGAGGGAATGAAGAAGAAAGGCATGGGGGAAAGGAATGGTGGAAGGAAGGGGGCATGAAGGAGAAAGGGGGGTGGGGGAAGGAAGGGAGCAGAAAGAGAGGGAGAGACAAAGGTCTAGGTATAGCACATATATTCATGCATACATGTGTGTATATATTTTTATTATTTATTCATTCATTTATGTATTTATTTATTCCTTTTGAGACAGGGTTTCTCTGTGTAGCCTGGCTGTCCTGGAACTCACTCTGTAGATGAGGCTGGATTTAAACTCAGAGATCTGCCTGTCTCTGCCTCCTGAGATAGGAGGCATTAGATTAATGCCTCAGATTAAAGGCATGAGCCACCACTGCCTGGCTGCCAAAATAGTTATTTTTTTAAATAATATGGGTATAGTGACATACAGTTTTGATTCCAACACTCTGGAGGTTGAGACAGGAAGTTAACCTGGGCTCTAGAGTAAAGTCCTGTTTCAAAAAAGAAAAGAGAAAATAAAAAAAAGGATAAAACAGACTGCACAATTGAAAGCCTGCTATGAGATTTTAGTAATCAACATGTTCCCATGAGCATAGAGGCAGAGTCTAGTGGGACAGTCCAGGATCCCCAGACAGAATCATGATTCTCACTTTTATGGTTTGTTTGTTTTGAGGCAGGGTCTCTCTATATAGCCCTGGATGTCCTGGAACTTGCTATGTAGACCTGCCTAACCTTGAACTCACAGACATCCACCTGCCTCTGCCTCCTGAGTGCTGGAATAAAAAGCATGTGCCAACACAACTAACTATTTTTAACTTTTTGAAATTATTTTATTGTAGAGGTCTGTGTGTGTGTGTGTGTGTGTGTGTGTGAGAGAGAGAGAGAGAGAGAGAGAGAGAGAGAGAGAGAGAGAGAGAATGCATGTGATACATGTGCTACTGTGCGTGTGAGGAGATCAGAGGACGACTTTGGGGATCCAGTTTTCTCCTACCATGGGTTCTCAGGACTGAATTGGGTGATTACAATTGTATTCCCTTACTTTTCTGTCTCTTCTTTTCTATTTTGCTTTGTTTTTTTGAGTTTTGTTTTGTTTTGTTTGAGACGGGGTTTCTCCATGTAGCCTTGGCTGTCCTGAAACTTGATCTGTAGACCAGACTAGCTTCAGACTCAGAAATTCCTTAGTTATCTTAAGGAAATTATAACTAAGGTGGCATTTTAAGGAGCACTGTTTAAAGTTAGGAACTTGAGGGGAGTGTTAACACAAAAAATCTCAAGGTTTCAGACATCCCAGCGCTGAGTAAGCCCAGTCCATTTGTTGTCTCTAACATCCCTGTTTGAGGTGTCTTCAGGAAAATGGCACTATCTCTGTTGACAATTTAGACAGTGATAGTTGTGTTGAAGTTTGACTCAGTTGGAAAGGAAAGCTAGGCCCCAGGAAGGGGGTCTCTTTCTTTTCATGTCTTCTTTATTATTTTTTAAACTTTCTATCTAATCTTATGAGATAGCTCTCTCAAATCTTCTTATCTATGTCTGGATAAGTCTCACCTAGATAACCAAAGCCAAGTGGAGGGGTCTTTATCTGTGTCTTCAGCAGTTGGGGCTCAACCTAAGCTCCTCCTTCCATATTTTCTTTCCGTTCCTCTTCCCAGACCTTCACTGATAACCGTGGCTGAAGTGAGGCCAAAAGCAGTTCAGACTGACCTGTGAATGACCGATAGCTGCAGTTTGTGTTTCCATACAGGCTAGTTGTCTGCAGGTTGCCAACAGCATCTCTCACTCTGTCTACTGATGTGGAAGTTTAAGACTGAGAGGCAGAGACCTCAGTGGGTAAAGGCCCTTGCAGGGAAACCTGATATTCTGAGTTGGATCTTCAGGATCCACATGGTGAGAGAAGAAGAGAAAACTTCAGCAAAATTGTCTTTTGATCTACACACACACACACACACACACACACACACACACACACAGAGAGAGAGAGAGAGAGAGAGAGAGAGAGAGAGAGATTGTGCCTAAAAGTCCATCCCTATTAACATGCCTCCTCCAAAGCCCCACCTATTCCAACAAGGCCACACCTCCTTCTAATCCTTCTTAAATAGTTCTACACCCTGGTGACTAGGCATTCAAATATATGAGTCTATGGGGGTCATTCTCATTCAAACTACCACAATGGGTTTTTCAAAGGGCTCTCACTAGCTCCAGATCAACATGGTGAGGATGGCATGGGACCCCAGGAAGGATCTGGGGAAAGGACAGTGATGTGCATTGCTGTGGATCTAGTAGAGAGGGCATGGGGACGTTGAGCTTGTCTTAGTGAGGAGACAAGCTGAGCTGGATCAGGGACTTAGAGTAAGGGAGAGACAGACAGACAGACAGACAGAGGGAAAGACAATATGTAGAGAGCCTGATAGTCATTGATTCTCACTACCATGAGCAATAGGGCTTAATTCTTTCAGAGTTCTTTATTTTTTTTTATTTTTTTTTTTTGAGTCAGTCTCACTGTGCAGTTCTAGTTGGCCAGGACTTCCATATATAGATATACCAGGTTGACCTCAAGTTCACAGATCTGGAGTGCTGGGAATAAAGGCCTGTACCACGCCTGGCTGTCAGAGACTTCTAAACAAACATTTCAATGTTTGTCTCAGAAGGGCCCTCAAAGATAGGAGCCTAGCAGTGTGGTGGGCCATGTCTGTAATCTCAGCTCTTGGCAGGCAGAAGCAGGACAGTGAGGAGTTCAAGGCCAATCTTGGCTACCTAGAAAGTTCAAGGTGAGGGGGGGTGAGGAGGAAGGGGAGGCAGAGGGGGTAGGAGAGAGGGAGAGGGGGAGAGGGGGAAGGGGAAGGAGATGGAGAGGGAGAAGGGGGAGGGGGAGTGAGAGGGAGAGACAGAGAGGGGGAGTGGGAAAGGGAGGGAAAGGAAAAACACAGGAGTTGAGAACATTTATTAACCAATGCCTGTTTCATAAGACCTATCCCAAAGAAATTTCTAACTGAACCACTCTTGAGAACTAAATAATTTTAAGAAAAAAAGTGAGGTAACGTAGCATAGCCATGTCAGCAAATGCCTTTAGTCCCAGGACTCAGTCTGGGAAATGTTTTGGTTTCCTATCACTACTATTGATCCCACAAAGAGTCAATACACATAAGTCTCTTCCACCTAGTAAAACTTTTTAAAAAAGAATTATTTATTTATTTTGTGTTTATGAGCACATTGTAGCTGTCTTCAGATACACCAGAAGAGAGCACAGGATCCCATTACAGATGGTTGTTAGCTGGGAATGTGGTTGCTGGGAATTGAACTCAGGACCCTTGAAAGAGTAGTCAGTGCTCTTAACCACTGGGCCATTTCTCCAGCCCATTTATTTCTAGTAAAATTTTTATGTAAATCTTTTATTTCCCCTGCCTGGTAAAACTCTCCTTTAGACTCCACTCTCCGAATTCCAGAAACTCAGTGGCTTGGAGGTATGGCCCCTTCCCCTTCCTTCATTTGCTTTTTAAATTAGCCAGTCTCAAAAGACTGTGAGGTTGGTCTCTAGCCTTTGGGGCACCACCCAAAGCAGAATAAAAACAAAGAGAACTTCCTACCCCAGGTGCTCTCAGGATTTTGCAAAAAGAAATGGTCTTGTCTAGCTACTTTCATTTTGTTACTGTGTTCCTTTGTATAATACTGAGATTATTCATTGTTTGTTTCAAACATCAGAAGGCAGAGGCAGGAGGATTTCGGTAAGTTCAAAGACAGCCTGATCTACAGTGAGTTTCAGACAGGCCAGGCCAGGCCTACATAGTGGGATCCAGTCTCAAACAGAAGAAAATACACCCCCCCCCAACCCCTGCACCACACCACTCTCTCTCTCTCTCTCTCTCTCTCTCTCTCTCTCTCTCTCTCTCTCTCTCTCTCTCTCTCTCGCACACGCACACGTGTGCACACACACAGTGTGGTGGAGGTTGGCATTTGAGATGAAGAGACCATGGGGGCTGTTCACAATTGCTGCAGCAAAAACTCCCAGATAGATTAAGAGGAGGTGACACGGACACAAAAACATCTGCTACAGAAAAGCATTCAGGTTGAAGTTTGAATAGGTGCACCAAGCAGAAGGAATTCAGGAAATGACTTTGGGAAAACAAGCTGGCTTTAGAGCATATACAGGAAAGGATCCGGCAGGCCAGGTTACAATGTTTAAATCTCATTTGCCTACAGGGCCTCCCAGGTGCTTGGTCATCTTCCCTGGGAGAACGGATGGAAATGACAAATGTTTCTGGACCTCGATACCACAAAGCTGCTGGGTTTCAGAAGTCAGCAGACTAGCTAGCTATGTGACCTCTAACCTCTGTGACCTCCCCCCCTCTGACACAGCAACTATAACTCCTTCTTTATAGATTTGTTGTGAGGAATTAGATAAGATCAAAGCTGTGTGTCAACTAGAAATGTGGACCTAATAAATGTTAGCTACCCTGTTCCTGTTCCCATGATAACCAGAAGCTAAGTAACAAAGCAGAACTACTCACCAACTAGAGACAACAGAGGCTGCTCCTGGGATCTGTTTACAGAAGATGTATACTGCAATTCCCAGCTATATGGGCCCTAATGGGAAAAATTAGAGGTTTCAGTAACAACTTCCTCGAGCCAAAAGGAAATCATAGCACTGCTTTAATTAAAGGACAGAGTTGAAAGTGTCCTCCCTGGGAGTTCAGGCGTTCAGAAATTGATGTTTATAGTAACTTACAGTTTTTCTCTTTCCTTGTCTGTTTCAGCATACACACTGCAAGATCTGTGGATCAATACACTATTGACTGGGGTCATCCATCACTACTGGAGTCTTTTTTTTATTTTTTTATTATTTTTTTTTGTTTTTTTTTTTTGGATTTGTTTTTTTCGAGATAGGGTTTCTCTGTATTACAGGCATGCGCCACCATCGCCCGGCAACTACTGGAGTCTTAACAGAGGTTGTGGTGCCTATAGATTCTGATGGAATGTCTCTGACCTGGCTGCTTGTAGGGATGGGGAGGCCCTCAACCTTCCCAGCAGATAAAAGAGGCTGTGGTGGCCTCTGAAGCTTTAGGATATGGAGCTAAGGTGAGAAAGAACATAGCGGAGTAAAGAACCAGGTGAAGTATTTCAAAATCATCCCAACCAGGGACTTGAAGTTAGTGTATTCTAAAAGATATTCAGGCCTTTAATTCCAGCATCCAGGAGGTAGAGGCAGGCAGATCTCTGAGTATGAGGCCAGCTTGGTCTACAGAGCGAGTTCCAGGACAGCCAGGGCTGTTAGAGAAACCAACAACACTGGCTTCGAATAAAGCCAAAACAAAATCTTCAGTCCTCTGTAGTAGTCTTGCACGAAGACAAATGCCATGACAATCTATGCTAATCAATCACTAAATCAGAAAAAAAAAAAAAGAAAAGAAAGCAAACGGAAGAGGGGACAGGAGTGAAACCAGGAAACACAGACATTGACAAGGAAGAAAATTCCAGAGTTGTAAACCTCTGGGGAAATCACATTTGGCCCAGTTCTGAAGGACGCAAAAGATTAGTCAAGCAGGAACAGAGAAGCATGTGTGTGTGCCTGTGTGTGTGTGTGTGCCTGTATATGTGTGTGCCTGTGTGTGCATGTACCTCTGACTGTGCGTACCTGTGTGTGTGTGTGCCTGTGTGTGCATGTGCATGCATGTGCCTGTACCTCTGACTGTGCATATGTGTGTGTGTGTGCCTCCGACTATGCGTACCTGTGTGTGTGTGTGTGCCTGTGTGTGCATGTGCATTCGGGTGTATGTTCGTTCACATGCGTGTGCATGTGTGTGTGTGTGTGTGTGTGTGTGTATGACTTCTGGCTGACCATTCCTTTATTCGCTTTTCCCCCTTCAACAATGATCAGCCATCTCTATGTCATGCTAAGCAAGAAGCAACACAAAGTGGAAGAGAAACCTCTGCCCTTGTGTGCTTTTCTTCAGAGGAAACACAAGGTGTCACTAATTGTAATGAGTTGTAGGAAGCCAAAGGCAGCCCGTGCAGGATCCAGTGGGGATGCGGGCATGCTGGGAAGAGCTGGAGAAAGCTTCACAGAGTTGTCCGGGGGAGGGGGGATTCAAGTGGAAAAAACACACAAAAATAACTTTTATGGGGGGGGGAGGCTGGCTTATGCTTTTAAGGAAACTTTGGGGACAAGGTGTTGCAATTGAGTTTTTAAGGCTAAATAAAGTACAGGAGGAAGAGACTAAACCTAGCAGCCCCCTATAGCATGCAGGAGTTCTGTGGGGGACAGGTACAAGTGAAGGAATTTGAACAGAAGCATTGACTCGATCTCGTTTGTGGTTAGCCAGCCGGAGATGGTTCCGTTGATTACGTATTAGCCTCTAAAGCATGAGGGACTTGGGTTTAGGCTCCAGTACTCATTTAAAATTGGGCACAAACACAGGGAGAACAAAATAGGCAGATCTCAGGGGAGCTTCCTGGCCAACACATCAAACAGCAGAAATTAGGAGCCCCAGGTTCAGTGAGCTGCCTCGTCTCTTTTATGGTGGAGGTGGAAATTAATAGAGGAAGACAGCAGACGTCCAACCTCTGCTGTTGGCACTGGTCATTCACCATGCTTGTAGTTGCATGTGCAGACATGTGTGCACATGTTCACACACACCTACACACACCACGCACATGCATAGGTACAGGCACACACTCACGACAAAGGATATTTCTCAGAATCTGGAAGTATGACTTGAAGATGATTGAAAGAGGGGGCTGGGGGCTGGAGAGATGGCTCACTGGTTAAGAGCACTGACTGCTCTTCTGAAGGTCATGAGTTCAAATCCTAGCAACCACATGGTGGCTCACAACCATCCATAATGAGATCTGACTCCCTCTTCTGGTGTGTCTGAGTATAGCTACAGTGTACTTACACATAATACTAAACAAATTTTAAAAAAAAGAAGAAGAAAAAGAAAGAGGGGGCTGGACGGCCTAAGTCCATGGTCCAGGAGACAGGAGAGTAGCAGGAAGCTGGAAAGAAATTCCTCACGCTTTTAGCTCCAGTTCCCAAAGTGAGAGATGAAAGGAAGACTTTCAGCTCTGGAGTCACTTTGCCTCTGAATAGTATCAGTTTCCTCATCTTTGAGATGAAGAAACCCAATGAATCACTGATAAGGTTCCTGCTCTTCAGCAAGCACGAGACAGAGCGTATCAGGGCATCTCTGCAGGCTGTAAACTTCACCCCAGAGGGTGACGCTGGAGTCCCCACGTGGCCCACTCGTGCCTTCCCCCTGCCCCTGTTTTTGTTCTCCACCTTGAAGGGCATTGTCTGAGGCCACAAAGAGAAGGAGTGGAAGGCCATCTATTAGACCTTGGCCACAGCAACTATGGCAACTATGCCACTCAAGAGTGCCCTCAGCTTTGAGGTCACAGGACCATCACAATCTCCGGAAAAAATCTCTAGGGAGCAATGAAGAAAACATTTAAAGGTACCCAAACACCAAAGCCTTATCCCCAATTTTGGGTTGAGTTGCTGTATGATCTAGAACAAGTTAGTCCAAGGCGATGGATAAATCCCAGCTCTGGGCAGCCCAGAAGGAACTTGCCACATCGCCTCTCCTGCCTCTTTCTTTCTTTGGTCCCAGGTGCCTCCCAAGGCAGGGTCTTGGAGAGCTTGCTGTGAGCCGGGCGAGGCTGCGTTGGGGTAGGGGTGTGGCGGGAGGCGTTGGTTGGGACCAAGAGAGCTAGCTCCGCGCGCTCCCTGGACACAGTTCCCGCTTCCCCGTGGCCGCGCGCGCTCGGGTGCAGGGAGGGGGCGCGGATCCCGCGCTGCGGCTGGAGCTGCGCAACACGGCTAGCCCGGAGGGTGCGAGCGGGCCGAGCTGCGGGCAGCGCCTGCGCCTCGGAGGTGGGCAACCCCGCCGGCCGGCCCGCCCTGCCGTGGCCCTGGCCCAGCTGCCCGCGCGGCTCCGAGGCGCGCCCGCAGGCTCTGGCCCTGCACCACCGAGGCTCCGCCCCCGCCCCCGCCGCTGCTCGCCGCGCGCCCGAGCCCACCGGGCTAAGTCGCGTAGCTGTGGACCGCGGTCTCCGCGCTAGCGGCCCCGGGCTCCCGCCCCCGCAGCCGGGTGGCTGCTTACGTCAGGGAGGCGAAACCCAGAAGAAGAGGGGGGAAAAAAGGCACGAGGGCGGAAGGGGAAAAACTTTATTTTTTTCCCCTTTTCTCCTCCAGGCACTGAAGCGAGACCTCCAGACAAGCGACTGCGACAGCACGCGCTTCCGAGCGAGCTCCAGGCGCCACCACAGCCGGCTGTGGCGCACAGCAGCCGGGCCCTGGGAGGCCCGACGGCCAGGCCAAGATGTGGGACCCGCAGGAGTTTGAACGCCACTGGCAGGCCGAGTTCCCCGGGGAGGAGACTCCAGTCATGAAGTTGGAATCGGTGCCGGACATGGAGCGCGAGCTCGAGCGTTGCAAACTCAACCTGAAGCGGCTGCAACAGGTGTTGGCCGAGGAGAAGTTCAAAGTCTGGTACCTGCAGGCGGCCCTGGCTGGAGAGAAGGTGGATCTACCCGGCGGCCGGCCGGAGGGCGGGGACGGCGGAGGCTGCAGCAGCGACACTGGGAGCCGGGGAGTCTCAGTGAAGGAGCAGGAGCCAGGCGGGCCCGAGCGCGCGCCACCACCGCGCGCCAAGGAGGGTGCAGCGAGCCGCGACCAAGATTCCCCTGGCCCCGCGCACCCAGACTCGGAGGTGGCGACACCGGCGGAGCAATCTCCCTACGTGTGCCTGGACCTGCCTGCCTGGCCCGGGGCGATGGAGGGAGGGGGCGCCGTGCGCAGTCTGACCGCTGCCATCCACCAGCAACTGGTGCAGCCTCGCCTGTTCTTCAGGCCCCAAGAGGACTGTGCGCCCCCCGGCCACGATGGCAAGGGCTCCACTGTACGCGGAGAGGAGCGGTCCTCTGAGACCCGGGCAGGGCGGGGCTCGGAGGAGGGCGAACCGGACGCTTCGGGTGGGGATGATGGAGGCGACTGCAGTGACCACGACTTCGAGATGGTGGATTTGAATGAGAAAGTCGTCCTCAGCCACCTACTTATGGCCCCCTACCGGTTTGGGACCCGCGATGAGGCTGAGAAGCCTGCGAGGCCCTGCAGTCCCCATCGTTGGATGCACCTGATCCCCGGAGGCTGGCGGCACCACCGGCGGCGGAGTCGAGACCTGGAGCAGCTGGAGGCGGAGGATGAGTCCCCCAGACGCGGGGCGCGGGAGCACCTCGCCCAGTGGGGGCGCAAGAGGTTCCTGCGCGTGCCGGACCGGGATTCGCCCAGTCACAGCTCGCCTGAGAGAGGCAGTGACTGCAGCCACAACAGCTCAGACCACGAAGACGGCTTCTCCGCAGGTAGGCATACCCCTATTCTAGGTACCTGGCTGATCCATCCTGCTCACTGCTGGTACCCCCGCCACGGAAGACCTTCGTGGCCCCTTTAACCCTAGGTAGTTGGGAAGCACCCTGTTTTTTTTTTTTTCTTCTTCTGTAAAGCCATCTGTGGAACGCAAAACAAGAGCGTGAGAAGTGATTTTGGGGGTTCGGATGAAAGCATGAAGCCTGTGCCCGGGATTGGGAGACGGGGAGTGTGTTGGGATGACGGAGAGTGTGTTGGGATGACGGGGAGTGTGGTGGGACGGGGAGTGTGGTGGGATGACGGGGAGTGTGGTGGGATGGCTCACTTGCCTAGCCCTTCTTGGCAGGACCTTTCATCTTGGTCTTCAGCCCTCACTCCTCACAGGTCCTCCAGAGTCTTTTCCACCACCCTAATAGCACTCTTTCCAGAAGTACCAGAAGTCCCCCATTTCCCTGAGATTTCTTAGTGTGGAAGCCCTTCTCCAAATGGTTTGAAGTTATCTTGCATTTTCTCCAGCCTGCATCTCATGGGGGGGGGGCACGCTAGTTTACTCCAGGAGGTGCCTAATGCTCCTCTCTGCTGACCACTCTTCTTTCCCAGAAGGCTACTCTGGGGTCTGTAAGTTTCCCAGGAGCCTGAGGGGAGGAAAAGGCTTGGAATCCCAGTTTTGAGCAGGCCTGGTTCTTAGAGAGCCTGTTTGACCCAATGCCTTCACCTGATAAAGGAGACAACTGAATCTGAGATGTGCTAGAACAGGTGAGCTGACACAGTCCTGTGTCCTTCGCATCCTTTCCAATCTGCCCTCTTTCTTGAGGACAGGGTCTGATCTTAGTTGTCTTTGAATCTCCTTGTGATCACAGTGTGCCATAAATAATGTCTGAATTAATGAGCAAGTGCACTGAACTTGAAAGGCTGTTCAGCTGGTCATAGGTCAGGGAGTAGAACTAGATAAGGGGAATAGTTACTGGGCTGTGGGCTGAGGTGCAATGGCCCCTTTGCTGCATCATAAGTGTCAGGGTCCCCTCAGGCATGCATCGGTGTTGGCATGCATTGGTGTCTGGGTTGATTGAGTTGCAGCAGGGAACTTAGGATGTCTTCTTTCTCCATGAATGGGGTGGGCTGTGTGTGCAGAGATACATCAGTGATTCTGGGATTGTTCCAAAATCTCCATTATTAGGTCTTATCTGGGTGAGTTTGCATTTGAATGAGAAACTGTCCACTTTGCTAAAAGCACTTTTGGAAGATCCATCAAGTCATCTGTTTTGATCAATTACACTTATTCATTAGCAGGTATTGGCTGCACTTCCCATAGGTAGTGCTTCTGCCACCCCTGCTAGTAATCATTTTTTTTTTATGTTCCCCTTTAATTTAAAGCAAGAGTCAAAGATTTCTCTCTGGTGCCAGGTTTCAAATGCCCTCCCCGGAGGCTAAAGTCGCCTCCGCTGCTTTGTAGTTGGCACCTATCCCATTGCTCCCAAGACCTACATCAGTCATCCTGTCAGGTAATCTCAGTGTGCTGGATCTTCCCCAGGAGTGATTATTAATTCTGCAGGCAGTCTGTTCTTTAGCACCTTGATGTAAATTAGAAGCCAGCACATGCTTGGGGCTAACTACAAAGGTGTTCCTCAGGGTAGATCAGTGATGGAGCAAAGCCTCCAGCCACACACACGCTCTAGCACCGGTGGCCTTGGCGAGGCCTGCCAAAGCCTAGTCTTTTCTAGGCTCTCTTCAAGGCAGGCTTGTGTAGGAAACCCCCTCCCAGCTGCAGGTGGAGATCCTGCCTTCTCGCTCCAAAGCCTCAGGGAGGATATGACAGGGAAGGCACACATGCAAGCATAGGCATATGCAGTCACACATGTGCACGCAAGGTCACAGCAATTGATAGTTTCTCTTACACTGCAGAACAGTCAGCAGGCAGTAGAAGTGTTGAGAGGACATCTTTGCTTGCCTTTCCTGTAGTTTCGATGAATTAGCTCCTCAGACACTGCTGCTATGGATCCAAAATCTCACCCTGCACCCAAGCTCAGTCCCCGGTGAAACGGGAACTGGAGGGGAATAGGAACTTTTGTGTCTGCATTTATACAAATGTGCCTAATATAGATTCTAAGTTTCCCACAAGTATTTATTGGCATATTTTACATTTATTTGTGGATATATGTGTGTGGGTTTGCGTGTGCCACAGTGCACATGTGAAAGTCTGAGGATGACTTCTGGACTTGATTCTCTCCTCTCATGGTGTAGGTCCCTAGGATAGAATTCAGGTCCTCAGGCTTGGTGACCAATGCCCATGTCTGCTGACCCATCTCACTCGTCCAGAGAGATATGTTAATTTTTTTGTATCTATTTTGTTGTTTGTTTTTGAGACAGGGTCTCACTGTGCAGCTCTGACTGGTCTGAATCTCACTATTTAGACCAGGCTAGCCTAGAACTCAACAGTGGTCTTCTTGTCTTTGCCTATATAGTTCTGGGATTAAAGGTGTGTGCCACTGGGCTGGAGAGATGGCTCAGTGGTTAAGAGCACTGACTGTTCTTCCAGAGGTCCTGAGTTCAGTTCCCAGGAACCACATGGTGACTCACAACCATCTTTATTGGGCAACCGATACTGTCTTCCGGTGACAGCGACAGTGTACCCACATGAAATAAATAAATAATAAGCAAATCTGGAAGGGGGAGGAGGAGGAGGAAGAGGAGAAGAAGAAGGAGGAGGAGGAAGAAGAGGAAGAGGAGGCTGGGCCTCTTTTTTTTTTAAGGTGTGTGCCACCATGCCTGGCTCTCAGAGTAATGTATCTGTAATAGGACATAACAGAATAGATAAAGGGAGTATCGATCATGGCTAGAATGTATGCTTCTCATGCCCGTGGCCATGGGTTCAGCCCCTAGCATCAAAAGCAAGAGGGAGGAATAGAAGAAGAAAACATTATAGCACACAGTTAGCTTCACTGTTTTAAAAGTGTGTTTCCAGGGCATACAGCACAATGTTTGGGTAATGTGTGTGCCAGAGGTGATGGCACACACCTGTAGTCCCAGCCCTTCAGAAGGCTGCATGAGGAGGGTGAAGAATTCCTGGTTAGCCTTGACTACGAAGTAAGCCCTTATCTAGAAAATGGGAAAAGCCGTGATCTCTGCATCATAGTGCTCATGTGACAGTGGGAGGAGTTATTTGATGTTTCTGTGGCTTACTTTCTCCTTTAGTAAAAAAGGACTTCCGTATACTGTTGAATAGACAAGCTACCCTCTCTAAAGAGCTTAGAACAGGCCTGGGAACATAGTAAGCTTGTGAGTATATGAAGTAACTACTGCTATAGGCTGTGTTCTTCAGATTAACCCTACAACACTTTCTACTTCCAGAATATTCCAGATCAACTGAGGCCCTTCCTGGAAGCTTCCAGGCAACAGGGCAGGAGCCAGGGCAGAGCATGAAGCCTGGCTTCTGAAGCTCTTTGGATTGGCCCCAGGTGTTATTTCTCCATCTCTCCCACATGCCATATCTGTATCCAGGGGGCTTAACTGTAGGACAGATGTTACTGGGTAATTAGCAGGCTTTGCCTTAGCCACAGAGTTTTAAGGAGAACCCTGATGTGACATAAAATAACTAAGGGGCTCCCCCTCCATGGAAAAGGGACATCTTCTACTAAGTAATGAGCAGATCCTTGAACCTAAGCTTCTTTGGGCATTTCCTTCACACATGAGAAGAAAGTGAGTTTAATAGGCATGCCAGTTCACTTTAGGCATCGCTTATTGATTATCCTATTGCCTTGATTGGTCTGAGGAAAGTTCAGCTCATGGTGGTTGGGAAAGGGCAAAGGTGTGACTGGAGCGGAGGGGGCAGAAGCTGATGTGGAGGGTCATGGGTCATATGTACTGTGAAGCTAGACCTGAGTCTACCCGGTGCCACTTTCACCAGATATAGCCCTGGGTAGGCCACTGGCTTTCCAGGTCACAGCCTGTCTTTCACAGGCAGCAGTAAGGCACACACTTGGCCTACTTTTGTCAGCTCCTGTCCTGAGTACTTTATCCCTAGTTATTAGTTTATGACATACAGCCTCATGAGACAGAAACTTGAGGCTTGGGAAGCCTAAAGGACACTCCACCATCACCCAGTTTACAAAGGAGTACCTAAGCAGTCTGATTCCAAGTCCATTGCTTTCAAACAAATGCTAAGCTTCCTGCTATGTGTTAGTGTGTACCTCCCAGGATAGTTGGGAAGATTGAATTCAGGGAACTAGGAAGTTGTTTAGATTAGTTAATAGCACACTTGCCTTATAGTGACCATGAAGTCCACACATTTCTGTGTCATAATAACCTTTGCTATCACTGAAATCCCTACCAGACTCCCTACCAGACTCCAGACCATTAGGAACTAGGGTCACCTCTTAGGACTGCCATCTACTTATGGGGCTCCTGTGACCTTGAGCCTCATGGGTAGCAGGGTCTATTGCTAGATTTCAGATTTCCCCTCAGTCGCCAGCCAGTCCTGGGCTTCTATAGCTGAATATCCTTCAGTGGAGGCTGGCTTTTCCCTTGGATGTTAGCATGCTTCTGCATCACCACTGGTGCAGAGTCAAGGGGTCTGTCCTCAGGGTTCACGAGTCCTTTCTGCAGTCTGTGTTTCCTCCTGTGTGTCAGCACTGCTTGTGGACCCAGATACCCAGTCCTCTAACAAATCTTTTTTTTTTTTTTTTTTTGGTTTGGTTTTTTGGATTTGGTTTTTGTATAGCCCTGGCTGTCCTGGAACTCACTCTGTAGACCAGGCTGGCCTCGAACTTAGAAATCCGCCTGCCTCTGCCTCCCAGAGTGCTGGGATTACAGGCGTACACCACCACCGTCTGGCTCCTCTAACAAATCTTATAGGTGGCCTTTCCAAGTCCAGCATCCTTTTGACTGTCAGAAACTATTCATCTGATAGTTTGGCTTCAGTTCAAGTGCCAAAGTATTTTGTTCAGTGGAGACAAGTTCTCTCCACACAACCTTCCCTTGCCTCTGATACTGGGATTGAACCCATATAAGCCCCTCTACCCCTGAGCTGTAGACCAGCCCCAGTACTCTCTGTTTCTTCAGTTTTCCTTTTTAGCCCTTGGCCATCTATCCACCCATCTATCTCTCCCTCCCTCCCTCCCTCCCTCCCTTTCTCTTTCCTTCCCTCCCTCCCTCCCTCCCTCCATCTGTCCTACTCAGCAAGCATTTTATCAAGGCCGTTCTTCATGCTATGTTCAGGACACCCTTGTCCCTTTCACTATCTTTTTGATGATTAGAAACCTTAATTTTTAGGTAAAGAAACACCTTTCTGGTGGGTGGCTACTATTAAATCCTGAGTAGGGAACCAGATAGAGTGGCACATGCCTGCAATCACAGCATTTGGGAGGCTAGAGCAGGAGGATCGTGAGTTTGGGGCCACCTGGTAAGCGTTTTTCATAAAAGGAAAAAAAACTAAATAAGAAATGCGAGCTGGAGAGATGACACAGTGCTTGAACCTGAGTATGGAAGCCTGAAGATCTGCCTTTGATCCTGGAACCCACGTAAAGTGGAAGGAGAGAGCCAGCTCCACAGAGCTGGCCTATGACCTCCACATGTGTGATGTGACATGCACCCCAGCCCCAAAATAACAAAGTAAAGTACTAGCCTAGGCTAGACCTGTGTTCCTGTCTACCTCACACAGGTGAGAACCCTGGACCATAAAAGCAACCTTAAGGTCATACTCAGGACTCCAAGGAGAGTGTCAGAGCCAGATCTGGGCTGTTCCTATTGTGTCCTCTGCCTTTCCCAGGAATCTAAGCAGAGGACACTAAAGCTGTAGTCTGTTGGAGGCCAGGTGACAGAGCAGCAGGCCACCTCTGCAGATGGCAGTGGTTAGTCCCTTCTTAAGGTGCCTCTGAGGCACTGAAGGAATCAACCAGAGCTCTGTAGACAGCTTATGGAAGTGGCACTGAAACATGGGTCTCCCACAAAACTCCCCTCCCCTCCCCTCCCCTCCCCTCCCCTCTCCTTCCCTCCCCTCCCCTCCCCTCCCCTCCCTCTTATGGAGACCTTTTATTTTTAATCTTCAAGGAAAATGCATTTCCTGCTCAATGCTCATGTTACCTTGCTCATTTGTAATTCGATTCTCTCTCTCTCTCTCTCTCTCTCTCTCTCTCTCTCTGTCAATGACTAATGAGATTGTAGTGCTGGAAGGAATTCCTTGCATTCAGGGATGCATGTGAATAACTTAAATTGAATTTTCAGTGGTAGCTGTGATAACATAATACTGTTTTAGTCCCTGTTGTGGAGAGATTACATTTTTTTGTGTGCCAAGTGTGGAGGTGCACATTTGTAATCCAAGTACTCGTGATGTTCAGGCCAGAGGGAGGATCAGGAGCTGCAGAGCGGCCTGTGCCGTGTATGAGCCCTGCACCACACCAGCTGCTTGAGACACACACTCTGGAGATTTGTTGTGCTTCACTAGCAATGAGAGTTCACTCTGAGCCACAGACTCCCTGGGACTTGCCTCCTCCACCGCTCACCTCCTCTGTCTTGCCTCCTCCACCGCTCACCTCCTCTGTCTTGCCCTCATCGTTAATAGGTGGGTCTGGTTAACCTTCTCTCTATACAAGTATGGCACGCAGCCAGCCTTGAAACTGAGCCCTCTGCTCTATCTGGTTTTCTTCTGGTTAAAAGTAGTTTTGTAGATGCCTCTAGATCAGAGGTTCGCAACCTGTGGGTCAAGACCCTTTGGGGATTGCAGTCCTTTGGGGGCCGAATATCAGATATGTAGGTATTTGCATTGTGATTCATAACATTAGCAAAATTACAGTTATAAAGTGGTGATGAAATAATTTTATGGTTGGGGTCACCACAACCTGAGAAACTCTATTAAAGGTTGCAGCATTAGGAAGATTGAGAACCACTGGCCATTCCAGCACCCACATGGCAGCTCACACCTGCCTGTAATTCCAGGGCTTCTGACACCGCCACACAGACATAATGCAGGCAAAACACATTAAAATAAAAGTAAAATTAAAAAAAAATGATCATGCACGTGTGTGTGTGTGTGTGTGTGTGTGTGTCTGTGGGTTGGTGTGGGCAGATGCACATGTGTGCATTTTGCCTTCATGTGTGTGTATACCATGTACACGCCTGGAGATCATGGAACCGGCAGAGGGTATAGGATTTCCTAGAACAGTAGTTAAGGACTGTTGTAACCGCCTTGTGGAAGTTGGGAACCAAACCCAGGTCTTCTGTATAAGCAGTAAACGCTCTTAACTGCTGAGCCCTCCCTTCAGACCTCACTTTAGTGGTTTTTATTTTTTGTTTTTTGTTTTGGTTTTTTGGGTTTTTTTGAGACAGGGTTTCTCTGTATAGCCCTGGCTGTCCTGGACTCACTCTGTAGACCAGGCTGGCCTCGAACTCAGAAATCTGCCTGCCTCTGCCTCCCAAGTGCTGGGATTACAGGCGTGCACCACCACCGCCCGGCTGCTTTAGTGGTTTTTAAATAATGGTATAAACACATAAACACATTTTCTCAGGACTGGAGAAATGGAACACTTTAAAAAAAACAAACAAAAAAAAAAAACTTCTATTGTCTGGAAAACAGTGTATCTGGACAGCAGACCGGGCTGCAGGGTTGGAATATTTCCCCAGGTGACTTTCTGAATTTCTCCAGGTTTCAGGTTCTTGTCTGTGAGATGGAGGTGGCAGTAATAGGAGTATATCCTAGACTTGTTGTAAAGCCTTAATGAGATGAAGCATGGAACTCAAAGAGCACGGCACCAGCTAGCTCATAGGTTTAGCCGCAGTTGGGTTCATATTTACAAATCCTTCCTGTCCCTCCCATCATCCCTTCCAACCCTGCCTTTCCCCTCTCTGTTTCTTCCATGTTGGATATGGAAGTCAGATCCTGGTGCATGCTGGGAAAACATTCTTTGGTTTTTTGGATTTTTTTTTTTTTTTTTTTTTTTTAGACAGGGTTTCTCTGTATAGCCCTGGCTATCCTGGAACTCACTCTGTAGACCAGGCTGGCCTCGAACTCAGAAATCTGCCTGCCTCTGCCTCCCAAGTGCTGGGATCAAAGGCATGCGCCACCATGCCCGGCTCAAGCTAACATTCTTGATGCTGGTCCTTCTTATAGGTGCATGCTCATGATTCCCTAAATTCTTTGAAGTCTGGCTCTTCCGTGGAACCTGTATTGGTTAAGATATGGGCTTGCTACATAGGACAAAGTCTAAAGTTGGTACTTAAGCAGGGTGAGAGTTTTATTTATCTGTCATATGAAAGATAAACAATCTCAAGATGGTGGGTGACTGTGTAATCATGAGGAATTCTGGCTTTTTTTTTTTTTATCTTTTTGTATCCTGGTCCCAAAAGGCTGCTGGAGATCCACCCATCACACTTATGCTTCAGGCAAGAATTTTAAGATCACGGGAAAGAGGGTGTGGCAGTTTCTGGGTCTGCTATTTGAGAGGTTTCCTAGAAACCGCTTGTCTCTCTTGACAGTTTCTGTTTTTAATCACATCAGCCTAGCTGTCAGGGCGGCTGGGAAATAGGGTACTGTGTAAGGGCATATGGCCCTCTCAAGTCAAATGGGCTCTCTGTTACAAGGGGAAAAATGGAAGAATAGAGAGTGACAGGCAGCTAGCAGCCTCTGGCACGAGCCTTTCCAACAACTCCATCCCGGCTGTGATTCTTAGAGTGAGCCCACACTGCACAATTGTTTTTACTATTATGCCATCTATCAGTTCATTGACCCAGTGGACAAATGACAATAGAAACCCTTCTCTCTGCAAGGCACGATGCCTGTTGTGTTCTGAAGCATCACTCTCAAGTCAAGGGTTGGCTCACCCCTTGAGGGCAGGGACTAGGGTCTGTCTCTCAGCAGTATATTTCCTAAGGCTGAGTGTGAGCCAGGCACTAGAAAAGCAACTATCACAACCCCAGGTGAGACGCTCAGGGGGAAAGCCAAAACAAAAACCCAAACAGCAAACCCTACAACTTCTCTTCCTTAGTCCTGTGCTAGACAATTCAGGTGTTTGGGGTTTTGAGGGGGGACCATGACCCATCTCCAAACGTCAAAGCCGCGCTGCTGTCTAATAGTCTGTAGTGGACGCTGAGCTCTGTATATCAAACAAGATTTATGAGTAGACGTCTCTATGCCCACCCGCTTCCCTCACCTCCGTTCTGCACATAGCCGTTTCTGTCACATGTATCTCCCTTGTCATCTCTGCACCATATTAGCTGCAGAGAAAATCTGCAGTGTCTCCGCAGCGAGAGTCGGCTTCCTTTCCCATCCTGCCTTCCCGTTTGAGTCTTGCAGTCATCTGCCTGAGACTAGTCTGTGTGAAGGTGGATTGCCTAGAGCTCATGACACATCTTTGATCGCTGAGCAAAAGATAGCTTTAAAGGTTTATTGGCACCTAGGAGAGAGGGAACTAAAATATGCGTAGTACCTACTGTCTGCGCCGCTGGTGTCCTATTGTCACTCCACTGCGCATGCCTGGAATCCCATCCACTCAGAGGTGGGAGCCTAAGGCTAGCCTGAATAACTTAATGAGATTCTACCTCCAAAGAAAATGGAGGCTTAAAGGCAGAGTTCAGTGGCAGAGTTCTTGCCCAGCATGTTCAATTCCCCGAATGACAAGAAAAAAGTGGGGGGAGGGGAGGAGATGATGCTTCACAGATGAGGGAACTGGGGTTAACTAGCCAAGCAAGATTTTTCAGTGCTGTGATTAATTGTTTCTCTTGAGAATTCATATATTATTAAATTGGCCTGACAAGTGCATTCATTGCTTCGTTTTAGAACATTCACAGTTATGATATTCCTGCTATATTTCACTCTAATCTCACATGTGCACATTCCTCTTATCCCAAATATACATAATAAAAAATAAAAATTAATATTTTAAAGGGGGGCTGTTGGCATCATTACTCACCCCTTACTGCAGACTCTGGGGCCCCTTTCTGTTGAATGGGACTGCCTGAATTCTTCTGGCAGTTCTTCCTGTCTGTGCCTTAGGTCTCAGGGCAGGAGTTGTAGTATCCCGTACATGAGGCTCCTCCCCTGAACACCATTTATGCCTTTGGTTGTGGTTGTCAGACTGACAACCATGGGATCTTGTTCTCACTGTTGCTGTCAGTGTTGTAGCTTCAGGATATCATAGTGTCTAGCCACATGGGAAGTGCTCAATAAATGTTCATGAGTAGCTAGAGGTCCATCATCCCCACCCAGATTACCTCAAGGACCTCTGGTTTGCCTCTAGCCTTTCCTCTCCAGCCTCAAGTTACATTTCACACTATTAAAGATAGATGGCTGCTCCATGCTCCCAGGTCAAAATCTGCACCTTTATTCACAGACTGCAGTGGCTCTCTATACACAGGGAGTAAGATCTGAGCTTCGTCTTACAGCTCTCTGGGAAACCCCCTCTTCCTTCATCCATGCAAACTTCATGCCCCCGCGGTATTGAGAGCTTCCTGTAGCTTCCTAACACAGAGCACATGCTTCTCTTTCTGCTTTTGTCTTGACTGCCCCTCTGCCTTGTCTTTAGGACAGTTTCATCCATCCTTCAAGCCTAGGATAGGAGGCTCCCTGCTCTGTGAAGTCTTCTCTGTCTTCCCCACATAGAACTGGAACTTGGCTCTCAGTCAAGAGTTCATTTGGGGAGCTGAGAGTTTGTTCAGCACTGGCTGCTCTTACAGAGAACCCATGTTTGAGACCCAGCATCTGCATGGTGGCTCACAGTTCTCTGTAACTCCAAATCCAGGGGATCCAGTATCCTCTTCTGGCCTTCACAGGGACCAGGCACGCATGTGGTACACAGAAGATGTACCTATACCACGGAACTGAATATTCCCTTCTCTGGTGCTTACACTGCAGCCCTGCACCTCCGCAGTAGCCATGATAGGCAACATTTTGGTCCTCAAAGAGGCCCACATCCTAATTCCTGACCCCTTGTATATAAAACAAAGAGACTTTGAAAATGAGAGCAAAATAGGGATTTGGGGAGTGTGTGTGTGTGTGTGTGTGTGTGTGTGTGTTGGTCAGGGTGATATAACTTCTTGCTAATGATTTTGAATATGAAGAAAAAAATGACTAGCCAGGAAATGTGAGTGGTGTCTGGAAGCCACAGAATGCAAAAAATGACAATTTCTCCATTCTCCAGAAAGGAATTTGTAGTTGCCAGCACCTCGGTGCTAGCCTATACGCCCTAGACTGGCCCGGGCTACAGAGTACTAACTGCCTCAGGTTTCCAAAGTACAGAAATGTAAGACAATTAAGTTGGTGTTAGTTTAAGTGACATTCACTATAGTGAATATAGCTCACTTAGTGAGCTAGGGGTTTGTTTCCCTCCCATTGGGAGGGCTGGCTTAGCAGGGACTTCAGTTTCAAATCCTCTCATTGTCTTACAGTGGGAAGATGTTTGCCTTCTTGCTTCAGATATCACAGTTTGAGACTTTGAGACATGTGTATGCTGCATTATCGTGTCTGTGCTTGGGATTTAGGGAGGGAAGGAAACAAAGGATTCAAGCTAATTATTGGCTGGGCATCCCTGTAAGAATGGAGCCAAGTATGGTGGTTTGTGTTTATAATCCTAGTACCATGGTTGGGTCTCAGAAAATTCTAGACCTGCCTGAGCTACAAAGACCCTGTTTTAAAACTAAATTTAAAAAGAAGTGTTCATGGAAGTCCTACCATGTCAACTCCTTATGTTAGACAACTCCTAATGTCACATTTTGGGGCCAAGCTGGGTCACATGGCCATCTTTAGCTGCAAGGGAGGCTGATCAGGAATCTTAGCTCTTCAGCTCACCGTGAAGGATGATATGGGAAAGGAACTGTGAATGGCTTTTGGAAAACAGCCTAGTATTGGCTCCACCATCCTCCCCTGAACTTTGCACACTGGTGTGTTAGGCCAGCTATATAACTGTTTAGTCACTCTCTCCTCCCCTCTTTGCATAGGTAAGTTTGTTTTTTTTTTTAAGATTTATTTATTATTATATGTAAGTACACTGTAGCTGTCTTCAGACACTCCAGAGGAGGGCATCATATCACTTTATGGATGGTTGTGAGCCACCATGTGGTTGCTGGGATTTGAACTCAGGACCTTCATAAGAGCAGTCAGTGCTTTTAACTGCTGAGCCATCTCACCAGCCCCCACAGGTCAGTTTTTTAATTGTAGTATCACTGCCTCTTAGACAATAATGGCATAACATTTTTATTGAAGAAATAGAAGAATGATTGCAATTTTTATTTTGGGGGGCTGTATGTATTTTGAAGTAGGGTCTCATTATATAGTCCAGGTTGGACTTGAACTCAAGATCCTCCTGCTTATGTCTCTCTGATGCTGGGATGGCAAGCATGAGCTACTGTACCCGACTAATCATATATTTTCAAGTAACGATTTATTTTTAATTCATTCATTTTATGTGTATAGGTGTTTTACTGGTTGTTTGTCTAGTGAGTACTCGATGTCCAAGGAGGCCTGAAGATGTTGTTGGGTTCCTTAGAGTTATAATAGTTGTGAGCTGCCATGTGGGTGTTGAAGTTAAACCCCGATACTCTGTAAGAGAGAGAGAGAGAGTACCCAGTGCTCTTAACTGCTGAGCCATCTACTCAGACCCTGTTCGTTTATTTATATTTATGTTTTATGGGTGGTGTGGTGGTTTGAATGGACTCTCTCCTGAATAAATCTTGAGTATTTGAAAACTTGGTCTGCAGATGATGCCTGTTTGGGAAGGATTAGGAGATGTTGGATTCCTTGAGACTGGTATTATAGATGGTTATAAGCTGCCATGTAGGTGCTGGGAATTGAACCCAGTCCTATGGAAGAGTAGCCAGTGCTCTTAATCACGGAGCCACTTCTCCAGCCCTTCAGGTGAGGATTTTGTGGGATTTGGAATTCCTAGGCAGGCTATTGGTCTTTAAGAATTAAAAGACCTTTTACATTTTCTTTTCTCCGTTTTCTCATCCTCCTTTTCCTTCTGCTCCTGTAGCTCAGGCTAGCTCCAAACTATATAGGTAGGCTCTGGGATTACAGCAATGTAACATCATCTAGCTTCCCTCTATTACTGTTACCTTTTTCTTCATCTACACTTCTCTTCTTTTTTTGCCCTACCCAAGAGTTGGAATTTTCTGTTCCTTCCCTCCCTCCTTCTTTCCCTCCTTCCTTCCTTTCCTTTTGTTTATTCTTTTTTTTCTTTTGACAAAGTCTCACTGTGTAGCCTTGGCTACTCTGGAATATGCTATGTAGACTATTCTTGCCTTGAACACACAGAAATCTACCTGCTTCTGCCTCCTGAGTGCTAGGATTAAAGGCGTGTACTACTATGACTGATTTGTGGTGGCTTTTTCTTATTTTACCCTTTTCAGACTTTACAGCCCCCGAGTTTCTAATTTATTTATATAACTGTTCCTGCTTTTAATAAAGCTGCTGCCAGCTGAACATGATGGTACTAGCCTTTAATCCCCAACACTTGGTAGATAGAGGTAGGTAGATCTCTGTGAGTTTGAGGCCAGCCTGGTCTACTAAGTGAGAGGACAGAGAAACCCTATTTCACAAAACCAACCTCAGCCCCTCTCCTGCTCCAAGATACTTCAATGTTAACTTGATGATCAGGATACATTTGCACCTGGAGGTTTCCTTGAGCCCTGGATTCTCTTGCCTGACCTCAAGTGCCGTGATTACAGGCATTCCCCACACAGAGGGGCTCCCTGGCTGTATGCATGTGTATGTAAGAGGTGAGCCTAGAGCAAATATGAAAACAGTGTTAGAAGTAAGTGGCTACATTGTCTTCCCTCTGCCCCACCCGCGCCTATTCCAGGTCTCTCTCTCTCTTTCTCTCTCTCTTTCTCTCTCTCTCTCTCTCTCTCTCTCTCTCTCTCTCTCTCTCTCCTGAAACAAGGTTTCACTGTGTTGTCATTTTGTTCAGAAAATGTTCTCAGGACAATCCTCAGCTTCTGCAGAGCTGGAGCTCGAGGCCAGTGCCACTGTGCCCATCTTATTTTGCTGTGTTCTCACCCAGTGATTTACTAGGACAACTGTAAGAGTCAACAGAGCATTCTGATACCTGTATGTTGTACATGTGTATATAATGTAACATGTTCATTTTATTATTTACTTTTTATAATTTTTCTGTAGATGGTTGTTTTGCTTGTATATATGTCTGTGCGACATGGATGTGCCTGGTACTGTGGGAGGTCAGAAGATGTCATTGGAACTGAAACTAGAGATGGCTTTGAACTGCAGTTTGGGAGCTGGGAATTGATTCTTGGTCCCCTGAAAGAGTAGCCAATGCTCTTAACTTCTGAGCCATCTTTCCAGTCCTGGTCTGAGTTTTGGTAGTGTTTAGAGGAAATTGACAAACCATTATGTCAAGGCCCCTGGGTCCAAGTACAAAATCATTAGATCCCCAGCAGTGAAAAGGATCCTAATTTAAAACCATGAAAATCTACTTTGGGCAGCTTGACGTAGTTGATATTGCTTATTTGTGAGAGTAGAAGGCCTAGGTGCCCGTTGTCCAGATCACTGAGAAATACAATTTTCCTGGGAATCTCACACACTTGAAAGCGATGGAACCCTAGAAGGGCAATGCAATGCAAATGTTGGGATCCTTGTCTGGTAACTAGATTTTTATTTTTTTTTTTTTTTGTTTTTTTTTGTTTGTTTGTTTGTTTTTTAGAGATAGGGTTTCTTTGTGTAGTCCTGGCTGTCCGGGAACTCACTTTGTAGACTAGGCTGGCCTCGAACTCAGAAATCCGCCTGCCTCTACAGATTTTTTTTTAAAGATAGGATCTTGCTGTATATTCCTGGCTGGCCTTGAACTCACAGAGATCTACTTGCTTCTGTCTCTGGAGCCAGGATTAAAAGTGTGTATTAGCATATCTTTTTGGGGCCATCCTGGGCAGTGTTCGTATTGCTTACATCTTTATTTCTAATCATAAAGAACAGACTTGTAAACAAAAGTATGAATCTGTTAATCTGTAAGTTAGGGCCAGCTTACTACAATATTATTCAAAGTATATATCATACATCTTTGCTTTCTTTTGTTCATTTTGTTTCTCACTTGTGATAACCATTGATCATCTATAACTCTGGTCTGAAGTACTTTGAGACAGTGCTGGTGGCATTGGCCAATTGGTGACTTACTCAGCCTTCAAACAACTACCCAGAGCAAAGGTATTTTTGTTGTTGTTTTGAGTGTGTGTGTGTGTGTGTGTGTAATAGTAGTTCCTCATGTAGCTCAGTTGGCCTTAAACTTGTTATGTAGCCAAGGATGGCTTTGAACTTCTGGTCCTTCTGCTTGGACCTCATGAGTCCTGGGATTACCATCATGAGCCACCGTGGATGGTTTTCATGCGGTACTCAGGGCTTTATGCTTGCTAGACAAATGTTCTAGCATTTGTCATGCATCTTCAGCCTTCGCAACTAACTTTAGTTTCTTCAGGCTTTAGGTCTGAGATAATGTGATTGGACTAGATGATTTTCTAGTTATAACTTTTATGAAATCCAGTAAATTGAATGAGCTGGAACTCTGAACCCTGTAAGCTGTTGCCTGGCTTTGAGTCAGATGAATGTGCGTGTTATGGTTTAGACCTGAAATGTCCCCAAAGGTTCATGCTTTGAACATTTGTTTCCCAACTGGGATGCTGTAGAATCTTTAAAAGGTCGGCCTTGGCTGGAGGAAGCAGGTCACCAGGGGCCAGCCATTATGATTGGGCTTCTGCTTGTCAATATGAGAAGCTGTATAAGCTCTTGCTGCCTTGGACTAAGATGGTCCACCAAGCCGTCTTGGGTTGGACTGCAACCTTCAGAAATCGTGAGCCAGAATAACTCATGCCTAGTGTAACTAATACAGCAGGTTTCAGCCATGTCTTCTGTAGCCATACATTTGCCCACTCACTAAAGTTAGTCTCTTGGAGACATTTTCTTTGATGGAAGAAAAAATATGATTCCCAGTAACACACACACACACACACACACACACACACACACACACACACACACACACAGCCATACCTCTCAGTTTAAAAAAAAAATGCATAAAAAGTGAGTATCACCAGGCAGTGGTGGCGCACGCTGTAATCCCAGCACTTGGGAGGCAGAGGCTGGCGGATTTCTGAGTTCGAGGCCAGCCTGGTCTACAGAGTGAGTTCCAGGACAGCCAGGGCTACACAGAGAAACCCTGTCTGGAAAAACAAACAAACAAACAAACAAACAAAGTAAGTATCACAAGGTGTGACTTATAGTCAGAGTTGTGCAAATGCAAACAGTTACTAGTGTGATGGTCAAGGTTGGGGGCTATAGTATAAGTCCTAGTTCCTTCACACAATTATTGTGTGACCTCAAGTGAGTTTCTTGGCCTTTTTGTGTCTTGGTGTCTGTATCTATAGACCAAGGAAACCATACTCATACAAAATCAATGTCTAATTAAGTTGTGTGAAGATCACACAAACCCATATGTATTTATAAAGTACTCTGGACAGTACCTGGCACACAGCAGACACTCAGTGCAGGCTGGTTAATCTTGTCACAGTCATTACTAGTGTGGCCCTGAGCGTTGCTGAGATAGATTACAAGGTGAAAATAGTATTATGCTTGTCAGGTTGCCTGGTCATATTCTTAATTGAAACCTGAGGCTCTTGGAAATCCTGCACTTTGAATAATCTAAGAGCTGAGCAATGGAGCATCCAATTACAGATGTCTCTCAGCAGCAGTGAGCAAGGTGAGACCTCCACAAGGCCTCGCTGGGTTGTGATCCGATGATGGAGAAAGCCCTGCTTTGTATGCAGCTGCATTGCCTTCGCTTGGCTGCATAATTGTGCCTTTTTGTCTTATTTTAAAACATCTGGAGAAATCTCGAGTCTGCTTCCACTGACAGTAGTGAAAGCCACAGTGTGTCACAGCTCTAATGAGTCTTGCTGCACTCTTATGGCCCCACGGGGGCAGCTAGGCCAGAGCAGACTCTCTCGGGCTAGGTTGGCTCCCCACTCCCTTTGAACACAGAGAGCCCCACCAGGTTACATGATGGGGCTCCCCAAGGTTCCCGAGGATCTCCCACACCTGCCTTCTTTGTCTTAGAAGGGCATTCGGTTGTTTTCTGAATGTTGGGTTTGCTGCTAACATTTGTGGGCAGCAATGCAAAAACAAATTAATTATTCATATCAGTGGACCTGAAGGAGCTGTTGTCAGCTGATAGGACTCCCTCTGGTCTCTACCCACAATCCCCATCGGAGACTTTTGGTCAGCTGTGACCACACTCCAAGCTCAGTCCAGTCTGGTGGCCTTCCTTGTTTGAATTATGGAGGGTTAAAATAAAATGAAATTCTTTCTTTAATCTAGAGATTCCTCTGTACACTTACGTACATCTGTCTCTCATGCATCAGGGAGACTAGGTGGGATTTTGCCATTGTTCTGACCTTCTTCCTCAACCCCTGTGTCTCCGAGCATGGAGAGTATGAATGATAAGGAGTGGAGCAAGACTCCAGTGTGGGCTCCCTGGCCTGTGTCATGCCTCTGCATAACTTAGCTGCCTGAGCTTAGGCAAATTACATAACTTCTGCAGGCAAATTATATAACTTCCCTAAAAGATGGGGTCTATAGTAGTTTATTTAACAAATACTTAGGAAGGAAATGGGTTAATGTGTGTTCAGACTGGTAAATACTAAGTGCTAATTAGCTGTCAGTATCTACCAGTATTACATAGCTGACTAGTTGCTATAGGTATTTGAGGTTATATTTCTTGTGTTAAGCATTGTTTCACAGACCACAAAAATGCCCTCCTTTCCTAGTGTACCCCTGGGCTAGCTAATAAGCCCTTTACTCCATCCCTCAGACTAAGTCTCAGACCTTGGAATGTAATAATTATGTTACAGTGACACCATCCCAGGTAGCCAGACTTCCTCAGTGTTCTAGTGGCTGAACCTCATATATGTAGATACAGATGTAGACATAGATGTAGATGTGGATGAGGTGTCTTAGTTTGCTTTCTGTTGCTATAATAAGGGCCATGACCAAAACTACTTGGGGGAGGAAAGGCTGTATTTTCTCTTATGCTTCCGTGTCATAGTCTATGATCGAAGGAAATCAGAGCAGGAACTCAAGGCAAAGACCTTCAGTCAGGACAGAGGTCATGGGGGAACAATGGTTATTGTCTTGTCTGTGGCTTGCTCAGCCTACCTTCTTTTAAGTCCTAGGACCACCTGTCAAAAGATGATACCAGCCACAGCGAGCTGGGTCCCCCACATCAATCACTAATCAAGAAAATGCCAGATAAACTTGGCTACAGGCCAGTTTGATGGAGGTGACTCCTCAGTGGAGGAGCCTTCTTTTCAGATTGTCTAGATTTGTATGAAGTTGGCAAAACCAAGCAGCACACCAGCCTTCTGAACTCTTGTAGATATGCCCTCCTGCAGGCCCTGGTGTTCTCAGCTTTCAGAGGACAATGGCAAACTTGACTCTACTGAGTTGGGGGCACTGGGCATAAATTTGATTCAGGCAATATTTTACTTTTTAAGGGAGAGGACAAATACTGCTTAGCCACTATACATATATACTTTGTGCTAAATTGGAATAGAAACATTTACAACCATAATTTTTATATGCAAGCTATTAATTTTTCTATTTACTACTATTATTATTTTGTTTTGAGACAGCGTCTTATGTGGCCTAACTTGGCCATAAACTCACCATGTGCCTCTCTGATTCCTCCCATCTCCCAAATGCAGGAATTAAGAGGCCAAAACTCTGTTATTTTTGTCTTTGAGATAGGGACTTAATATGTGACTAGGATTGGCCTTGAACTTTCTGAGTTTTGCTACCACACCCAGAATAGATCTAATCCCCAGCACTGACTTCTGGAAATCAAACCTGGGGCTTCAGGAATGCTTGGCCAACATTGAGTTACATTGCCAGCTCCTACATTCAGACCTTAAATCCCTGGCTCTTTTCTTCTTTTAAATTGTTTCTGCCTTATAGACATTTTTAGCATTTGGCTTTGTTAAGGTAGGTAATTTAGACTTGTAAAAGAGTAATTTACATATTTCCCTTAAGTAACTGTGGTGGATGGAGATTATTCATGAAAGGAAGGAAGAGAGACTGGAGAAGGAAGGAAATAGGGAATAAGGAGTGGGGGAGAGTGGGAGGGAGGAGGGGCAGACAGAGAAAAGGAGGGGAGTGCGTAGCAATAACATATGCTAGTATCATGGAATCTAAAACTTGATGAAGCCCTCCCCCCTTTGAGACAGGGTTTCTTCGTGGACCAGCCTACCCTTGAACTCACTAAATATCCAGAGCTGATCCTTCTGCTTCCACTTTCCAAGTACTGTGATTACAGGCATTTACCACTCTGCCTAACTCCAAAAATTAATCTTTATTTAAAGTTGAAGACCCTTGACAGCTGATCGTTGGGTTTAAGGCAGGGAAGAGGTGCTGTTCGGCACTTGACAGCTCTTGAAGATAGGTAGACACAGTGGCCTGCCTGTCACCGCGGGCAGGACAGGGCTGTGCTGCAGCTTGCAGGTCTCTGCAAAGCTTGGGCAGGGTACAAATAATGACCTTAGCCTCTGCAAACCCAATATATCCCAAACGAAATATCACACACAGTCACTAAAATGGTGGGGAGCAGGCATCTTCTTGCTCTGAGGGTGGCCCCTAGCCTTGGTTTGCCCTTTGGGTCTCAAACAGCTTTCTCTGTCCCCTAAATCATTTCCACAGCTACACTCTAGCTGTCTATACACCCCAGAAGAGGGCATCAGATCTCATTATAGATGGTTATGAGCCACTGTGTGGTTGCTGGGATTTGAACTCAGGACCTTCAGAAGAACAGTCAGTGTTCTTAACCGCCGAGCCATCTCTCCAGCCCATGATTGGCCTTCTTAATATCTTGACTGAAGCTCGGAGAAAACTCTGTGCTGCACTTAGATAAGGCGATCTCATTTGTAGCTCCAGCCAAGGAGCTGGACTGGACAACAACTCCAGTCAAAGCCCTTATCTTTCTATCTTGATTTAACACCTGTGTCATTCTGCCTTGCTTAGAGTTGGTAATATAGTTAGATACTGGCTCCTGGTGGTAACTGCCAGGCTGCACACCTTTGAAAAATGTCTCCCCTGCCTATCAGTTAGGAGATTTACTTACTTACTCCTCTGTAGGTCGGTTCTGAGACAGGGTTTCCTTGCAGAGCCTAGGCTGCCCTCTAACTTGTTGTGAACCTAATTCGGCCTCTCAAGAACCAGGACTACCATTTGTGGAACCGTGCCAGGTGTGTAATGTGCTGAGCTCAGAGACTGTGTGATCACTGTCCTGTGTTGTAGGCATATACTCCACCAACTGAGGGACATTCCCATCCTCAGTTACGACGATTGAAGAAGTGGTTCTGCCTCTTCATGCCTGGTTTTATCTGTGCAATGGATGCATCAGTAGCTCTATCTTCTGGAGAGTCGTACAACTGAATATGTGAACCCTTGGGAAGCCTTCAGCACAGACCTGACATATAGCAAGCCACTTGTGTATTGCCAGCATCTGCTGGAGCATCGTTTACCACCTCTCTACCTGTTAAGTATTTTCTGATTAACCTGAAAGAAAGATGGAGGAGGTTACTAAACCATTATTGTTCCTCTACCTCTGAAATATTCTAGACAGAACTGATAAGAGGCCAGAGAGAGCTGGCTCAGATGTTAGGGTGCTTCCTGTTCAAGAGGACAGATTTCTGATCGAAGCACCCATGCAACATGCCAGGGGTTTGGTGTACATCTGTAGCCCCAGCTCTAAGTAAGGGTGGAGGCAGGAGGATCACTGGGGCATCACTGGGGCATGCTGGCACCGATGCCATCTTCTGGCCTCCGAATTGTCTCTGTCTTTCTTTGTGTACTCTCTGTCTCTTTCACATACACCTGCACACACAGAGACAAGTAAATGAATACATTTTAAAAATTAATTGCATGTTAAATCATCTGTAAAAACAATATAAGGAAGGAGTTTCAGGAGCTGGCGAGACAGGTAAAGGCACTCGCTGCCAAGCCTGCCAGCTTGACTTTGACTCCCAAGCCTCAGGGTGGACGGAGAGGACTGACTCCTGTAAGTTGCCCTCCAGCCTCTGCATGGGCCTTTCCCCAAATGAGTGAGTGAACAATGTGAGTTTTTTTATAGCAGCTTCCTAGCCAGCATGATGGCACACATGCCTGCCTGTAATGATGCACAGCCAGAATCCCAGCACCTGAAAGGCTGAGGCAAGAGATTTACAGTGTGGTTTTTTTTTTAATTTTTATTTTATGTATATGGGTGAGTTTTACCTACAAATATGTCTGTGTGTTCCATGTCTGGTGCCTGAAGAGACCACCTTCAGAGTTGTGAGCTTTGAGGCTAGCCTGGGCTACAAGTGAGGTCCTATCTTAAAAAACTGAATGAATGGACAAATTTCTTGTGTCTGGCCCCTTTGAATAGAAAGATATGGAGTCTCAGTCTCTCTCTGTCTTCCTCTGTCCTGCCTGTCTCTGTATAATTTTTTGGGACAGGTGATCTTTTATTGAAACTCTTTTCTCTTGTTACTTCTTAACTAGCTGGACTTCCCACGGCACCATTGCTGATGTCTTCTATGATGTCCTTAGGGTGGTGCCCTCACATTGCTATCCACAGATCGTGAAGTACCCAGGATCTCCTAGATAGTTCCAGAAAGTTCTGTGCCTAAAATCTGGTGATACAGATGTGCTCTTGCACACCTTTAATACCAGCACTCAGGAGGCAGAGATAGGAGGATCTCTGTGACTGCGAAGTCAGCCTGATGTATATGGCAAGCTCCAGGATAGCCAGAGTTACACAGAGAGGACTTAGCTCAGAAAAGAAAAACAAAATAAAAAACAAAACCACAAAACACACACACACACACACACACACACACACACACACACGCGCGGCGCGCGCATGCACACACGCACACACGCACGCGCGCGCGCGCGCACACACACACACACGCACACATGCACACAAACAAAACAAAACTCCAAACTGGGGATGTGTCTGTTGGTCAGTGTTGACAATCTCATCAAAAGTGACAATTTCACTCTTTTATGTATTTCTGCTTCTTCCTTGTCTTTTTTGGTGGTTCCTCGAGGGCTCTGATGATAAGGGCAGAGGCAGAAGGTACCACCTCAGTCTGGGCCTGTCCTGAGTAGTCACTTTCACTGTAATTCTTCAACATCTCCAATTCTGTCCTGGTGATGTGATCACTTTTTTTTGTAGTGAGGAGGGAGAGGCAGACCCAGGGGACCAATCTAGGGGTCAAGGTGGATGTGGCACTGGAGACTTCTTCTGTGCACTTCAGGCGCATGACTTTGATCTCATTGTGGTCAAACGTGGATGGCATGGTAGAGGCAGCTGGTGTTGGATGAATCAAGATTTGGGACTACTGAGGAAAGAATGTGTGTGGGTAAATTTTTAAAATTTTAAAAATTATTTATTGCCAGGCGGTGGTGGCCCACATCTGTAATCCCAGCACTCTGGGAGGCAGAGGCAGGAGGATTTCTGAGTTCGAGGCCAGCCTGGTCTACAGAGTGAGTTCCAGGACAGCCAGGGCTACACAGAGAAACCCTGTCTTGAAAAAAAAATCCCCAAAACAAAAAAAATATTTATTAATTTCATGGGTGTGCATGTGAGTGGAGGTGGAGGTCAGAGGACCTCTGGAATTTGGTTGTCTTTCCACCTGGGGTCAGGTCACCAGGTACTACTGAGCTGTCACACTACTCCCTCCGCTTTAAATGAGTCTTCTCTTGTCGTCCATGCTGGAGTGGATCTTCCAGCCTCAAGAAGCTGTGTTTTTCTGCATCTGCCTTTTGAGTTGCTGGCACTATAGGCGTGTGCCCCAGAACCAGGCTCTGGAATCTGTATTTTTATCCAGCCCACGGTATTCTGAAAAGCCAAGTCCAGCCACCAAGGTTTGGCAGGCTTTCCTAAGGTTGCTGTCAGGTGGTAATGAATGTCTAGTGAGTTTAAATATAGGTCCCTTTCTGCCCCCACAATTCAAAGGTTGATATGGAAAAGAAGCCAAAAAAAGAAAGAAAGAAAGAAAGAAAGAAAGAAAGAAAGAAAGAAAGAAAGAAAGAAAGAAAGAAAGAAAGAAAGAGAAAAAGGGCACTAATTTTCATAAGAACTTGAAGCATTCTAAGCAGAGCGGGGAGAGAAAGTTCTTTTTGAGTTGTGTGTAACTAGATAAGACATTGCTAGACAGCTGACAAAATAACCCATCTGTGTTTGGAGCCAGTGAACAGAAGGAGCCCATGGTGACCTTTCGCTCCAAAGAAAACAAAGTGGCCCAAAGCCGAGTGGCACTTGAACAATGGCACCAAGTTTTTTCAGAGTTACTGTTTCCAGTCCCTTGACTCATGCAGCTGACCCTTTCCTGTCCCCAGATAGTCACTGTAGAGTTCGACAGCCTCCTGTTCAACTTCTGTGTATATACTTACGTGATTTCCCATGGCTGAGCTCCAGGGAAGGGAGGGGGTTCTGGTGTAAGAGTCATATCTTTCTCTCCAGGTGACAAGTGACAACCTTGTAGTACTCCAATGTAACTGAGCTCCTGACCTCTCAGTCCTTTAACTTCTGTGTCTGTTTTTGCCTCGTTCAGAGAAAAGAGTCTTTGTTAATTTAGATGTGGGTGGTGTGGAAAGTGTGTGTGTGGTGTTCAGGAGTGGGGACCTCTGTAGTTAAGACTGCTTTGCTGCGGTTTCTCAGTTTGCTGAATTTACAGATAGTTGGGCGTATCTGCTGGACTTTGGTTAAGTGGAGCCTTTCCTGATGTTTTTAAAAACCATTCTGAAGTGCTTATAGCCTCCAATCCAATCAATAAAAAGGTCAACAAAAGCCTTTTCCTAGAGACCTCAGTGTTGACGGAGGAACCAAACCACCATGAATCAGAAGGTTAAGAGAGAAGGATGTAGGCAGTAAAACACACCCACGTCAGTGTAGGTCCAGAGAGGAAAGCATTGTCTGTGCGACTTTATGACCCAAGGGAAATCAATTCTGGGCTACCATAAACCACTCATATCTATGAAAGGGATGGCGGCACCATTAACCCAAACATCGCTGATCTCTGTGCACCCCAAGGGAAAGAGTCCAACTATACTGCTTCAGGGACTGGGAGTCCGCCCGTGGGCAGGTTGGTGAATGGCACACACTGCGTAAATGCTGACCACAGAGGCCATACTAAGGGCATACGTGCAGACCACAAGCTAAGGGATTGCCTTCTCTAACTCAGTTGCATGACTCAAGGTTCCTCTTTATATACACCTGGCAACCGCCGCTGTTTAAAAGGTGAGCAATGACAACAGATGGCACGCCTTTGCTGGCTGCCCAGTGGGCACAGGAGTGGGAGCACCATCTTTCCCACATCCTTTGGCTTGTTGCCGTATTTCTTCAGCTCCAGTGTCCACATGCAGAAAACCCAGCAGTCTCCTCCCGAAGCCACGATAATAAAGGAAGCCACATCAGGGCTGATGTTCTCCTAGGTTGGCAGAGAACTTGATCTTGTCAATAGCCAGCCACTTCTTGCCAGAAGGGTTCTGAGACTTCCTTTCATAGGGCGGCAAGTTTTGGTGGTGTGTGCTGTTGGGAAACCCAGCATAGGCAGCCATTCCTAGAGAAAGTATCGATTCCTCTGTGCTTAGGCAGCTCAGATGCCCCGAATTGCTGCTCTGCACACCCCTTCTCCAGATTCCAGGTCCGGCTGTCTGCCACGTGACAGGCTATCCGGGTCAGCCTAGCAGAGCAGCTTCTAGCATCCACCTCATTCTTGGCACCTGATACTCTCAGAACACTTTTTAAGAAACCCTTAGAACTCAGTGGGTCTGCTCACATCTCTTTCCTAGGCAGAAGCTGGGAAGGCATTCTGAGAGCAGTGGCCCCAAAATGGTTCATTGTCTAAGAGGTATGACCCAAGGAATTTTAAAGCTACAAGGTTATCCTTACAAGATCTCTTCCAGCTCCCAGGTTCTCGGTGGAAAAAAGGCACAGGAAATAACTCTAATTCCTGGCAGGGTACCTTAGTTTTTATTATTCCAAGCAATATTACAGTGAGAAGCCATGTATGGTGTAAAAACATGGGCCACACAAATGAATGTTTTCTTTAAAAAAAAAACAGTATTGAGATATGTGTGGGACTAGAGAAATGGTTCAGCTGGTAAGAGTTCTTGCTCTTGCTGTTCTTCCAAAGGACCTGGGTTAGTTCCCAGCATCCATAAGATGGCTCACAACTGCCTGTAACTCCTGTTCCCGGAGATCTGATGTCCTCTATAGTGGGCATCAGAAACACTCATGGTACATATACACACATGCAAGCAGATACTTACATACATGAAATAAAATCTACACTGTTAGGGCTGAGCGGTTTTTTCAAGACAGGGTTTCTCTGTATAGCCCTGGCTGTCCTGGAACTCACTCTGTCGACCAGGCTGGCCTCGAACTCAGAAATCCGCCTGCCTCTGCCTCCCAGAGTGCTGGGATTACAGGCGTGTGCCACCACCGCCCAGCTTTTTTTTTTTTTTTTTATTTCTATAATTTTAAAGTAGAAATACATGTTGACTTTTCGCAAATGCTTCGCTCAAACATGTTGGGATGTTCATGTGCTTTTTTGTTCTTAATCTGTTAATGTTGTAGATTGCACAGATTCTCAAATGTGGAATAAGGGTTAATTCCTGGGATGAGGAGCTGGAGGAATGGCTCATCAGTTAAGAACTCTGCTCTGCTCTTTCGGGGACCAAATTCAGTTCCCACCGCCCATGCTAGGTGGTATAAAATCAACTCCAGAGGCTCTGACACCTCTGGCCTCCGTGAACACCTGCACTCACCTGCACATACCCACATGCAGATACACACCTACACTCAATTAAAAATAATAAAAATAAATCTTTAAAAAAAAAGATCTGGCAGCCAGCTGTGGTGTCATAGTCCTTTGCTCCCAGCCTCAGGGTTGATTTGGTGAGGTAAGTGCTTGCTTGCCTTGCAAGCATGAGGTCTTCAGTATCTGTGTAAAAGCCAGAAATGGCAGTACAAGCCTGTAACCAAAACAGGAAAAAGTTAAAATGAAGATCTCAGTTTTGTGGTTGGAGGCTGGATTTATACTTTTAGTAATTCTCCCAAGTGCTGGAAGATCTGTTTCAAAACTCAACATGTCAGGGCTAGAGAGATGGCTCAGTGGTTAAGAGTGCTTGGTGCTCTTTCAGAAGATCCAGAGCAGCCCATTACAGGCAGCTCACAAATGCTGTAACCCCAGTTCCAGAGGGTCTGGTTTTGTTTTTGGCTTCTGGGAGCACTCCCTCTCATACTGTTTCATTTGCTTTCTCACTTAAATAAAGATAATTTTAAAATGCACTAATGGAGCTGGAGCAGTGGTTAAAACACTGTCTGTATTGGGCAGTGGTGGTATACTCCTTTAAATCCAGCATAGCAGAGGTGGGTGAATCTCTGAGTTCAAGGTCAGCCTGGTCTATAGAGTTTCAGGACTTCCAAAGCTACACAGAGAAAACCAAAAACCAAAAAGGAAAACAAACAAACAAACAAACAAACAAACAAAAACAAACAAACATTAGTTGTTCTTCCAAAGGACCTGGATTCAGTTCCCAACAACTCCGTATCTACATGGTGCCTCACAAGCACCTGTAAGTGCAGTTTTAGGGGATCTGACACCCTCTCAGGTTTTCTAGGGTCCCACACACATGCACATGTGCATAGACATAGATGCAAGCACAGCACTCAGACACATAAAATAATTTAAATTGTTTTTGTTTTTTGAGACAGGGTTTCTATGTGTAGTCCTGGCTGTCCTAGAACTCACTCTGTAGACCAGGCTGGCCTTTAATTCAATTCTGTCTGCCTCTGCCTCCCAAGCACTGGGATTAAAGGCATGCATTCAAGCTGTTAAAAAAAAGTTTTAAGTCAACATTTGACAGTTGTGTAGAAAGCCCTTTACTTAACGCCTGAGTTATTCAATATATACTAAAAATTTTTGGTATAAAACATGTCAGTTCTCAATTCCCCTAATTCCCCTGCCAGGGAGCTTTAAGTTAATGTGTGTTGTCCATTGTTTATCCTTTATTCTGTTCTTTTATGGCACACCAAAAAGGATTTGTATCTAATTTGTGCACTGTTTGATTTATACAAAAGCATAAGGGACAATTGCTATTTTTATTAGTTTTGGTTTTTTGTTTTTGTTTTGTTGCTGTTGTTGTTGTTGTTGTTGTTGTTGTTGTTTTAAGACAGGGTTTCACTATATAGCCCTGGCTGTCCTGGAACTCACTCTGTAGGCCAGGTTGGCTTCGAACTCAGAAATCTGCCTGCCTCTGCCTCCCAAGTGCTGGGATTACAGGCGTGTGCTACCACCGCCTGGCTTGTTTTTGTTTTTTGTTTTCTTTTGGATTTGATTTTTTTCGAGACAGAGTTTCTCTGTATAGCCCTGGCTGTCCTGGAACTTACTCTGTAGACCAGGCTGGCCTTGAACTCAGAAATCTGCCTGCCTCTGCCTCCCAGAGTGCTGGGATTACAGGCCTGCACCACCACTGCCCAGCTTGTTTTTGTTTTTTAAGACAAGGTCTTATTACCGTGTCCAGGCTAACCTGAACTCCCTATGTAGCATGGGCCAGGCCTTAAGCTTCTAGTCCTTCTGCCTCAGCTTCCAGAATGCCTGGGTTAAGAGCACTACCACCCCGGTGAAAGGTTCCTGTTAGAAACCTGCTTCATAAAAGAGAAAACTGAGCCCTGAGGTAGCATACTAATGGTCCATCTTCTCATCTTGAAGAGCTGGTTCCTGTTTGAGAAGTAGTTTACAGTTCTTGCAAACATATGAAGGAGACTTGCTCAGAAGAATATTTCGTGTGTGGCTGCATGTGTTTTATCCACTTCCCAACAACTCAGAGCTGCCCGAGTAGATTAGGCTGGACAGCCCTCTGCCAGCTCTGGCATTACAGACTCACCACCATGCCCAAGGGCTTTACATTTGTAAGGAAAGCACTAATGACCCTGCTGTCTCCCTGACCCCAGGAGTACAGTGCTTAAAAACTAAGATTGATCTGAGGCAGAGAGACACTGGTTGAGTCTCTCAACCCTGCTTCACATCCTTTCAGAGACCTGAGCTGGGTGTGGCCTTGCCTAATTTGAGTTTCCAGCCGACCTTGCTTGGATATTAGCCTTTCTCTTTTTTTCCTAGCTTCCTCCAGGAAAGATTATACAAGATGGTTTACTCCAACATGCCTCTAGCAGAAATCACAGATTCAGGTAACAGCAGAGTGAGCTGTAGGAGAGGATGTGGGCTGGCCCTGCTCCTGGGCAGCTGGACTAGGGCTGTGCCTTCTCTTGCCTCCGCTCAGGAATTTGGCAGCCGATCTTGCACTGGAGGGTAGATAATGAAACTATTTATTTTAAAGCCAAACAAAGAGTTAAGTCTGGTGTCATCTCCCGCTTCGGCCAGCACCTCCTGGAATGCCCCTTGCTACTGGCCTGCTGGCCATCAGGATGGGAGATGGCCCGGTGTACCTCCTTTATCTGCAGCATGTGCTTCCCTAAGAAGGTTGCTGCAGCGGCCTCTTAGGAAGGATCTGTATTTGCATCTCGACCACTATCTAAACCCCTGAAACCAGGGCAACTTCCCCCAGCAGTGTGCAGCAATAGGGCTTCTCATTTGATGCTAGACTAATCTTGCGTGCAAAAGAAGGCAATTCTGCTTGCCCTCAATCGCCCACTGTGGATGCAGGATTTTATGTTGAAATGGCTCAGGGCCTTCACAGGACCAGGACCACCTTGCCTCCCTACTTTGCTAAGGAGCCACTCGCTGGCCCTGCTGGTGTTGGAAGTGATAGCCAAGGAGTCCCCCTTGACCGGGGGACCTGACACTGACCAGGGCAAGTGGAGAACCTAGCCTCAACAAAACCCCACAAAAAAACAAGAAATTGTCAACATGGTCATCGACACCTGTAATTGGGTGTGTGTGGCATGGGCAGTGTCTCCCTACAGAGGCCAGAGGCATTGGACACCCCTGGAGCTGGCGTTACAGGCAGTTATGAGCTGCCCTATGTGGATGCTAAACTCAGGTCCTCTGCAAGAGCAGTCTGTGTCTCTGATCTCAGTTTTTTCCATCCCCAGTGCTGGAGGATGCCTATGCAGGTGTCTTTTATCAGTTACCTCATCTGTCCTCTTAGCCATCTCAGTGAGCTAGCTAGCACTGCTGTGTGTGTGTGTGTGTGTGTGCAGATGCATGTCTCCAGTGCATGTGAGTGCAGATGCTCAAGGAGAACCAAAGAAGCCAGACCCCCTGGAGCTGGAGTTTCAAGTGGCAGTGAGCTACCCAAAACTGGTTCTGAGAAGTTGGGTCCTGTGATGGTTTGGATGAGAACGGCCCTCCTTGACTCAAGTATTGGGATGCTTAGTCTCTAGTTAGTGGAACTGTTTGGAAAGGTGTGGTCATGTTGGAGGAGGTGTGTCATTGGGGATGGATGCTCCAGTTAGCCCTTCTTCTGCCTGGGTGTTTGTAGATCACTACATGAGCTCTCAGCGACTGCTCCACAGTCAGGCCTGCCTGCCTGCCTGCTGCCATACTCCACCAGGATAGTCATGGACTCAACCTCTGAAACTGTAAGTTCCAGTGACCTTTTTCTGTAAATTGCCTTGGTTATAGTATCTTGTTACAACATTAAAACACTAAGACAGTTCCTCTGCAAGAACAGTATGTGCTCTCTTAACCATTGAGCAATCTTTCCAGCCTCCCCCTGACACTTTTGAAGAGGGAATCTTGGTTACAGTTAACATTGCTGTGTTGAAACACCATGACCAAAAGCAACTGGGGGAGGAAAGGGTTTATTTGGCTTATACATCCTGAATCACAGTTCATTGAGGGAGGCCAAGGCAGGAACTCACACTGAGTAGGAATCTGGAATCCGGAGCTGATACAGAGGAGTGCTATTTACTGGCTTGCTCCTAATAGCTTGCTCAACCTGCTTATAGAACCCAGGCCACTATCCCAAGGTGTCCCCAACCACAATGGACTGGGCCCTCTTATCACTCACTAAGTAAGAAAGTGTCCTATAGGCTTGCCCAGAGCTTGGTCTTTTGGAGGCATTTTTTCAATTGAGGTTTCTTCCTCTTAAATTACTTTATCTTGTGTCAAATTGACATAAAACTAACCAGGTTGGGACAGTAGAAGAAAAGGTACTATTCTTATTCCTTTTTAAAAAAAAGATTTATTTATTATAAGTACACTGTAGCTGTCCTCAGACACTCCAGAAAAGGGAGTCAGATCTTATTACGGATAGTTGTGGGTTACCATGCAGTTGCTGGGATTTGAACTCAGGACCTTCGGAAGAGCAGTCAGAGCTCTAGACTGCTGAGCCATCTCTCCAGCCCCTATTCTTATTCTTATAATAATAATAATTGTTATTATTATTATTGTGTGTGTACACATGTGTGTACACATACTATGGTGTTCATGTGCAGGTCAAAGAATAGCTATGGAGTCTTGTTTTTTTACCTTTATGTAGGTTCTGGGGATTAAACTTTGGTCATCATGATTAAGTGGCCATCACTTTTGCCTGCTGAGCCATCTCTCCAGTCCTGTTATCCTTATTTGGCAGCAAATGAAATCAAAGTTCAGTTGATTTTACCCAGAGACAGCACAGCAGGTCTTGAGTCTTGATACAGTTTCTTACCCACATCTGAGCTACACTGTTAAACTCTGCGGCAGAGGCAGCAGCAGCAACAGCAGCCGGACCCTAGCTCAGTGAAGGGATTATAAACAGCTGTAAGAGATGCCCAGCACGTGATGCACCTGCTTTTAAGAATAAAGAAACTAACAGTTTTTACCTGAGTACAAGGATTGTAAATTCCTGACTTGGGAGTGAGGATGGGAAAGGAACATTTTAACAAGATTGCCTGATGTCTGGGCACAAGCTGGGCTGTGGCATTCCCAGCCTATTACTGAAGTTTTATCAGTAACCACACTAGCAATATTGTGTCCTATGCCTCATTATCATAGGTGAATTGGCTTGGACATTCATTTTTCACTGCTATAGAACTTGGGTAGCTGGGTTGGTGGATACTGCTGATTTTATCATGATTGTGTGGAGGCTTCTGAAGTCAGAAATGCTGAGCTAATTGAGGTAGTATATACCTGTTTGAGTGTTTTAAAACCAGCATTTGGTAGGTAAAGGCAGGGAGATCTCTGTGAGTTTGAGGCCAACCTGATCAACATAGTGAGTTCTGGGCCAAACAGAGCAGCATAGTGAGACCCTGTCTTTAAAAATAAATAATATAATAATATAATATATTATATTATACATGCCTGCTGTCCTAGAGCTAGGGAGGCCGAAGCAGGTAGATCATGAGTTTGCGGCCAGCCTGGGCTATGTGAGGCTCTGTCTTTAAAAAAGTAAAATAAGATTAAATTGGAAATGCTTATGAAGTAGTTACTTGGAATGACTAGCTAGAAGCCCAAGGCTCTCTCTCCCAGAGTTTCCCAATGACTGTGCCCAGAATATCTTGGAAATGTGAAGACATAAAGTTCCCCTAGTCTCATCTCATCTCTGACCATTATTAAGAGCTTAGTCAACCGAGTGTTGTGCGTGTGATGTCACTTGCTGTGTGTACCACAGAGTGATAGTCTGGAAGGTATCTCTACCTTCTGCTCCCCTCGGCTGAGGACTGAGGTTTGTGTGGTAGATCAAGCCTCTTTCATAGCAGTGCTTCCTGTACCCCTCTCTCTGTTTCCACTGCTGAAAAGCTAATGCTGCTGACGCAGCCCTTGCTGGGGCAAGTTGACAGTCTTGACAAGTGGACAGCAGAAGGCTTTCCCCCAGTTAAATGCTAAAACGTTGAATTTCTAGCCCAAAGGAAGGAATAGCTAAGGCTCCATCAGGAATAGTTCTTGGCTTCTTATCAGGGAACATGGCAACTCAGACCTTATCCCTTGTGACCTGGGACAGCATTGAAAAATCCAGCCATGCTTCTCACCCCAGACACATCTTACACCATGAGCAAACTAGAGTTCCTATACATGGTCTCATTTTTGTGTTTGTGGCCAAACAGGCCCTGAACAAAGTGAGGTCATTTCTCATATAGGTAGAAATCACCTTGCTCAGTGAAATAGGACAGTCAAACAAAATGAAGGAGAATGGATCTACCAGTGATCAGGCTGAGAAACTCCAGGGCCATCTGCAGAACCACTCTGACTTCAAGTGTGCAGTGACCCTGTTGTGTACTAAGTGGGGTGGTGCATTGAGTCATAGTTTGCTTTTAGTGTCTAAAAGATTTCCCCTCAGTGGCAGGGCTTTGTGTGTTATTAGGCAAGCTCTATTACTAAGCTGCATTCCCATCCCCCTTCAAAAGGAATTTTTATTGTGATTCAATGACTTTTACAACAGAGAAAATTAAATTACTGTATAAACATGTAGTTAAGACAATTCTGGATGGGGGGTGCTGAGATGGCTCAGTGGATAGAGGCACTTGCCTGCTGCCCTGATGACACGAGTTTGGTCCTTTGATCCTACAAGGTGGCAGGAGAGAACCAACTCCTTCTTTTAAAAAATATTTTATTTCTTTATCATATATATATGATGAGTACACTGTAGCTGTCTTCAGATACACCAGAAAAGGGCATCAGATCCCATCTCAGATGGTTGTGAGCCACCATGTGGTTGCTAGGAATTGAACTCAGGACCTCTGGAAGAGCAGTCTGTGCTTTTAACTGCTGAGCCATCTCTCCAGCCCAAGAACCAACTCCTAAGGGCCCTCTGACCTCTGTGTGCACACCTACACACATACAAAAAAATTTAGTAAGAATAAAATATATTTTAAATAAGGGGGTTGGATGTATAGCTCAGTGGTAGAACATTTGTCCAAAAGCACAAATTTACAACGCCACAAAAATGAAACTCCCTGTGACCTCCCGGTGATACATGGAGTACGAATGAAAACGAGCAAATGACAGGATGCTAATTGTGGTGTGGCTTCTGAGCCAGCAGCTTAGTTGTTCTGGGTGGCAGGACCTTGGCACATTTTTTTCTGTCCCTGACACCTGCAGAGTTGGAGACAGGTTTTGTTTCCCAAAACAAGGCATTTGTAACCCTGATAATCTCTAAGTCATTTTTGCACCTTCCCTGGCTTGCTTAGAAGAGTGAGGGTCTGGTCCTTGCGCTTGGACACAGACACCTTTGCTTGTAGAATCAGGTGAGTCATATAGAAAGTCAGCTTGTTTGTATCTTGGGGCCATGATAGTCTTTGGCAAGGGAAGAGTCTCTTCCTTTTTTGGTCCTGAAGTCACACTGGAAATCTTCAGCAGCTCAGCTGTGGCCAGATGTGCCCATGGGTACTGGTGTTGGGGTTAGTGGTCTTTGCAGAAGTCAAGGTTCCTGTCGGGCCTGGGAGGAAGTGTGGCCTGTGTGCGTGTACAGCTAGCTGTGTGTGTGGCTCTGAGAGAGTGAACATCTCTGTGGCAGCTTCCTCTTCTTGGCTTAACTATGGTGGGAGACGAAGAGGGCCTTTTTTACTAAAACAACCCTGACACCCCGGTGAAATACAGCTTCGCTCTCCTAAAGGGCCCTCTGAAGAACTAACCCAAGCATTGAGGCTCTGGTCAGCCAGATGCAACAGCAGCACAAGTCCCTGTCTCCTCAGCCTGCAGAAGGCTTTGATCTCATGGTCTTAGGACACATTCGCCCCAAAAGTTAGAGGCTGAGGGGAAGAGAAGACTTGGAGCCCAGGGCCAACTGAGTATGTAAAGGAAAGGAGCCCAGCAGCCGCCTTCTGAACTCTCTCGCTGCCTCTGCTGATCTCCCAGGGGAGCCAAAGGGAGGGATGCTGGCTATGGGAAGGCACTACCCACAGTTTAGAGCTAGAACAGGATCCAGGGAAGACTTCCTAGCATCCTCCCTCCCTCTGCTGGTAGCCTGTGGCTACCATCATGTGATAAACATGTGGCTTCCTAGGAGAGAAGCTTGCCCAATCACACTAGGAAACTGGGAGACAATCAAGTGTGGCACAAAAAGAATTACGCAATGAGCTGTCTAGAAGACTTTGGGTTTTGAGAAGGGAACCAGGTTTCCTCTGAGTCATGTCTGTGTCTGAGGAGGCCCCGAGAGAGCGTGAACTTTGAGTGGTCAAGAGACCAGTATTGTACTGTCCTCTGCCTGTCAGATAAAAATTGGGCATCAGATTGGCCTGCTCTGGCAGAGGCAGGGAGGGGCAGATTTGAGAACCAGGATATCGTTTCATCACCTCAGAGTAGATCAGGGCCTGTGTCCTGATTGCTCTGAATTATCCACCTTAACACGCTCCCTGGGCGCAGGGGGCGGGGCTGCTGCTCCTAAAGCAGGAACTCCCAAGCACTGCACAGGGCTCCTGCCCAGAAGGCTCTGCAAGGGAACTGACATGCTTCAGCCTTTGTGTTTCCACTTCCCATGGGGCAGGTTCTCTGAAGCACAGCTGTACCTCCTAAGGAAAGTGAGTCACATGGTGACATTCTCCCAGGACGTCCGGCATCCCTGTTGAGAACACTGAACAGAGAATGTTCTAGAAAGTTCAACCTTTGGCAACAGAGGCATGGAATTTGGGAAGGGGGCTGGCTGAGGCAAGATATGGAGCTATTAGCTCAGTTTCCTCCTGTGTTCCTCTGAGATGCTTTTTCTCAAAATGTTCATTGTGGGACGGGTTAGACGGCTCAGCTAACAAGTGCTCACTGTGCAAGCCTAGTGACTGAATCCAGCCTTCAGAACCTACAGTGGAGGGAGAGAACTGACACCCAAAAGTCATCCTCTGATCCCTGGAATGTATGGTGACACCTGTCTACCCACCCACACATCACTCCCACACAGACACAGGCACACTATAAGAAATTAAAATATTCCTTACATGGGCTGGCAGTGTACTTAGTGACCCTGGATTTTATCTACAGTAACAAAAAAGAAACATTTTTTTTACTTTATAATTCTTTCTTAGTTGAGCCTGTGTCAGGTTAGGGCTGCCTATGTGAAAGAGATGCCTAGAGTCTAGTTAGCCCCAAAGTCATTAAGTGCCCTTACCACCAGGGACCCTCTAGACACAGGCTTCACATCAGAAGACTTCACAGAGTGTTAGACCTGATTTTAAGGAGAAAACAGGGAAGCCTGTCTTTTGTTCCTTTCTGGCCCTGCCAGTTCCCTTGACAAGCAGCTTAAGGACTCTGCTGGTGCTGGACTTACAGGATGGAGGCACATCCTATAATCCTAGACACAGTGTCTAGGACACAAATCTTGGTGACACTGGGGACATATTAAACTCAAAGGGTTTTTCAGTAAGTGATGCTGAGACAGGAGGATTGCAGATTTGAAGCCAGCTTGGGAGGAGTGGCACTGTAGTCACGAACACACAGCAGCAGTAGATATCTGCATAGTCGTCATGGATAGAGGAGGTGTCCATGAGGCCTCACCCCATCCTGAGGTGCTATTGGTTGTTAATGGTTTCTGTGGAGGGGTGTCATTTTCTTAAGTGATGTAGCCACTAGGGGACAAGAAGGGAAGAAGAATTTGTGCAGAGGAAAAGGAAAGGGGATAACAGAGGGTTGCGGGAAATGAATATCATCACATACATGGTATGTATGCATGGAACTGCCAGAAAATCAAAAAGAAAGAAAATGCAAAAGCCATGCGGATAAGTCCACATCAGCATCCTGTACCCGTGCTGCCTGAAGTACAATTTCTCTCCAGTGATTTATCAGTGGCAGCCAGACCACAGTGTGGCCTTCACTGTACCCTTTGCTGTAAATGTGACCCAGAACCTCTCCTTCTAAGTGGGGAAAATGATTCTGTCTTCCACAAGGGGTGTCACATACTAGAAAGCTGAAAGCAATGTGTTTAACATAGTCACGGTGTCTAGGACATAAATCTTGGTGACACTGCAGACACATTAACTAACGGGCCTTTCAGTAACCAAATAGGGGAAATTGCTCCTAAGGTCAGGAGTACATTGGAGGGGAGAGGTCAGGCCTCTCCTAAGAGCTGCGAATTCTGTTGGTTTTGTTGTAGTTACTTCTCTCTTGCTGTGACAAAATACCATGATTGATTCAACATATAGAAGAAAGTTTGTTGGGAACTTACAGTCTCAGAGGATCACTACATGAAGATCAGGGCAGAGAGCATGGGACTGGAGCTACTATAGTAGCTGAATGTCTCCGCACACATAAACTGTTTACCACATCACTGACACAATAAACATATGTATTTGTAATTGTAATTATTCCACTCTTCTCATTGGCCTTCTATTACTATAATAAAGTTCCTGAGGCAGACTGCTTTATAAAGAAGAGTTTATTTGCCTTACAGCTTTGGAGGTCAGAAGTCCAAACAACATAGGCCAGGTTCTGATGACATCATAGCAGAGGATGTGTGCATCTCTCTCCCCCTTTTCTCTCTCCCTGTCTTTATAAAGCCACTGAGATTCAATCATGAAGCTCTCCTTTAATGGCCCAATTATCCATCAAAGTTCTCTCTTTTGGACTTCTTAACGGAAGGTTTGTCTACAATGTGAAGTCCTGGGTTCAGTTCCTAACACTGCAAACAAACAATAAGACAAAGCAAAGTCCCTAGTTCAAAACTAGAGCTTTGCATGAGTACAAGGGCACAGATCATATTCAAACCATAGCACAGGAGAGGAAAGATAGGACCTAAAGTGAGTTAAATACACCAGAGCAACTTTATTGTAGCAGGGGAGAAACCAGCAAGAACCTGGGATTAAACCCTGGAGGCAGTGGGGATATAGCTCAGCAATAGAGTGCTTACCTACCTAGCATTCACGAAATACTGATACCAACCTTTGTAACACCCAGATGGACAGACAGTCAGACAGACAGACACATGGGTGCATACTCACCTGGAATATAGACCCTGATAGCCTCAGGTGATTTTCTGTGGTAAAGGCTCATTAAATGAACCCTTGCAGACCCCAACAGACCAGGTGAGTCCTGCATTCTCTGGGACTTTATAATTCACTCAGCAGTTCCTGGGGATCCAGGCACGCAGCACTACAGAAGGTCTCCTTAGCCCAGTCCTCCTACTGTTAATCAGACTGCCTGTAGACCCTCTTAAACTAGGTCCTTGAGTGGGCATGAGGCCACAATCTTCTCCCATTACTGAGCTGAAAAGCAAGTCTCTAGTCCGCCTGCTTAGAGGGCTTTGAGAGATGTGAGTACATTATTCAGTCAACTCTGGGAGGCTACCAGCTCTGGCCTAGGCAAAGCAGTTCAGCATCACCCCAGCAACCTGAATCTTCTTCCATAGATTTCCACCCTACTGAAAGTAGAGGTTCAAGCCAAGCAGGCAGCCTCCAGAGACTGTGTTCTTCATGAAAGCAACAGTTCACTTCCCTACTCCAAAACCAAATTGCCTTGCAAATTTGGGACAGGTCTAGGAGAAGGACTCCGGCTTCAGCTTCAGAGCCAGAAATTCCCTTAGTGGGCTGAATCTTTTCTAGGTTTCTATTTTATTTCTATGTTGGAACCTGATTGGGTGAAAAAGAGTGCAGCCTAGGATGTTGGCTGCTTAGCAGGGGAGGCTGTGCATTGGGGAGTTCTTAGTTGGGGCTTCATGTGAGCAGTGAGAGAATAATTAGAGCAGCAATTGTCCTGCCCCAAATCTGATTTTAGGTTCCCCTGGAGTCATTTCAGAGGATGTGGCCACATGTCAGCCATCCAACCCGGACAATTTATTTCCAGTTGGTGGGACCTGGATAGCTAAATATCTATACTGCTCAATTCCGGGTGCTTAGTACCCAGGAACCATTCGTTCATTTGATCCACTATTTAAACAACTTGCTAGGGTTTGCTGAAAAGAGAGCTCACTGTCTAGCAAGAGAATGGTCTTAATTTTTTAGGTTGTTTTTGTTTGTTTGTTTGCTTGTTTTTGTTTTTTAAGACAGGGTTTCTCTGTATAGCCCCAGCTATCCTGGGACTCACTCTGTAGACCAGGCTGGCCTCGAACTCAGAAATCTGCCTGCCTCTGCCTCCCAAGTGCTGGGATTAAAGGCGTGTGCCACCACTGCCCAGCTGGTTTAATTTTTTAAAAAGCCTTTATTTTATGCATATGGGAGTTATGCCTGTGGGTATGTCTTGATACCACGTGTGCCTGGTGCCCCTGGAGGCCAGAAGAGGCTGCTGGATCCTTTGGAACTGGAGTTACAGATGATAGTTAGCCATCATATGGGTGCTGGTGGTCAAATCTGGGCCCCCGGAAGAGCTCATGTGCCCTGAACGTCTGAACCATCTCTCCAGGCCCTGAATGATTTTCAAAGAGCATTAAGGAATTGGAGAGAGAGAAACAGGTCTCCCTGGCTTGGTTGTTAGGGAAAGCCCCTTGGAAACAGTGGTATTTCAGTTTAACACTATAATGTAAGGGATGCTCAGGCAGAGTGGAGGAAGCAGTGTTGGGATTTGTGTTCCTGAGACAGGGTCTTATCTCTGTCAGGCTGGCTTTGTGCTTACAGTGGTCTTCCGGTTTCAGCCTCTCACGTGACGTTATATGAATATGTGCCACCATGCCAGGATAGGGACAGAACATGTCCTTTAACTTTATTTAAAGATTTATTTTAAGTGTATGGGTGTTTTGCCTGTATATATGTGTACCACCTGTGTGCCTGGTGCTGCAGAGGTCAGAAGAGGATATCAGATCCCCTGGATCAGATATTTGTAAACCACCTTGTGGGTGCTAGGAATTGAAGCCACGTCCTCTGCAAGAGCAACAAGTGTTCTTAAATACTAAGCCAACTCTACTGCCCTGAGGACAGAACATTTTAACCAGCTGTGATGGTTTGTATGTGTGTGGCTCAGAGAGTGGCAGGATTAGAAGGTGTGGCCCTGTGGAGTAGGTGTGTCTCTTTGGGTGTGGGCTATCAGACCCTTATCCTAGCTGCTTGGAAGCAAGTATTCTGTTAGCAGCCTCAGATGAAGCTGTAGAACTCTCAGCTCCTCCTGAACCATGCCTTCCTGGATGCTGCCATGTTCCTGCCTTGATGATAATGGACTGAACCTCAGAACCTGTAAGCCAGCCCCAATTAAATGTTGTCCTTATAAGAGTTGCCTTGGTCATGGCATCTATTGACAGCAGTAAAACCCTAAGATAGCAGCTATATCAACCTGTTCGAGTACAGTCAGGCAACTGCAGGAAGTGGGGGTGTGCGTGTGAAGTGATCCACAGGGGTATGCAGGATGGGCCACAGGGCCTGACAGACTATGAAAAAAGAAGGATGGGGGTTAGGGTTGTTTGTATAACTCAGTGGAAGAACACCTGCTTAGCATGCCCAAGACTCAGGGTTTGGTCCCTAAGTTGCTAAAAAAGAGAGATGGTGGTGGTGGTGGTGGAGAATAATGTGCCTTTCTCCAGACACTGATGTAAGTGAGCCTTAAAAAAAAGGTCAACTCTCATGGCATGTGAGAGTTCTCTTACAGCATGCTGTTTGTGGCTTTGAGAAGCAGGGAGACTTCCGTCAGAGCATCAGGTCTATGACATCAGCCTAATGAGCCTGGGGCTGCTCAGACCAAGAGACCCTTGACAACTTTTACTCATTTGCGACCTGTCTCATTCTTTCTCACTTTTCCTCCATTAGGATCTGAGCCACGAGCAGAGGCAAGGGGATCTCCCAGAATTCGAGGCCAGGTTGGTTTTCTACGTGAGTTCTAGGACAACCAGGGCTGTTACACAGAGAAACCCTGTCTCAAAAAAACAAAACAAAACAAAACAAAACAAAACAAAACAAAACAAAAAAAAAACAAAAAACAAAGAAAACAGAGCAACAAAGCCCTTTTTGGTACGGCAATGACAGCTACTCCTTTCAATGACAGCTACTCCTTTCAATGACAGCTACTCCTTTCCCAGTTAAGAACCATTGTCTTATGGTGAGAGGACGAAGTTATGTTCAGCTGTGTCTCAGGTCCCTGTAGCTGGCAAGGAGGGAGGTATGGAAATCTCTTCATTGAAGATGTTACTGGGGCTGGAGAGATGGCTCAGTGGTTAAGAGCACTGACTGCTCTTCTGATGGTCCTGAGTTCAAATCCCAGCAACCACATGGTGGCTCACCAACATCTGTAATGAGATCTGATGCCCTCTTCTGGGGTGTCTGAAGACAGCTACAGTGTACATACACATAATAAATAAATAAACCTTTAGTCTGGAGGGAGCGGGGCTGGAGAGAGAAGAAAAAAGTGTCTGAAAAGAGCTACAGTGTACTTTTACATATAATAAATAAATTTTTTTTAAACCTTTAATTCCAGCACTTGAGAGGCAGAGGCAGGCAGATTTCTGAGTTTGAGGCCAGCCTGGTCTACAGAGTGAGTTCTAGGACAGCCAGGGCTACATAGAGAAACCCTGTCTCCCTGTCTCAAAAAAAAAAAAAAAAGATTTTACTGGAGTTCAGGGCTAGCCTGGTCTATAGAGTGAGTGCCAGGACAGCCAAAGATACTCAAAGAAATCCTAGCTCAAAAAACAAAAACAAAGCAAAACAAAAAACCCAAACAGAACCAAAAAAGATGTTACTGGAGGGGGTGGAAGGTGACTTATCAGTTAAGAGCACTTGCTGTTCTTTCAAAGGACCTGGGTTCATTTCCCAGCACCCACATGTCACTAGGCCAACAACCGCTTGTAACTCTCAGCTCTAAGGGAATCTGGTTTTCTTTTTCTCCTCTCAGCCCCCTCTCTTCCTCCTTTCCTCCCCCCATCCCCCACTCCCCCAACAGGGTTTCTCTGTATAGTCATAGGTATCCTGGAACTCACTGTAGACCAGGCTGGCCTCAAACTCAGAAATCTGCCTGTTTTTGCCTCCCAAGTGCTGGGATTAAAGGCGTGCGCCACCACTGCCTGGAGGGAATCTGTTTTTCAAGGGTGGACGTGCACAGATGCACATGAACAAACACACACACACACACACACACACACACACACACACACACACCTTTCCACATAGATACTTAAGCATATACATAAGTAAAAATAAAAACTACTCTATAAAATAACGTTCCTGGAGGTTTTGTCCGACAGGAGAGTATTCTGCTCACACTCTTGTTCCCCCTGGTCCTCTCAGACTCTGCTCACAATGGTTACCTGTAGACCTAGATAGAGTCTGGTGGAAAAGCTGAGATATGAGTCCAAGTCCTTGGAGGCTGCCTATCTAGAACACCTCGTGTGGCTGAGGTAACACTCTGGCCACCAGATGGCACCCGAGAGTTCCTGTTCTCTGCCGCAGGACCGGTACTAACAGGAATTGACTGCAGAGAGAAGTTGCCTTAAAAGAGGCCTGATGCTTAAAGAGACACTGCCACAGAGCCTCGGGCTGGACCCTTAAATCTATAGAACAGGGCTCTACCACGGCACACACCACTGTCCAGGGTCAGTGGCTTCTTTGTCTTTGCCTTCCTGGGTTTTGAGTCCATCTTCTCAATGGCTCTAAGTCACTGCAACTGTTCCCGGGCCTGAGGGGACTGGGCCAGCAGGGAGGGTGGCGTCAGAGCTCCTGGCAGAGCAGGTTTGGAGCTGGGATGCATCTGCAGAACTCTGGCTGAAGAGTGGGAAGCCCAGCCAGCTCCGGGTAGTGAGGACCACGGGAGGGCAGAGGGCCGGCCTGTGAGCTCTGACCTCTGCTGGACTTGATTCTGCTGCCTTGGAGCTAAGGAGATTGGAGCCTTTGAATTTGATGTCTGGGTTTTTGGGGATTTGAGAATTCTTGTGTCTTCTTCAGGTGGCATCTTTCCATATTCTGATGGGGACTCAGAGGTAAGTAGACTGAGGGAGGGGCTCTAGGCTCCGAGGTAGAGTCTTCTTACTGATTGTAGGAAAAGACATGTTGACCCTCGGGTAGTAAGGGCTGAAAATTGTCAGTTGAGGGTCACTTTGGAAGGTCTCCTCCTCAAATTGCTCTAAGCCAGCTGCTCTACCATGATGCTGACTCTGCTGCTTGGCTGTGTGGATAGGGCCTGGGAAATGTGTGTGTGGTGTGTCCCTGCTGTTGTCTGTCCTTGGGTATTGTTCTGGTATGAGGGAAGCATCAAGAGTGTGATTGTAGTTCTCTATCTACATCAGGGGTACGACCTTTACCGTGACTCAAGCTGACAAAACATCCACAGGGAAATGAGTTGGGTGGGGGGCCTTGAAGGTAGTTTCTGTTGTCTGTAGATCCCACTGTCTTCTGGAAAAGCTAAGAGGGTGGAAAGGGGCAGGAAGGAAGACAGTAAAGGACAGAGTCTTGGACCAAGCTGACTCTCTGACAGGCAACTCATGGGATGCCTGGCCTGGGAAATTTTCTACTTAAATTATTTTAAATTTACATTTATTTGTTTATTGTGTGTGTGTGTGTATGAGAGAGAGAGAGAGAGAGAGAGAGAGAGAGAGAGAGAGAGAGAGAGAGAGCGCCACGGCACTTATGTGGAGGGGAGGTCAGGAGAGATCAGAGGACAGCTTGTGGGGAGTCTGCTGCCTGCCATGTGAGTCCAAAGGATAAAACTCATGATATTCTCAGCCTTGGTAGTGAGCACTGTACCGCTGAGCCCCCCATGGCTCTGGGGGTTTTCTTCTTTCCAGACCTCAGAACAGAAGATGAATTTTTACTACTTTGCTCTACCAAGGAAAAGGAAATGAACTAGGGAGTAAAAACAGGCTACCTGCCAGGCATGGTGACACACATGCCTCTAATCCCAGCGCTTCTCTGTGAGTTCAAGACCAGCCAGGCTTACATAGGGAGACTGACTATGTCAAACAAACAAACAAAAAACCCACCCACACACATACAAGGACACACCAGGAAACAAAAAACCAGGCTATCTCAGAATCTCAGAGAAAGCCAAGTTTATAGTCTTTTAGGGTTAATAAGACACCTGGGGGTCATCTACCTGCCCTTCCTGGGTTCCACCTTCTGCACCTGTGAAAACTGAAGCTGGAAAAGCCCGAGCCTGGCTTAGGCAGGTAAGCAGAGGGTTAGGGACCTGGCCTAACACACTGCCATTGGATAGCTTTCCAGCCTGTCTGAGGCTCATCCGTCCTGTTGTAGTAGATGTGGTTTTGTGTGGGAAATAGTTCTCCTTTTGCTTACTTTGGTGGCCCCGGGAGTTCTGAAATGACACTATCTTGCCTTTTCATGTAGCTCCAATTTCTCCTTCCTTGAGTTGAACGCTTCTTTTATTTATTTGTTCCTTCCTAGGCTAGTATAGCACTACACACATGGACTCTAGGTCCAGAATTGATTCACTTTCAAGTGTCACCATCTGCTGGCTGGCCAGTGGCTTAGCCTTTCTGTGCCTCCATTTCTTTGTCTGTGAAATGGGGCTAATACAGCACCTCTCTTGCTTGCTTGCTTACTGTGAGGATTAGGCCAGAAGAAGCTTATAAAGCGTATAGAACAGCACCCGGCAGCTAGGCATCAATCAATATTTGCTATTGTTAATTTTGATGACCGTATGCATTTTAAAATATTTTTATTTTTATTTCATGAGTGTTTTGCCTGCATGTATATCTGTGCATTGTATATGTGTCTAGTGCCTGCAGAGACCAGAAGAGGGTGTCAGATTCCCTGGAAACTGAAGTTGCAGATGGTTTGAATTAGCATGTGGATGCTAGAAATCAAACTTGGGTCTTCTGAAAAAGCACCATTTCTGCAACCCAGCCTCTGCATTTTATTATTTATTCTCATGTATTACATCCCAACTGCAGTTTCCTCTCCTCAGCTTTTTTTGGGGTCCGGGTGGGGAGTGGGGTAGGATTTGAACTCCTGCCTTAACCTTCAGAGTGGCTGGAGTCACTGCGTGCAGACACTGCTATACCTGGATTAACATGCATTTTTGAATGACAGCTGAGCTTTTGGCAAATACCTGGTATGTGTGAGGTCACATTGTTGTAACAGCACTTTTGGAAGTTTACACACACTGATGCTTCTTGCTTGCCCCAGCAATAGAGACACTTTTCAGTTGTTTGCTAGCAGTGACCACTGGGTGATCAGAGACTTTTGGGTCTTCCCTGTGGTGCAGAGCAAAGCTGTGCTGCTAACCTGAGAAAGGAAGGAGAGTGGAGATACATAGGTTACATCACTGATTTTGCATCCTGGCCAAGTAGTTGGTAGACTTGGCTGTTAGAGAGGCAATGAATAGTACACCCCTGAGTATAAAGGGAAGAGCTGCTGGTCTCCAGAATGGGGTGCATCCCTCTTCCACTGAGCCTCTCAACTTAAGTCTGTGTAACTAACCTCAAATCCTGTGATGAGGGAGGAGCAGGCAGGTAACCATGGACATGGGGATGGGGGGCAGGATAAGCTGAGTGCACAGGTTAGGGATATGGAGAGTGTTGGCCCTTAGGATTGGGCAGAGGATGGGTACTAAGGCAGAAGTGGTGCATGGAATCATGGAATGCTGGTCAGTTCCACCCATCTATGCATCCGCATAGCTGAATGGGGGGGCCGTCTGTCCTGAGGAGACCTTCCTGCTGCTCTGAGAGACTGGGGCTGAGAGCTGGGGTAGAGAGCTCTTCAGGATAGCAGGCCTTGGGCAGACTGCAGAGGGGGATGCCTCTTTAAGCTCCTTAGTTCCTGGAGTATGTGAGTTAAGATCTTTCTCAGCTTTTCTCTGCCCTCAGTGTCCCTTAATCTAACTGGAGGCTTTTGTTAGTCTCAAGTCACCCAGGTACTCCAGGGCTCACCCACTTATATCTGTAAACAAGGTTAGAATCAATCTGTGTGATGAGATTCTTGAGGTAACCACCCTTCCCCAAGACAGCAGATCAGAAGTGGTGTTGTATGACAAAACTTTTCCCTGGGAGACACAAACACACATTACTCACCCAAGATAGGGAACTCAAAGAGCAAAGTATAGATACCATCAAAATCCAACTTGGTTGATCCAGTAGGTTCTATTGGGGGTTGTTTACAGGAGCAGAAATGACTCAAAGACAGCTGCATCATCAAGGCCCACCTCAGCGGGGGTGACAACTCACAAAGCTGAGAAACCTGAAGTATGCAAACCTGCAGGGAGCTCAAAAGGGTGGAGTGTCCTTTCCAAATGACTCTGGTCTCAACCTCTTCTTGCAGCTCAGTTGGTTTCTGCTTCTTCCAGCTGGCCTGGTCTGAGTCTTCTTTGCAGTGAATCTCCCTTCTGAGGGGAACTCTTAGCTCTTGTTGCTTCTTCTGGTAAAGAGGGGCCCAGTTAATCTTGTTGCTTTCTTGGACTTCCTCAAACTGTTGTAAAGTTGTTTACCTTCCTGCTTAAGGAGCTTCCCAGCAAGACAGACTCTTTCAGTCTTGGGGGAAACTGTTGCACAGTGGCAGGTGGGCAGATGGTTATGGGACAGTGCTGTAAGGGCTGCCTAGCAGATGGCCTTGCATTCGTGGGTCAGCAGAGATCCCCAGGGACCTCCAGTGACTTGGATCATTAGTTAGCTCACAGCAGCAAGGTGGCATGCATAGGATCCCAGCCCTCACTGGGTCACTGAGCTGTGCCTTAGTTTTCTCATCTGGAAAATTCACAAAACAGAGATAAGGGCTGTGCTTGGTAACACAGGCCTCTAGTCTTAGCTTTTGAAATCTTAAGGTTACTCCCCCACCCCCTATGACACACTTCCTCTAATAAGACCATACTCTCTAATCCTTCCCAAACAATTCCACTGACCAAGAACCAGGTGTTTGACTATATGAGCCTGTGAGGGCCATACTCATTCAAACGACCATATTGTCTCAAAAAGTAAAAAGAGAGCTGGAGATACAGCTTTGTGGTAGAGTGCCTGAGTGTGGTCCTGGGTTCAATTCCTAGCACTGCATAAAGAAATTGGTGGGGGGGGGCAGGCTAAGAAAGGAAGGAAACAGAAGTAACAGTGGTGCTCACCACGAGGTCATCCTCATGGGAAAAAACAAAACCAAACCTCTTAAGATCTAAGCCACAAACACCTAGTATTCAGTGTCGGTATTAGCACTATGGCTTGCAAGATTGTCTCTGTACGCTATACTGTGTTGTGAAGAGTCCTGAGCAAGACTGGACAGAATGTGGAATAAAGCAAATTCTAACAACTACATGGAGAGCAAGGAACTGCAACGTTTTAGCTAGGAAAAAAAAATGCTGAAAATATCTTGTTCAAGCCTTTGTAGATAAAAATGTGAAATGTATGCAAATATATGTGACTCACATAGAAACATATATCCATGGCCTCGTCAGAGTCAGTACCGGATGTGGAGATGTGGGGCTGTGACCGGCAGGAAAATCCCTGTGGTGTATCATGTGGTATATTGTGGGAGGGGTCAGCACTGCAGCCTTCTAGGGTTTGTAGCTGATAGCCGTACCCAGGCATGTTTTCCCTTCCTCTTGGGTTCTATGTCTTCAGAAAGTGCTATGCAAGAATAAGGCACACCCTTGTCCTTTCTCTGTCTGCTTCCTCAGAGAGCTTGCTCGCTCCCTCTCCTACCCGGAACTCTATTTCTGGGTAGTCTCACTGGAGATGCACAGTCCCCCTCCCTTGCCATGCTCTAGGTGTTGGCTGGGCCCTCCCAACTTTATATGCCACTCAGGGGTTGGGGGGTGGGGTAACAGCTGAGCAGGAAGGGCCAGCAAGCCCCAGAACCAGAAGCTTGAGTGAGAGCTAAAGGGGTACAGGAGGGCCTCTGTCTGCTGCAGCCACCTGTGGGGGGCTCCCACATACAAGAGCATCTACCCTAGATCTCCCCCCCCCCAGATGCTCTATCCTGTCTATCAATGGTCTCTAGCTTTTCTTGAGCATCTTCAGAGACCAGTGTCCAGGCAGTTGGACAGATCACAAGGCTGGGTACAAATTTCCTTATAGGCAAGGGTCTGCTTCTACCCTTCAAAACTGTCTGTGCTTGTTTGGGATAAGGAGGAGCCCCTGTGGGTACTAACAACACTGCCCTCTTAAGAGGTAATGGGGAACTTAACTCTTTGTAAGCCTCTGTATGGCTGGAGCCCAAAAAGGGCTTAAGCTGTTTTAAGATTGGTTGGGATGGGAAGTGTTCCGTTATTAGAAATGCCACTGTTCTAGTATATGAAAGGTCTAATCCAGGTCTTCCTTGGTGGGCTTGATTGCCTCCTTCCCTGGGAATTCAGGAAACAGGCTGCAGCCTCTGCTGTCCTGGACCACCCTAGCCTTACTCCTTTTGGTCCAGTTCTGTCTCCAAGCTACTTTGTCCAAGGAGGCTGGGAAAGTTGCCTTGGGTCCCATGTCGTCACTGCCCCACCCCCAAGCCTTCAGTGCTGTTGAGGTCACTGTTTGGAATTTTGTTTCTTAAGACTGTTCTCCGAGGTATCGGACCCCCATCATCCTTCATCTCTTATATGATTGTGCACAGAGACGATGGATTGCCAGAGGGCTCCTGGAGGAATTGGGAGGGTCCAATTAGGGCTCCTGTACCCGAATTTGTCTCTCTGCCTTAAAGGGGCACATGTGAGAGATAGGTCCTTCCTCTGAAGCCAGTGGATGACCCTGACCCCAGGGATCCCGCCTCACCTCAGCTGCCCTCCTTTGGTGTGTGTTGGAAACAGATGCACTGTAAGATCAAGAATAGATGGGGTGCTTTAAGGTTTGGTAGGAAAACAATCCCTGGGTGGCTCAGCCTTCTAGCGGGGCGCAGGACGGTTAACCCAGTCCATGCTGTGCCGCCCATGCTTGTCTAGGGGTGGGGCCTGGCAACTGCACCAGTCCAGAAATGGTGCTTAGAGATCCTAGGGTGGTGATGGTGGCAGGTGATGTCACCCCTGCGGGTCCACAGGTTTCCCTAGGCTGCGGGTTGCCAGAATTTATGCTCAGTCAAACAAGGGGAGGAGGGGAGCCTCTGGCCCTGCGCCGCCTCCCGGAGACCCCGCGGGAGATCTGTGCGCCGGCTGGAGGCCGTCGGTGGGGCTGCGGGCTGCTCTCACACCCCACCGGCCTGCTGCGGCTGGGGGGTGGGCGCGCTGAGCCTTGCGCGGATTGGCTGCCGCCTCCGCCCCCCGCCCCGGGCGCCGCGCAGCCCCGGGGAAGTTGCTAGTTGGCGCGCGGGCTGCCGCGGCTCCCAGATCCGCAGCGGCTTCGCCGGGGCTGCCACAGCCTTGCACTGAGCCCCCGGGGGCGCTCCCCTGTCCTCACCTTGGCAGCTCCGGCTTGCCCCTCCCTACTACCTGTTTCCCTGGCTCTACCGCCTCCACCCTGAGCTCCGCAACTTCGACCTCCGAGTCTGGCCGCCACTCCCGGCACCCCGCCCGCCGGCGCCCTCCCTCCTTTGTTGTGCGATGAGGGTCGGGTTTCCCATCTGACCGAGGAGCCTCTGCCGCGCGGAGCCGCGGGTATGGAGCCGCTTAGCCACCGGGGCCTGCCGCGCCTCTCTTGGATCGACACCCTCTACAGCAGTACGTGTGCCTATGGGTCGCTGGTCGGGGGACGGGGGGCGTGTAAGAGGGACACCCTGCACCCTCTGAGGAGGCCTGTTGCCCTCGGGGTCCCAGGTGCACCTGGGAGGGCACCGGCGTGTGTTAGCGGCCACGGTCCGCCAGGTGTGCAGCCAGCCAGCCAGGAGGAGGAGGAGCGGTATGGAGTCCTCAAAGCAGATTTAAGCGGGGGCGGAGGGGGGAGTAGAGATGGGAGGGGGACTTGAACAGACCGGGTCTGGGGGAATTGTGTCACCCCTCCCACCTGTTGTGTAACCCAGCACTCCAGCGCTCCGTGAGTGGGAAGCGTCCTTTTTAGGGCTCTACCTTGGCCTTCAGAATTGGCATCTTGTCTCCTCATATTGAAGCAGGAAGGCCATTTTGGAAAGTCTTTCGAGTTTACTACCCCAGGAGTATCCGGTGTGTGATTCGGATTGATGATGGGATCAGGTTGGAAGAGAGACTGGAGGGAGGAGGTACGGATCTCTGTGGGGGCCATTTGGATGAAAGCGTTAACCTCCTAGCTCAGCAGTCTTTCTTGCCAGCCTAGTCACCACCCCCATTCTCATCACTACCACCCCCACCCCCAAGAAAAGCAAATGAAGAGGGGAAAAAAAATCCCTCCGGTACTCCACCCCCTCGCTCCCAAATCAGCCATGATCATGTGATTGCACTTGCACTGCCTGGGGGATGTGTAGTTGATCACTGGGACTTACTCAGATGGGAAACACCCCCACCCCCACCCATGCCTTAGCTGGCACTGCCCATGTCGCCCTCCCCATCCCCTCTTTAACTCATTGGCATTCTGTGGTGTAGGGAGATGGTCCTGGTGGCCTCTAAGAAAGACAGTGATTTGCTCTTACCTATGGAAATGCTGGGAACCCTCCCACTCTCTTTCAGCATACCTAACCCTGAGGCAGGTACAGATAGGTGGTGACTCTGAACGTTAGATGCATGAAATAAGGACATTTTGGAGGGTCTGCCTGGCTTGAGTTCCTTATTAACGGTCACATTCCAGGGGTGAGAGCAGAGACCTCTTGAGCCTGGAGGTCTTGCCTTGGAGTCTCTGCATTACCCAACACCCAGGCTCTGCCCCCTGCATCCCTTTGGGTCCTGCCTCTGCCCTCTGCACCCTTTGGGAGCTGCCTGTGCTCCCTTTGGGCCTGCACTTCTCATATCTTCTACCCAGCCTCTTTTCCCAGCTTCCTACCCCTCCTCCTCCCAGGAGCTCGCCTTCTGATGGTTCATTCTGCTTTGGGTTTTCAACATCAAAGGGGCAAATCTGGTTCCCCTGGGTGTCCATCCTGGCCAAACCCAGGCAGTCCATCTGCTCTTTTCCAGTAGAGGCCAGAGTTGTTGGGTGAAGGTCAGTACTCACAGCTGTGGTGTGTGTGTGTGTACGTGTGTACACGTGCGTCTGTGCAAATGGGGACACACATCTGTTAAGAGGCCTGCCGCAGATCAGCTCCTGACTCAAAGGACGGATTAGTGACCTCTGTTTAGCTGTGCTCTTGCAAATCAGTCATAACAATGCCTTATATTCATCTGCAGTTTGTGCTCTTGGATATTTCCGGCTCACTGCAAAAACCCATCCTTGCTTTCCTTATTTCCCAAAGCATAGAATCCTATGGAAAGCAATTTGTGGCTTTTTCTATATTACTAAAGATAATTCTATAACTTGATCTCCAAATCCTCAGCCCTAGCCTGGAGTTGAGAAGCAAAAGTGCCTTGAATTCCTAACAAGAGGAAAGTCAGAGAAGGGAATTAGGCCACGGGCCTCTTTGGGAGTGCTCTGTAAACTAGTCTTCACTTTGGCAGTGTGGCATCTGAGCTGTCTAACCTATTGTAAGGCCCTGGGGCAGCTGGATGGTGAAGTGGTGGGCAGGGGCACTAATTTTGCATGGTGCATGGAGTCCCTGCCTTGCTTCTGGAATGGCTTGTTTGGAAATCTGTAACAGAAGGCTTCCTGGGGAGGTTTTATGCAGTCATAGTTGGGCTGTTAGCCATCAAGTTTTCTTTTTGACAAAACCTAAGTTAAACAAATACCCAGGCTGTCATTTGCCTGGCAGTATGATTCTGAGGTTCCCAGGGGCAGTTCCTCTGCCTCTGTGGAAGCTTTTTGCTTACCAAGCTCACAGGTCCCCACAAGTGCTAGATCCAGGAATTGTAAATGGGGTACGCATGGCAGCCAATGTGACTCACTAGAGATGTGGAGTGATTGAGTTATAGAGACTCAGTGTGAGTGACGTTTCTCTAAGTACTCATAGCCTTTCCAGGTTGTTGAGAGTGTACCAGGTACTATGCCAGGGACTTTCTACCACTTATTTCCAAACCTCACAAGTCTGACAGATCGGTAAAGGGAGGTTGAGTAAACTTAAATAATTTAGTCAAAATCACATAGCTGATAAAGGACAGGGGATTCAGATCATACTCTGGCCAATGAGGAGGACTTGAGTGCCTCCCAGGTCTGGGCTTACCCAAGGCCCTGTCCCATCATGCACTGGGCAATACCTGCCTATTCAGAACTCTCCTCAGTTGTTGCCCTGAAATGATCCAGCAGGGTAAGTGGTTTTGATAACTTTGACACCATATTGTTGTGTGTCTCTGTAGGACCTTGGGCCTCGTTTTGTGGTCTGTGCCAGATTGGCTGAGGCTCCCTCTAAGCCTAGTGACTCTCTCCCCTCAGACTGACTACCAACCCCTTCCTCTTGACTTCTTGTCATTGAAGTCCTTGGTCTCTTTTTTCTGGTGTCAACAGCTGTGCCAGAAGGTGTGTGCTGATGACAAAGCGTATTGATGGTTGTCACGCACTCCTTGCAAAGATGGTAGCCTTAAGTCTCCTCTGCTCGTAGTGGAGTCTTGAATGGCTGGGTCATGGAGATTTGTCAGGTACAAGGAGAAGTGATTGATCCCAGCTGCCCTCATGATCTGGAACTGATTGAGGCAGGGTTCTTGGTTCTTGACTCTGATAGCCTGAAGCAGCAACTGAGGGCGTGCAGCCAGCCACCTCAGCTCCTGCCTCATGATAAAAAGGTTCTTCCTCAACTCTTTGTCTTGACCCTTTGCTGATGGCCAGTATGAGTCTCTCCAGTATGAGTCTCTCTGTGGGCTTGTTTTCTTTCTCATAATTCCTCTATGTCTTTTCATCAGTCACCCTTTCTGCTAAACACTTCTGCCCTCTCTGCTGTACCATAGAGAGAGTCTGGACTAAATTAAGTTTTGTGAAGTAACACAAACACAAGGATACTCTGCAACTCTGCCTGTCCCACCACCCAAGTAGAGACAGCCCTCCGTGCAGGTCTGGCTAAGAAATATGTACACCAGCAGGCGCATCATTTAGCTCCTCTTCAGATGAGTAATCTTTAAGTATGTGCTCTAGGTTGATTTAAAAGGGAGGCATGGGGCTACGTTTCAGGCCTCCCCCTTTGCCATTTGATCACCTTTGTCCCAAGCAATACAGTGCAGATCTCAAACATACCTACCCTACTGAGCCAAGCAAAACCCTATCCTTTCCTGGGTTCTATAGAAGGCAGAACATGACCATCTGTAGTTACAAGACCCCCCCCCCCCCACACACACACCTTATGGAATCAATGTCTGTTACTCCAGTAGCATTCCCCGTGTATCCTAAGACCAAACCACTAGCACTGACCATAATCAGAGGAGCTTGCTCAGCCAAGTCCATGGGACTGGGCCTTATGTCCCAGCCAACACCTGCAGTTGGGTGTTCTCTGGCGCTGAATACTAATTCATTCTTTCTCATCAGCATCAGTCCATAATTGTCATGGCACTTGGAATCTCAGAGGTAGGACTGACAGAATAATTAGGTCATCTGTTCGATAGATACAACTTCGGTTGTTATGACCATTCCTGCTGTTATTTGGAAAAAGGAAGGAATGATAGGAACATTCGTGGAGAATTGGCTAGAAGATATGTCTTGGGGTTCGATTAAGATAGTGGGGGAGATCTTGAGAAAATCCATTCTACATTTGTCCTGGGGGCAGGGTGGGATGCTTAGGCTGTTCTCTGAGGTACAGTATATATCTTGGCATGATTCTATACCTTCCTTGTGCCCGCTCTTCTGTAAAGTTCTCTGAGTTCTGAGACATTCTCTCTCAGGAAGGTCATATGGATCAGTTAGTTAATGTCTTAACATCTTTGAGGCTAAGGCATGCCTTTGAACTGCCTGGCTCTCACAGTCTCATTGAACAGGTTCTGTGAGAGCCTTACATCTGGTGAGCTCACTGATAGCCACAGAGCTCTGTGCAGATGTTCTTTTTAGGAAGTACCTAGCCAGCAGCTCATGCATAAACCCTCAGTAGTTTTCCGTGGTATGAGTCTGAGAGGGATCAAATATTTTCCCCCCTGTGGTTTTTGGCTCCTTTAACCTCTGACTCCACCAGGAATCCCAGAAACACATTATCTGGCCCATTCATGAGTTTCCCGACATGTGTGTTTGGTAATTGTAGTAGTGTGTAGTGAATTTTGAGACCCCCAGGGGAGTCTTCTGCTTTGCCAGAGCCTGTGATTGGAAGGCTTCTCTGCTATGCTTGTGTTGCAGTGTTTTGACTCAGCTTGAGACTTTTGGGGGAAATCTGGAACTAGGCTTCAAATGGCTCCAGAATAATGGATTTCCTTCACCTCGGGTGAGGTTTAGGCGATGGTAGGCTGAGATGGTATATGGGGATACGGCCCACTATGTTCTTTCAGGGACTTGGCACTTTTCTCTGAGGGTTGTATGGATCTCTGAGATAAGCATGCAAGCCTGTCTGTCTCCAGGGGTGTCAAAAGGAATACAAAGTCTTACCTGTCTGAGGCTAGCCTTGAACTCTTAACCTTCCTCCCCCCAACACTTGGGATTACAGACTTTATACAGTGCTGGAGATCTAAACCAGGGATTCTTTCATACTGTACAGGGACTCTGCTAAATAAGCTATATCTCAAGCCCTTCTAGGTTATTTTGCTGTGTGACTTAGCCTACCTCAACCTTGTATTTCTTAGGGTAAGATTTAATCAGTTGGAGGTTTGAGAACCCATGGTCGGAAGAAGGAGTCTTATGTTGGTTTTACATCTTGGGCAAAACCTTTTTTAGATACTGTACAAAGGGAGGGGAAAAGAAACCAGGGCAATGGGCTGACTGTATAATACCCATTTGGAAGCTGATGACAGATGCTAGATCTTGCTCCTGTGACCTCCGAGGCATCTCGAAAGAGCCCTCTGAGATGGTACCTCTAATGGTCCTGTGGCTTTCTGTGGATGGGGCAACCAGTTGTCTGGTCCCTGTATTCAGATCTGCTTTAGTCTCCCTCAGTTTTCTGCCTCTGTATTTAATTGCTATCTTCTCTTCTTACTCCTTCACCACACACCAGAACAAGAGAAGAATCTGGCTTTATTGTCTGTTTAGAAAACATCAGAGTTACCTGACCTTGGGAGATGAGGCTAGCAGGGGTGAGTTCCATAGTGACCTAGCTGGTCAAGTCCAGTCCCTTCCTCCTGGTCTCTGCCCTCACTCACAAGCCTTTATGTCCCTTAGAGTCATTTTGCCTAAAGTGAGCAAGGTCTGCAGAAGGGCTTGGGTACCTCGGGGAGCCTAGGGTTGATGAGGGACCCGTGGGTTTGCTTGGGGCTTCTTGGGGAAGGATGTGGCTGTAATTATCTTCATGGGATTGAAAGGCTGATCCTGTTAGTGTGCTGGGCTAACCTCTTCCTCCTGGGCATTGCCTCCCAGGCAGCAGTAAGAGTTTAATGGATCAAGATTACACAGCATAAAGATGCTGTGTAATTAAGCTTAGTTGCCTCCCTGACTGGGGGACATCAGCACACAACACCAATTGATTTCTTCCTTTGTGGTTACCTTGGATATTGTTGGCTATCCTGAGCATTTTTCTTGTCTGTCTGTCTGTCTGTCTGTCTGTCTCTCTCTCTCTGTGTGTGTGTGTGTGTGTGTGCGCGCGAGTGTGTGTCTGTCTGTTTGTCTGTCTCATTGGTCTCTCCCTTGAGGGCATAATTTTAAGAAAAAGGGCCCTTTATGAAGTTTTGATGTTAGGGTGGCAGTGTGTTCTTTGATGGTACCTAGTGGAGGCCTCATTAGGATAAAAAGGAGTTGTTCTGAAGAGAAACCTTGTCCTTGGGTCCCCAAATTACATTTTCCAATAAAAATAATCTGTGAGTCTTACTGGAATGAGGGAAATTAGGTTTTTCCATTTGAGAAAAATCTGTCTTCCAGCTTTTAAAAATTTTGTTTGTTACTGAATATATGTGTGCATTGTGAGTGTATGTGGGCACATGTGCTGTGCTTGCCTGTGGGGTTAAAAGACAGCTTTATGGAGTCCGTTCTCTCTATATTTTGTATGGATTCTGGGGGTTTGACTCTGCCTGGCAAGCTTGTCCAGCAAGCGCGTTTACCTAATGAACCATCTTGCTGGTCTTCTGTTTTCTTTAGAAAAGTCGAAATGGGGGCTGGTGATGTAGCTCAGTGGGCAAAGCATAGGATTTGCAAAGGCCCAGGATAAAGCCAGAGCACCCCACAAAACTTGAGTGTGGTGATACCCTGGAGGCCTGAAAGTTCAAGGTTAGCTGTGTAGGGAGCTTGAGCTACAGGAAACCTTCCCTCAGAGATGGATGCCCGTAAACCCAGCAGCTGAAGACTCAAGTATGGTTTTGAAGCTAGCCTGGGCTACATAGTGAGTTCTAGGATAGCCTGGGGCTGGAGAGGTGGCTCAGCGGGACTAGTGGATGAAATCCAAAGAAAAAGGTAAAGAAAATGTACAATTTAATTAGCCCTAGTATATGCCAGATATCCTAGACATTGCCTGTGGATTATCTATAACCCCCAGACAGCTACTTGTTTATCATTTCCTGTTAGAGATGAGAACATGGAGGATCTGAGAAATTCAGCTTGCATTTGACCAGATTTCAGTACTCTGACTCCAACGACTACTCAGCTTCCTACAGAATATCAATACTACAATGCTGTCCACTACTTTCTGTGTGCCAGCCCTAGCAAAGGAGTGTCACACGTCACCACTGCTCTTCCAAGCCTCCCCTCATGTGCAGGTGGAATTTCTCTATGTGTTAGGGAGAACATTGGAGGTTAGAGGTTAGCTGGAGGCTGACAAGCTAAAGGAGGCACTGGGTGTGGAACATCAGGTTAGCCTGATCCTAAAAAACTGCTCCATTTTCTTTCCTCGTCCCTTTCACGGTGGGTCAGTGAGGGGCCAGTAGCTGCCCTTTCACTGAACTACATAGATATGGTTATCTCTGGCCAGTGTGACAACTGATGTCCTGGAACTTGCTCTACAGAGCAGGCAGACATCGAACTCAGAAATCCCCCTGCCTCTGCCTCCCGAATGCTGGAATTTAAGGTGTACATACCACCACTGGGCTCCAGCCCTTTTTGACTCTTTCTTTTAAGCCAGTCTCTTTGACAAGGCTGCCTTTAAACCCTTGGTCTTCCTGCCTCAGCTTCCCAGATAGCTGTGGTTATAGGTAAGCACTACCAAAACGGAGTCTTGTTTCTCCCTGCTGTGAGTGGCTCATCTTCTAGGGATCCTTCATGAGTCTCACCAGCTGGCTGCCTTTCCCTAGGGATAGCCCCACCCCCAGGATATTTAGAACCCATATCCCTGCATGACCCCATTTTGGGGGTTATTGGCAAGAAATGATACTTGGTAATGAAAAGGGGAAGCAGGGGAGGGAGGGAGAGTGCCAGGCGTGAAGGCTTTGGAGGTGGGGCTGGGGTGTACTTAATGCCTTGTTTTCAGAGCACTTGGGGATAGGGGTAAAGAAGTGGGAACTGGAAGAGAGGTCTTGGCAGAGCCACAGTGTGCTGGCCCTGTTCTTGGGCCTTTTAAAATTCACCTCCACAGTCTCAGAAGGAGAATAAAGAACCCTCAGCTGTAAATCAGGCCACTGAGTACCAAGATTCTTTGCCCGGGCCCAGGGCCTGTTGGGTGGAGATCTGGCTGATGTCTAAATTTGCCCTGCATGGCATGCTAATTAGGGGTGATGTGACTCAGGTGTAGTAGCCTCCAGCCCCACTTTCTACATCCATGGAAGTCCCCAGGCCCAGGGAGCCCCTTATTGAGGTGGTGGACCTCAGGGAAAGACTGAGCCTGGTGACTCAGACCGTTGTATACCCACCTTTGGCTAGGACCAAAAAGGTCAGAACAAGACTGAAGGCCGTATTTCACAAAGGGGTTTGTGTGTGGTGAGCAGAGAGAAGAAAGGCTGAGCAGGGGTCAAAGGAGGAAGGCAGTAGCGCACCCCCACCCCCCACCCCACCCCTCGCACATAGGTTGGGGGGAAGCTTTCCAGTTCAGGTCTCTTTCTTCCCCTTGGTGCTCAAAATTTCAAGGACAGCTCACATCCTGTATTGACTCAGCAGTGTTTTTTAGGAACCTCTGCTTGCTGGGGTATGGGGATATGGGGACGCCTGCATCTCAGGCTCAGGGTTTTCTATGGGGACACATACAGAATTCCAGTTGCTCCTGGGGCCTTATTATTCCCTCCTGACTCCTCTTCTTTCACCACTCCGCAGCAGCCTCCTTCCTGGGGTCCTGTTCTGTTCCTGCCTCCTAGCCCTCCCCCCCTCACCTGATTCCAGAATGTAGCCAGCACAGAGGCTCAGCCTTGCTGCAGTGCTGTCCGCCCCTCAGCCACCCAGAGCTTTCTTTTGCTCTTCCTGCCATTTCCCACCATATTCCCTCTTCATATTCTTCTGAGGGACCAGTGTCTCTCTGGGAAGACCCCACTATAAGGCTGCCAGCTCTAAAAGTGATTCGAGGTCAGGAGAGCAGGTCCTAGTGGTGGAGTTTCGTTCCTCCAAAATATACCCTCCCTCTGGCCGTCTCCAGGCGGGTCGATCTGTGAAGGTGGAAAGAGTGATTCGAGGGAGCAAAGCAGGGTTGGGGAATACCCACGATTTAGTATCCTGTGGCATTATGTGTTCATGATGTGTCAGGAGAGAAGAGCCAGGGAGTTACGGGAGGTCCAGGATGTAGCATTAAAAGGAATTTGCTCATGGGTGGCCTGACCGGAAAAAGTCAGCTCTGTACCCTTGTGATTTTTTTTTAAAGTATTTAAGGGATGAATGTTTTAAAAATATATACTTTAGAGCATGTGTGTGTGTGTGTGTGTGTGTGTGTGTGTGTGTGTGTGTGTGTTGGATGTGAGGATGCACATATACCGTAGGGTGGGGGGGTGGGGAGGGAGGTGTTGGTCAGATCAGTAAGGTCAGGACGACCTTGGCATTTGTCCTTACCCTCCACCCTGTTTGAGCAGTGTCCTTCCTGGTTGTCACTGTACTTTGTTCTCCAGGCTTGCTGCTCTGTCCTGTAGACTAGCTGCCCCCAGGCTTCCAAGGGATTCCTCCATGTCTCTCCCACTCCCCACCTCACTCACTGTAGGAGCACTGGAATTACAAGTCAGCCACTGTGTCTGACTTTTAGATGGGTTCCAGAGGTCCCAACCCATATCACCAGGTTTACAGGACAAGTACTTTTCCTGACCCTCTTACCATTGTTTTCAGTGACTTGCCAACTCTGTGAACTCTAAAGTATCTGTTTTCTGTGTGACCCAGTACATTACACAAACTGAAAAAAATTTACAGAGCCATCACTGTCCTTCCTGTAGCACATTCACAGTGAATTCATATTTTTATACCCTCCTATTCTTTTCCATCTCCTCCCCATTTAAATAAAGAACAGAAGTGTTGGTCATGATCTACAGTGTCTGAAACAAAATAGTGGCGCTGATATTAAAGGACTCTTATTAGCTGGGGAGCAGTAACTCAGCGACTGCTATCATTAATGTACTGCTGCTGTGGGTTTTGCCACATTCACTCTGGTATTACAGACTTAATGTTTTTCTTCCATTGATTTATTGTTTTAAGATATGACTTACTTAGGAAACAAATGAGAAATGCCACATTTGTAATAAGTAAAAGGTTACCTTACAAATAAACATACTGGAAATTAAGTGGAGTTATTAGTGCTGGTTGCACATTGTTGCTCTTGGGAGGTTCTAATTTTGGGCCTTTTTGCTTCATTGTTGAGAGGGAGACAGAGGATAGAGACCTTAAAGACATGCTGGTTCCAACTGGAATCTCTTCTGCTTACAAATATGGAAGATTGATTTTCTTAATGTGTGAGCAAGAGGATTCTATTCAAACTACCCTCTGCATTAACTCCTACTTCTGTCCAACCCCCAGTGTTTCCTGTAGCCAGAACAGGGAAGGAAAAAGGTGGTTTGCTTCTCACACTCCCATCATGCATTGGAACCTCCTGGGGATCATTTGAGCTCTTCAGTAGGTCTTAGATGAGGCTAGAGGCTCTGCCTTCTGACCGGTGCCAGGGCTGTGCTACTGCTGGTTCAAGGAACATAGTTTGGTTAAGAGTACCCAGAATCCTTTATGCCCACTCAGAGAGCGCTGACTGGATTCTAAGCCAAATCAGACCCTTTCTGTTCCTTTAGAGCAGTGGTTCTCAACCTTCCTAACGCTGTAACCCTTTAATATGGTTTCTCATGTCGTAGTGACCCCCCAACCATAAAATTATTCCACTGCTACTTTATAGCTGTAATTTTGCTACTGTTATGAGTTGTAATGTAAATATCTGCTATGTAGGATATCTGATATTTGACCCCCTAAACGGGTAGAGACCCACAAGTTAAGAACAGCCACTTTAGATTCTAGGCAAGTAAAATTAACCCTTGGATTGGCATGGTGGCATACACTTGTAATCCTAGCGTAAGTAGGAGATTGCACAGAGTTTAAGGCTAGTTTGATTGCATAGTGAGTACCAGTCAGGGTTGCAGAGGGGGACCCTGTCTTAAGAATCCTCCCCATTGGGCTGGAGAGATGGCTCAGTGGTTAAGAGCACTGACTGCTCTTCCGAAGATCCTGAATTCAAATCCCAGCAACCACATGGTGGCTCACAACCATCTGTAATGAGATCTGACGCCCTCTTCTGGTGTGTCTGAAGACAGCTACAGTGTACTTAGATTTAACAATAAAGAAATCTTTAAAAAAAAAAAAAACCAAGAATCCTTCCCTCACAGTGTGTCAGTCAGCCTGTCTGTGACAAAATACTTCACACAGATGCTCCCCTCTGTGTGTGTGTGGCCAGGAGTGGGGTGCCGAGCTGCAGGTCACTTGGCTTCATGTTTCTGGATGTGTGGTGATGTTGCGTGGAGTTTTATGCTATTACCTTTGCTCTGGGACTGGCCGTGATACCAGCTCCCACCCGCTGCCCTTTTGCCCTCCCTGCCTTTGCTCAGGGATGTAGGCTGCACTACCAGCCCCCACCTGGCTTCCCTTGAATCCTTGGACAAAACACAAACACAGTTTGTTCCTTTACAACTTGCTTTCTTGGCACAATTGCTGGGAGCTGTTCCCACCTAGCCCTTGTCAAACATCCCTGGCCACTTGCCTGTAGTAGTGGCCACAAGCCCCAGCTCCCCTGGAGACCCCACATGATTGCTGTGTTCTTCTCCCTCCAAAGCATAGCAGAAACCCCCTCTCTCTTTCCTTGTGTCTCCTTTACCTCCTGGTACCTGGAAGCCCCGCCTATACTTTCCACCCAGCAATTGGCCCCTGGCTTTCTTTACTGATCAATCAAGAACCGAATGGGGAATAGGAGCTTAGCATCAGAATCGCCCCCTTCATGGCAAGGCAGAGCACACAGTAAGAGAATATGGCAGGGAGAAGCTGAAATGAGATACACCCCTGGTGGCCTACCTCCTTGACTTTAGAGCCCTCATGGTCTATTCACCTCCTAGAAGCCTGTCAACCAGCCACCCAGCAAGCCTTCATTTCAGTACGTGAGTCTGAGAGTCACTTCATTCTATGGAAGGTTGTTGCCCCTGTTTTAAGGGTGAAAGGGGACCTGGCATTGTGATTAGTCACTGTTGGTGACTTCTGCCTTGGGGCACCCTATGTAGGAGGTACGCAGGGTTTCCCTCCTTTCTGAGTGGCAGGCACATAGGCATCTGGTCTTTATGAATGTCTCTGTCTAGACATAAACCCTTGTTCTCCCACCTCCATTTCCCCCCATGATGGGCCAAGTGTGGTGTTAATGGAGCAGAAATGGTTGTTAATTTTGTAGTGCATCATTGAGAGGGTTAATGAGAGACCATCTGGTCTTCTACCCAGTTGCTTGGAGCAGCCCTTCTCCTTGATTCAGGCTGACAAGCATTTTGCAGACCCTGAGGCACCTCTTGAGTTAATGTTCCCTGACTTGGAGCTTTGAGGGGTGCCCACCCTGATAGGCAGCAGGAGCAGAGTTCTGTCCCTCCAGTGAGTGAAAGCAAAAGCTCCCTGGAAAGGAAGCGTGGAACACAAGCTTGCTTCAGAGCTGTTTGTGGCCGGTGAGCTGCCCCCACAGCCTGGGCCTTGCAGCAGGTGCCTGCAAGCGTCCTTAGCCCTTTCCCTGAGGCAAAGCCCTCAGTCCTTTCCAGTTGGGTGTGCGTTTGTAGATTTAACCAACTGCAGGTTGTAAATATTCAGAGGAAAATGCATATCTTGAGCACATGCAGACTTTCTTTTTCTTGTCACGATTCCCTAAACTAAAGAAAGGAATAATGAACAAAGCTCAACCCATCTGCCTCTGCTTCTCTCAGAATATTCAACGGGGCCATTCTGTTCCTACCGTATCTGGTCCAAACTCTTTAAGATTTCCCCATGCTTAAGACCCCCTCATTATACATTCTGATTCCCCAGCATCTCAGCACACTGTCCAGGGTGTAACCAATGAGACTCCTCATTGTCCCACAACAAACCTGCGCTTTTAGAGAACGGCTCAGCATCCCGCCTCACCTCAGTCATCACCACCTCCAGGAGGCCTCCCTTGCTTGACTGTAGTACTCATCTTAACAAGATGCTACCTGAGCCACACCCTTTAGCACTTCCTTATCTGTTGTCTTAGAGCGAAGGTGTGTTTCATGCCAGTTATCAGTTCTTCTTTGCCTGTCCTGTATCCTTAGAGGCTGCATTCATAGGATGCCAGACACTGTTCTCAGCATTTCACCAACACTATCCCGTTTAAACTTGTTCCTGTTCTTTTTAAATGGAGGAGGCCCTCCATCTGCTCCTCCCCTACCATGCCTTCCTTAGGTCACTGCCAGATAGCTAGGGTGTTCGATCTGTAGATTCCCAAAGGCGGGACCTTTTGGGGAACCTTATTCAGTGGTTAAAAAGCTCTGCTTGCCCAGTCAGATTTGGAGATGGGGCACTTAGCTATTTAACTCTTTTTCCCTTCCTCGACCCTTGCTAGGTGCTGTGGCTGAGCTGCAAATGCTTGACATGAGACAGATGAACAGGCGCAAAATGACTTTAATTCAGTGCCTATGCAATGAGTCCCACAGAAGATGCGAGAGAATGCTCAGATGGCTGAAGTGTGTGTGCATATGGTCCTCTGTATCTGTGGCTTCTACATCCACAGATTATAACAACTACAGATAAAATATATTCAGCAGAATGGGCATTGTCTTGATTCTATGTAATGTATTGACAATTTAGAGGACATAGGCTAGGACATGTGCCTAACTGCTGAGCTATAACTCTAGCCCCTCCCTGTGCCTTATTTACTTTTTGTAGTATTTGGGTGAGACCCAGCGCCTTGGGAAGACCAAGAAAGCACTGTATGATCAAGCTACAAACCCCTTATGCTGTTTTATACAAAGGATTTCAGCATACAGGGGTTTTGAGATCCCATAGGGATCCTGAGCTCAAGTCACCCCCCTCCCCACTCCCATGTTAGTACAGATTCCTGAGCTACACAAAGGAATAAAGACCTGGGACTTCTGGGGATGGTGACAGCACAGGGGGTTGGGAGAGAGGAGGAGCAGGAGCAGGGGTAGGGAGGGTTTGTTTAGTGAATTCAGGTAAATTCAGTGTTAGTACATCTGAGATAATAAAAATGGTCTGGACTAGCCCTCTTCCTGTCACAGATACTTTACTAACATAGATTTCCTTTGTAAATGTAAATTTATTTTAAAATGACATTTTTTTTCAGAGCTATTTCCTCATCTGAGTTGTCTTAGAATAACTAGCTTAAAATGTACCAAAGGAGTCAGCCTGAGTTTACCCCCAGGGCCCACTGCGTAGGAGAGAAGTGAGCCCAGCAAGCTATCCTCTGACCTTCACACACTTGACACAGGGTGCACCATTGTCTGCACATGTGCGCACACACATAACAAAGAAGATGAACGCAGTTGAAAAATGTTTAAAAAAATAACAAACAAAGATAGAATTTGGGGTGGCATATTCTTGGGAGGGGTGCCCCGAGCTGAGCAGGTGGGAGGTTTGGGGTGCTTTGTGATTGGTTGGGAGCAGAGTAAAGCAGAGACGCATGCTGGAGACAGTGGATCTGTTTTTGCCTTAAAAAACCTGTTTTTCTAGCACAGGAGCATCCAAGAGAATTGTGAGCAAGAAGGATGCCAGGAGGAGGGAGAGCTGGGTGCCAGGAGAGGAGAGTACAGGCGGGAAACAGTGCAGAGCTCAGGGTCCATGACCCTCTTTGTCCTGGCTGTAACTCAGGATTGTCCTCAACCAGTGACCACTGTTAATCAGCTGAGTGTCCTGTGCACATAAGCATTCTCCTTCTGCACCTGCAGGTTTAGCTTCCTGTTGTACACTTATAGAGAGCCTCCGGGATGCCTCTGATGTCCACCCCAGAAGAACATGATTCCAAAACCCAATCCAGCACTCATTTAGCCAGTGACTGCCCTTTACCCCCCAGCTCCCCCATTCCTGAAGGACACGATCTCAGCTCCTTAGAGTGGCATAGGATATCAGCTCCATTGCTTCTTGGCCTTTCAGCTGAGATCAAGAACAAAGGCTGATGGATGCCTGCTCATCTCTAGCACAGCCTTTCCTGGTGCTCTATCCACATTCGGAATCTCTTACCTCACAGTTCACACCCACTATGCAGTTTGCAAATTCTGCTCTTTGCCTGTAGCATGCGTTTGTGCCTTTCTGGGCCAGGCCAAGTTGAGGTTGAAGGTCACCTCAGCAGCAACTTACTAGGAGTCGGGTCTAGACCTAGATTCCTGACCCTAGAGAGAAGCTCTCCAGAAGTTTCTGGAGTCCTTCCATGTCCCTCTTCACAGAGGAGTCACTCACTCATGGACCCTGAGCTTTTGGGGAGAGGTGAAATCAGGTGACTCAGGTTGTCTTTCTTTGAGCATTTGTTGTTTCTTGACACCTTTGAGTAAAAATAGAACAGAGAATGACTGAAGTGAAATGCTGTCTTGGAGTCTTGGAGATCAAGGGTGGAGAGGTGGGGCCTCCCGGGGAAGGTGTGTGCCTGCCCCTTAGTGCAGTGCAGGAGTGCTGAGCCAGAAGGGGCCTTCTGAGCTAGAGCCAGGCAGAGGGTGGGCCTTGGCCTTGGTCAGACCCTTCAGGCTCTAGAGCAGAGCTGCTCTTGCTGGCACTTTGTGTCTCTCAGGGAATGGTTTCAGGACTTGCTGGAGGAATTCCTCTGGGGCTTTCTGAGTTTTCTCTTAGCCGTTGTGTTCAGATCCTGGCCTCAGGCAGGAATGGCTTCAGAAGAGCTATGAGTACCACCCTGGCTATTCCACTGCTGAAGACTTTCTGGTAGTTTGGTTGTGGGGATCAGTAGCGCCTGCTCTTTGTGCAGGAGTTGAGGAGAGGCTGGGGACACTGTTCTTCGCTTCAGCCTGTCCCCTCCTCTGGAAAGGGCAGGTGCTGTTGATTCACACACACCATGGGCCTTGGGAATCTGTTGGGACTATTTCTTCACTCTTTATTCCTTTGAGCATTCTTTCTTTATAAAATGGTGAGGTAAGAAATACCTGGACTTGATAACATGCCAATTGGAAATTGGAAAGGGTTGCTGAAGTTTTTAGCAAATAAAAATATAAGATGCTTTCAGGTTTGAGATCTGCCTGGACCACCTATTTGCCTTTAACCAGTGTGGGCAATTTATTGATATATTGGGGGTTGAGGAAGGGAGAGGAGAAGAGAAAAGAAAGGCTAGCTATGTAGCTCATCGGTAGAGCACTTTCCTTGCATATGCACGGTACTGGATTGGACTCTCAGCATTGCAGAATGTTACTATCTGGTGAGCCGATAGTCCTGGCCATTCTGCAGACTGAAGCAAAATGATGTCCTGAGCCTGGGCAACATAACGAGACTCCACTCACTCAAACAACAGTACCAATAGCAGCAACCAGAGAACAAGCCAAAAGCAACAAACATACAAAAGCAAACTACCTAGGGTGCTAAGTTAAATTAGAATTCAAGATCAGAAATGTGTTGCTTGGTTGCCACCTGATTCAAATTGGAATCATCCAGGAAGAAGGAATTGAGAAATACTTCTATCAGTTTGGCTTCTAGGTGATCTGATTGAAGGCCCAGCTCTCTTTTGGCAGTGCCACCTCTGGGCATGTGGTCCTGGGTTATAAAATGCAGGCTGAGAAGGTGATGGAGAACAAGCCAGTAAGTTCATTTCTCCATGGTCTGTCATTTGTCTCTGTGTTCCTGCCCTGACTTTCCTTAGTGGTGGACATTGACATGTCAGCCAAAAAAACTCTTTCTTTCCCAAGTTGCTCTTGGGTCAGAATGTTTTAGCATAGCAATAGAAAGCAAGTTAAGACAGTAATGAACAAGTTAAAGAATACTGTACCATGCAAAATTTGGTACGTACATATATACTAAAAATCTATTTGTTATTTATCCAAGATTCACATTTAATTGGGTCTTTCACTTTTATTTTATTTTTTATTTTTTTTTTAAGTCACAGTCTCACTATGTAGCTCTGGCTGACCTGGAGCTTGCTGTATAGATCTGGTTGCTGTATAGATCTGGTTGGTGTCAAACTCAACATTCTGTCTGCTTCTGCCCCCTGAGTGCTGAGATTAAAGGTGTGCACTACTGTGCCCTCATACGTTGCATTTAATCGGGTGTACCTGCCACTGGATTAAATGTTATATATAATACTTTTGAGAATCCTTCTTCTATGTGCTATTCTGTCCTTATGTCCAGAGACCAAGCTGATATAATTCTGGGAGTTGTCATAGAAATATTGAGACTTTTTTTTTTTTTTTGGAGAATTGACACAAAAAAAAGATGGGATTTATGGAAAGATGTCAGTAAAATTTGCTGAGCAATTTAGCCCTTGCTGTGAGTCCCACAGTTTCCCAGGACTTTATGTGCATGAAGGCCTTTATTCCCAACAGACCGTGAAGGAGGCACAGGGGGCAAGCAGTCCTTGTTCTTGCTCTTCAGTCTGGTTTGGTTTGGTTTGGTTTTGGTGGGTGGTACTAGGGATAGAACCTAGGGCCAATGCCTCTGGGGTGCTGCCACTGAGCTAGATCCCCAGTTCTGTGTTCTTGCTCCTAACCAGGATGCTGTATTGCTCTGTCTTGTTTGCTCAACTGCAGGAGTTCAAAGACTTAGGTTGTTTTCCAAGGCCAAGGGCATGGAAACTTCCAGGGGTGGGCTTCACAAAGCAGGTGATGCACAGCCTGCTCCCAGAAGGAGATGTGACACACTCACTCGCTGGGTGATCTGTACCCTGTGATCTTTATCTGGAGAGGAACAGCCTGGCCTAAGGGGCTGCTGACATGGGAGATTACATTTTCTTGCCTAACACCCTGACTGTCATGGAGACACCTGCTGAGTGTTAACCTATCCCAGGTGCAATAAGCAGCACATCGCTGGGTGTTTACAGAGAGTCTCACTGAAGTGAGAATCCCCAACAGGCTGACCTCCAGACCTGTCTGAAATCTGTTCTGGCAAGTTCTGAAGCTTACTCCATTTCAGACTTACTAATATCACAAAGACTTGTGCCACTATGTGATGTCTTCCTTCGAGAGACTCACAGTAATTCTCCAAGACAAAAAGTTTTCCCTTTAAGAAATGAGTTGTAGGGCTGGAGAGATGACTCGGCGGTTAAGAGTGCTGGCTATTCTCCCAGAGGTCCTAAATTCAATTCCCAGCATCCACATGGTGGCTCACAACCATCTGTCATGGGCTTCGATGTTCTTTTCTGGTGTGTCTGAAGACAGCTACAGTGTACTCACATACATAAAATAAATAAATCTTTAAAGAAAAATGAGTTGTAGCTAGGCATGGTGGTACACACATTTAATCACAGCACTGGAGACAGGTAGATCTCTGTGAGTTCAAGGCTAGCCTGGTCTACAAAATGAGTTCCAGGACAGGAGGGTTACACAGAGAAATCCTGTCTCAAACAAAACAAAACAAATAAAGGGAAACAAATGAAAAAAATTAAATGAGTTGTGTAGGCAAAGGTGGAGATGATGACGCACAGAACTCAGGTTTTCTCACAAGAGATGAAGCGAGTGTGTGGAATGAGGACAATCCGGAGTCCTCAGGTATGGCTGCACCTCTGGTGCCCCTAGCCCTGCCTCTTCGATCACCTCTACTCCCAGTCCCTTGCCATCCTCATATTCTCTCTTCCCTGGCCCTGGTCCCCAAGGAACTCCTCAGTAAGTGTTTGTTAGGAGATTGGTGTGTAAGGGTGGGGTGGGGATGTTGGTCCACTCTTTAGGAGACTAGGCCCTTACCTGATAACTCAACCATTCCATCTGCGAGAGTGATCGGGGAGCACTGGGCACAGTTAGATGGGGGGGGGGTATGGGGGCTTCTAACAAGGCTGTGACCACTGTGTGGGTAGGATAAGGGCAGGGCCTGGCTTTCAGAGCTGCAGATAGATGCAGTGAGCTCAGGGCTGCTAGGAAGGAGCTGTAACATACAGTGAGTGGATCCACGGCCCAGAGGCCTCAGGGAGCAAGTGGGAAGAGAACAGGATGTAGGTCCGGGAAGGCAGCCTGAGTCTGGAGTAAATACGCACTGAACTTCTTCCCATCCCCATGTCAGTATAGGACACATGTACCCACCCACACATGCCTGGATCTGTGTGAAAACCAGCCAAGATAAAGACTGCACTGCTGTTACTGCACAGCTTTATTCCAGAGCGAGGGATTATGGGTATTAGTGATGAGTGTTGGCTGGGTGCTCAGCTCCAATGAATCTTAAACATCTCATTTCTGCCTGGGTGCTTATAGCCTCCAAAGGATTGTAGGTAGAGAGATGAGAAAGCCCACAGCTGCAAAGCTTAGATTTAAATCCTTGCACTCCCACTTAATGTCCAAGTAGCAGCATAAAGCAAGTAAGGCAGGTGCCTTCTTTCCCTCCCTCTCCCCATCTCCTTCCTCCCTGTCTCCCCCTTTCTCTCTCTCTCCCCCTTCCCTCTCTCCCCCTTTGTTCTTCTCTTCCCCTTCCTCATTCCCTCCCTCTCCCTTTCTTTCTCACCCTCATCCCCATTCACTCCATCCATTTGTCTGTCTGTCTGTCTGTCTGTCTGTCTCACAGAGGTTGGATTGCCTCTGCTGTCCTGAGTGCTGAGATTAAAGGTGTGTACCAGCCCAAGCAAGTCTTTTAATGACCTTCTCTCACTGGTGAAATGTACCTCACAAGGCTCCTTTGGAGACTCAGAGGGGTCTGGTATGATACTCTCTGGTGACAGGCTAGTTGTAGAACACAGTGAGCCCTTAGCTCGGTTCTTAAAGAGCCTTAATGTTTGGATTGTTGGGGCTTTCTGGAAAGCAGGTGAGGTGTTAGACAGATGAGCTTTGTGGGCCTCAGTTCTGTGTCCTTGAGAAGGGATGGCTTGTGTAGGTCTGTAGAAGGCTAGGGCACAGCCACCTCCCGCCCTCTTCTCTCGGCAGCAGCACCCCCTGGAGGCTGGAAAGAAAACAACAGTGTCTTTAACTGAATCTACTGTTTTCTACCCTACCACATCCAGAGGTCACTGTGTTCCTGATTTCCTTCTTGAAGTCCAGACCTTGTTAAGTTTTAGTCATTTGAAGTGTCAGGTACTACTGAGTGGGTTCTCTATGTCCTTCACCTTCTCCATGGAGAATGATAACTTATTAGCAGGGCCATGGGCTCCACAGGGCAGCTGTTGTCCCAGTCATCTCTACACATACACATACACACACACACACACACACACACACACACACACCAGTCTGGTTGGTGTTCACACCCTGTGTGCTGGTTGTGTAGATTTGGTGACAAAGGCTGGACATTTTGTCCCTTTGGTTCTGTTACACCTGTACTTCCTAGGATAGAGTCTGAGACATAAGAATTATTTCTAGAGGAAGGGAAGGAGGGAGAGAGAGAAGTGTGCAGTTCCAGATTCAGTATTTTCCTTAGAGCCAGAGGGATGTGGGTATGGATATTGATTTGATGAAGCCGTGTTCTCATCAGTAAATTTGTTCTATAGTGCTTCCTGACTAGAACAGCTACAGGTTGACTCAGTTATAGCACATGTAAGTGCCAGAACCACGGGAGGCACCTGCTAAGTCATTTTCTGCCTTTTACATGTGATCAGAGGTACAAAGGGCTCTGTTCTTGGCCATGCTTGTATTCTCCCCTGGGTCTTCACTTTTGTCTTCAGTCAGGGTTTGTTGTGGGTCTCTGTCCTTGTAGTCCTAAGAGACTAAGCCCCCAGAACCACACCCCTTTCCCAGGAGTTGCTTCATTCATAGAACCTATAGTTCATGCACATCACCCCATCCTTGATTAAGTCCAAGGTCTGACCTTGGACCAAGGATACAGAAGGATATTTTCCCCTTCTTAAATTTGAGATAGGATTTCACTATGTATCTAGACTGGCCTTGAATTCAAGATCCTTCTGCATCAGCCATCCCAGCGTTAGCATTATGAGCATTCACAGCCATGCCTTGATGTACTCCTAATATTAATGGCAGAAGTTGTCATGGCTTTATTGTTTGATTATGGTCTACAAGACTTATCTAAGCTGGGCAGTGGTGGCACACGCCTGTAATTCCCAGCACTCTGGGAGGCAGAGGCAGGCGGATTTCTGAGTTCAAGGCCAGCCTGGTCTACAGAGTGAGTTCCAGGACAGCCAGGGCTACACAGAGAAACCCTGTCTCGAAAAAAACAAATTAAAAAAAAAAGACTTATATAGTTAAATCTTCCCAACTTATCTGTGACTAGAGTAGCATTTTATTAGAACTAGCTTCCTTTGTACACTTATTTACTTTATCCACTAACACCTACCCAGAGAAGAGTCTGCTCCCCTTGACAAACTGCCCCTGGTCTATGGCACAAAAGGCTCAGAGTCCTGGCTCATTGTCTGAGTCCCAGGTTTCCTGTACTTTGAGCATAACTGAGCCTTTTCAGAGCTCTGGGCCTGAGGCTATAGCAGTGTCTCTCACTGATATTGGAGGCATGAAACGTGGGTGTTGTTTGTTTTGTTTTGTTTTGTTTTTTGAGACAGGGTATTATGTGTGCTACTAGCTGGCTTGGAACTCACAGAAGTCCACCTGCCTCTGCCTCCTGAGTACTGGGATTAATTTAAAGCATGCACCACCACACCTGGCGGAAACCTGGGTTCTTCTTATTCCGCCTCAGCCACTTGCTGGCTGTGTGACCTCAGGGCGTCCTGAAAACCCAAGAGTTAGACTACCTCCTATATGTTTTCACTTCTATTCCATATGTGAAATACGTCATATACGTAAAAGTACATGTGAAAGATCAGGTTTGGATTAATAGGGACTAACAAGATGAGTATGTGTTAAATTTCAAGGGAACATTACAGTTCTGAGAAATGCTGTGTGCCTTGATGTTTTTATTTGCTAATACAAAACACCCCAGCTGGGTGCTTACACAGCAGGAATAGGCCATTTCTCAATTCTGCACTCCAGAAGCTCAAGATAAGGTGTCAGCAGGGGTGCGTCCTTCTGAGAGTTGAGACTCTCTGCTACCTTCCTCTGACAGTTGCCAACTGCCTGTGTAGAAACCACCAGGATTCGTTGTCTTTGCCTTCTCCCAGTTTTCCCTTTTTTGTAGGAGGATACAAGTCACATTGAGTTAAGGCCTGACCCCAGGACCTCTTTGTAAATCAGGTCACATTCTGAGGTCCAGGTGCCAGGACCAGGACTCCGGCATCTTTTTTCCCCATAGTGTTGCCCCAGCACACACTGCAGTTGCAGTTGAGGGATCTGCTGTCTTGAATTTTGTGTTTGTCATTCTCACCTTTATTTTACTACATAGTTATAGGTATATAGGCTATCATATATAATACATATTATATATAGTATGTTATGTATAATGTTACACACATATACATACATATATACATACATGAAACAAGGTCTCACTATGTAGCCCTGGCCATCCTGGAACTTGCACTGTAGACCAGGTTGGCTTTGAACTCACAGAGCTCTACCTGTCTTCACTTCCTGAATACTAGCAGTGAAGGCATTCACCACCATGCCCAGCTATACATTCCTAAATAGTATATGTAGTTTTGTTTGTAATTTTATAAATAATATTATTGTATCTTTCTGTAACTTGCCTTTTTTGCCATTTAAGATTTTTTTTTTTAGGTTCATCTTTGTTCTTGCCTATAATTCTAAATTATTCATTGTTAAAGCTGCCTAGAATTCTGTAGTGGGAGTGAACTACAGCTTGTTTAGTGCTAATAATGGTACTCCCACATTTTGGGACAAAAATCCATTAGCATTCACTTATGTATATATTCCCACATTGTGTGCACATTTAACATGAATGTGAATGGAGCAAGCTTTACAAAACAGTACCTATACATAGCAGGTAAGATACTATTTCGCAAGGGTTGATGGTGTATGTAGTTCAATGGTAAAATGATTGCCAATTATGTGTAAAGCTTTGGGTCCTGTCAGCAGCTCCATAGCAAAAGAAATTCCTTTGCAATTCATTCCAAAAAGCAGCCTACCAGATCAATTATACAGTCCACTAATGAGCCAACCTGCTGTTTGAAAGAACTGAAGGTTGATGTACCCATTGTGTATCGTGTGTCTGCCTTGATGCTCTGTGGGTCCCTGCCTGGCAGGTAAGCCCGGGCCATGGTCCTGCTGGTCTCACCAGCTGTCTGTCTGCACACCCACTGAGGCGAGGCCACATGTCTGCAGGTTTTCATCTTCCCATCTGTCATCATTGGCTTCTCACTGTTCCTACTGAGTATGTTCTAGCTGTGGCCTTGGCCCCGTACTTGCTGTAGCCCAAGAGATCAACACACACACAAAACTCACTCACTCATTCACTCACTCACTCACTCACTCACTCAACTCACTCACTCTACTCTCCCCAGACATTTTAGCTGCATGTGCACTGTGACATTATTGGCTTAGGTTATAAGAGGGAGGATCACATCTGGGGCTGTCTGAGGTCCTAACTTGGCCAGTTAGCAACTGTGTGGCTTAAAGGAAATACTTGGTCACTCTGTACCCCAGTTTCTTTATCTTCATAAGATGGAGACAGTAATAGTGCCTATTCCTGCCTTAGCCAGGACACGAAATGGCTCTAGCTCTTTGCTAGGTATCTCTGGACACAATGGCTTCCTTGGACAAAGGTCAGAATGTCAGAACACCTGGTGGAGGTAGTAGGTAGAAGAGCAGCTTCTGGATGCAGGCTGCTGCAGTGGGATCCTGGCTCTAAGTTACCCAGCCACCAGCAAGGGAGGTGGCTTTAAAATAAAGGACAGAAAAGCTTCCCTTTTTCCATAGGCCTCTGTGGCCCTTGTGCAGGAAGCAGCCACCTGGCCACTTTGATTCCCTTAGTAAAGGTTCAGTTCTCAGAGCCGTCTCCTCAAGCAGAGGCCTGGGATCTTTGCTGCTGGACTCTAGTCACAGTTTTCTTTCTGTGTGGGCAAGTTACAGCTCTCTTCATTTAGATTTCCATAGGGTTCATCGAGGATCCCATAATTGGAGTTGATCCAAAGGTCATCCAATCGGCAGACATTCTGTGTCCCACAGTGGGCACTTTTCTCCTCTCTGTGGCTAGTGTACCCTGCCCTTTCTTTTCTGGGTACACCGTAGATGGAGTGAGTGGGAAGATGTTCTGTCCATGCACATTGGCCATCGTCGGTCCTCAGCCTCCATAGTTAGTCACAGCTGCTCCTTCTCATCCTTTGCAGTTCCCCTAGTTCTTATGCTTCCTGAAATCAAGGGTCTTCTTGCTTAGAACCTTTAAGACTGGCCAGGTGGTGGTGTCACACACCTGTCATCCCAGCGCTCTAGGAGGCAGAGGCAGGCAGATTTCTGAGTTCGAGGCCAACCTGGTCTACAGAATGAGATTCAGGACAGCCAGGGCTACACAGAGAAACCCTGTCTCCAAAAAACATAAACCAAAAACCAACCAAACAAACAAAAGAACCTTTAAGATCCACCTCTCTTTTGGGAAAGCCTGTAATTTCAGCCTTCAGGAGGTGGAGATAGGGAGACCAGAAGTTCATAGACTTTCTTGGCTAAAAAGCTAGTTTGAAGCTAATCTGAGCTACCTGAGACCCTGTCTCAAAACATAGGAAAAATAAAATAAAATAAAATAAAATAAAATAAAATAAAATAAATAAAAGCAAATTATTCCACAGCTCTCTGTTGCTCTGTGGGAGGAATCCAGCTATTCTGCAGTCCTCTGAGCTTCATGGGGGTGGCCTGCTCTTGTCTCACATCTAGTCTCTCACTCTATCCTTACCTTGATATCTCAATGTCCCCAAGACTCACCACATCACCCTCCCATTTTGTTTGTCTGAAGACTGTCAAGCCCACTCAGCCACCACACCTTCTAGCAGCTCCCCAATCCCTAGCATGGTGGCATGCTTGTTTTAGTTGGGGTTGTCTAGAAGAACTTACAGACTCACTCTCTCTTCTTTGTCTCTGTCTCTGTCTCTGTCTCTCTGTCTCTCTCTCTGTCTCTCTCTCTCTCTCTCTCTCTCTGTGTGTGTGTGTGTGTGTGTGAGAGAGAGAGAGAGAGAGAGAGAGAGAGAGAGAGAGAGAGAGAGAGAGTGTATGAGTGATCTTTTTAGAATGGCTTACAGGTTGTGGTCTACTTAATCCAACAATGGCTGTCTACCAACAGAAGGTCCAAGTGTTTGTTCAATCTGGATGTCTCAGCTGGTCTTCAGTACATGCTGGAATCCTGGAAAAGTAGGGTTGTGGTGGTACCAAAGGAATGGACTTGATAGGAAAAGAAAAAGCAGGAAGGCAAAGAGAGAGAGCTTTCCTCTTCCATGTCCCTTATATAGGCGGCCAGCAGCCATTGTGGCCTGGATTAAAGGTGGATCTTCTCACCTCAAAGATCTAGATTAGAAGCGGATTTTTCTTCCCCGCCCCCCCCCCCCCCAGACAGGGTTTCTCTATGTAGCCCTGGCTGTCCTGGAACCCACTCTGTAGACCAGGCTGGCCTCGAACTCAGAAATCCATCTGTCTCTGCTTCCCAAGTTCTGGGATTAAAGGCGTGCGCCACCCTCCTACTCCCCTACCCCTACCTCCCCCCCCCACCCCCCCACCCCCCCACCCCCCCACCCCCCCACCCCCCCACCCCCCCACCCCCCACTTACCACACTTTTGATATAGTTATTTAGGAATTCTTTGTCCAATCCAAGGTCGTGAAGAGCCACTGCTGGGTTTTCTTCTAAGTATTTCATCGCTGCAGCTTTTACTTGTAGGTCTTCAATTCCTGCACTTATGTGTATGACTGTTCCTGTTTGTGCTTTTGTTTGTTTGTTTGTTTGTTTGCATGTATGTCTGTGTACCACGTGCATGCCTAGAGGCCAGAAGAGGGCATCAGATCCCTGGAACTGGAGTTGCAGATGGTTGTGAGTTACTATGTGGGTGCTGGGAATCATATTCAAGTCCTCTGGAAGGGTAACTGGTGTCTTAATTGCTGAGCCATCTCCCCAGGCCCCTATAATTTATCTTTTTGTTGTTGTTGTTGTTGTTTCCAGTTTTTCAAAACAAGGTTTCTTTGTGTAGACTCGGCTGTCCTGGAACTTGCTCTGGAGACCATACTAGCCTCAAACTCACAGAGATCCCCCTGCCTCTGCTTCCTGAGTTAATTCATCTTTAATATTAAGTGGTTTTGTTTTGTTTTGTTTTGTTTTGTAGAGACAGGTTCTTACTATGTGGTATAGGCTAGCCTCGAATTCTTGCTTGAGCCTGCTAAATGGTAGGATTACAGGCTCGAGCCAGTCTACCTAACCCAGTTAATAGTGTTGTTTTGTTTCCCAGGGTCTTCCTATGTATCCCTGGCTGGTCTGGAGCTCACTGTGTAGACTGGGCTGGCCCTGAATTCACAGATAGCTGTTTGCCTCTACTTCCCCTGAGAGCTAGGGTTAACGGCATGGCCACCATGCACAGTCAAGCAAGAGCTTTTGCTATGCTCTACCAATAAGCTACCTCTCTAGCCTTGAGTTAAATTTTAAAAATTATTATTATTATTATTATTATTATTATGTGTGTGCGTGCATGGGCGCACGTGTGCTTTGTGCGGAGATCAGAGGACAACTTTGGGGTTCTCTTCTTCCAACCTTACATGAGTCCCAGGGGTTGAACTTGTGTTACCAGGCTTATATGGCAAGTTCCTTTCCTGCCTGAGCCACCTTGATTGATGGCCCCTGAGTTAAGTTCCTAAATGAGTTCCACGTCACTGTTTTACATTTGGTAATCTAGTTGTGCGAGTACTGTTTGCTGAAGTCTGTTCTTTCCTATGGAGTAGCTTTGGCACCCTCATCAATTCAATTGGTTCAATTGATGGGAGGCAGTGCTCAATGTACAATGTACAATGTCCTGGGTTTAATCGCAGTACCAGAAAACAAAACAAAAAATCAATGGGCTACCTGTAGTGCCCCCTTTGAGAGACTGAGGCAGAGGAGGTTAGATTTGAGGCCAGTTAGGTTACAGACAAAGACTGAAAAGAAAAAAGAAAAAAGCCCTTGACCATAGCTCTACAGGATTTTTGCTGGACTCTTCAGATCTGCCCTGAAGATGTTTATTGAAGCCACCCCAGCAGTTTTCCAGCTCTTTGTAGTCTTGGCAGCTCGCACAGGACGCAGGACGAGTTACGGGGCGTCCCATGGTGAATGCTTCTCCCAGGAGGCTCTCAGAGCTAATCATTTCCCGCATCTGTCAGGGTGGCCAGGGAGGTTGCAGTGAGGCGCCCCAGTGCAGGCCTCTGCCAGGGTGCAGGTCCCAGAGCAGGGCCTGTTTGTGTGAATTCCAGCTACTGATTGGGTGGTGCCCTGAATGCCCCAGGTAGGAGAGCTCCAAGGACCAGGTGGGAAAGAGCCAGCCGGCTAGAGGGAGGCATTCCTGACACCGCAGGCATCTGCACTGACACTGGCCTGCACAGGAGGGCGAATCCTGCATCTATGGGTAGGCACTCGGAGGCTGGGGGATGCTAGCCTTGCCAGCTCTCCCGAAAGCATGGGCTCTTTGCCTGTGGCCTTTGGGGTGGTGAAACCTGGGTGAGTTGACCCTTTAGGTTTCCAAGTTCTTCTTTCCTGAAGTTGGTGGCATTGGTGGGGTGATGGGTTGGGTGGGTCTTGGAAGGTATGTCCTAGATGCAGAGCGAATAGAACGCCTAGGGAAGCCGGGAGTCCCTCAGAGTGGGGCTGAAAGTTTGGAGGTATCATGGGGACGTGTTAGCTTGCCAAAGAGCACTGAGGTTACAGGTAGCAGGCAGCTGATACAGAGTATATGTGTCTGTTTCCGATGTTTGTTTGTTTTATGTTTTGTTTTTGTTGGTTTGTTTTGCTGTCTTGGAGACAACACAGTGGAGTCCTGAGCCACACCCCCAGCCCTGCACCTGTTGACTTCTGAAGAGCCCTGCTGCCTGTGGGTTCAGAGAAGGGGTGGGCTGCAGGGTACTGGGTCAGCAGGTGAGAAAGGAGTCTTAGAAGAGTAGAGTGTACTGTGGCACAGTGTGGCTTTCCTGACCTTCCACAGGTGGTATCCACTGCAGTGACACTATGTTTGTTAGGGACATGGGAAGAGAAGCCTTATCTCACTTCATGGTCTTGGTCTCTTGGATTCAGCTCTCGAATGGAGGGGGGGGGGCGCGGCGTGTCTGTAGGCTGCACACCTCTCTCCTCCCTCCTTGTTTGTTCTCCCCCCCGCCCCCCTGCACACCCCCAAGTGAGAACAGAGCTGTGTGAGTGAGTCTGAGCTGCTCACTGCCTGAGAATTGCATCAGCCTGGCCTGGCAGGCTGGAGCGGGAGCCTGTTGCTATGGTGACTACCAGGCTTCAAACCAGAGGGAGGGATGCGGTAGTGGAGGGTGTGTTTTTCCTCACCTTGTGGTGTTGCAGTGTGATAGGCACCCAGTTCTGGTGGGCCTACATTCTCACCGCTCCGTGGAGGTGTCATCTGCTTCAACAGGCAGGAGGGGACTGGGCCAGAAACTGGTGGGCATCAGGTATGTTTGACCAAAGGACACAAGTGGCCCCTCCATGGCTCCTCTGCCTAGTTTTGGGGTTGGGGTGAGACTGGAATTTGACTATGTGAGCTAGAATTTGGAGACAGAGTAAGGTCAGGCTGTGCTCCCATCTCCCAGAGCTCCAAATCTAAATGATAAACCTGCTTGGGCTGCCTTCTGCAGGTCTTTACCCGCTTCCCCCTAACAGAACACATCATCTGACTGACTATAACAGACTTGGGCAAGCCGTCAGATCTGTCTCTCATCTTTGTCATCAGTGGGAAAAGAGACAAAATTCTGTTCTAACACACTGAGCACCTGTCAGGTGTCAGCATCACAGTAGAGCCGCCTCATCCTTCTGACAGAGCCTATGCTCTGCTCTGGTAAGGAAATGCTACCCCTGCATAGCAAAGCAGCAAAGAGCGTAAGAGCTTAACACCTTGCTCAGAGGGCTACCCCACAACTCTGGCTCTCTGTCTTGTCCTTTTCTGGATTCCAGAGTCACACAGCCTTAGAATGGCCAGGGAAGAAACACAGAATCATCCTTAAGTGGGAAGTCTTCGCAGTGTCTCTGCAGGAAGTATCCTCAGGTCTGTGTGGGGTGTGATACACTGTGGCTGCTGTGATCTCTGGACAGGAGTGATGATGTTGTGGCCCGCCATCAGGGTGGAACATTAACAAAACATGTGCTTGGGATATTGGCCAGGCTTGGGATATCCACAGTCCCTCAGGTCCCTTGCAGATAAGGACCAGTTGTCCAATAAATTCCCAGAAGTGATTAGGGGTGAATAAGATGTCTGGATCTGAAGGGCCCGGGCCTGTTGAAAGCTCAGAATTTGGGTCTGCCTAACGGAACTTTCAGTCAGCTGAAATTCACGCAAAATGTACTGACTCATCCCTTCTCACTGAAACCCTTTGCATTTGACTGCTATTATTATCCCATTTTGAAGGCAAAATAGAGGCACAGAGATGCTACGTTGACTTGCCAAGGTCACACAGCTGATCGGAGGTGGAGGTTGGGATTCAGCCAGGCAGTCTGGCTGCAGAGCTTGAGTTCTTACCGAATGTTCTCTGACTCTTCCCTTCCAGAAGGATGATCGCGAGTCAGCTCATGTGACCTCTCCCAGCCCATGTGACCTCTCCCAGCCCAGGAGAGGCAGAGGAAGGAGGAGCACACAAGTGCACATTAACCTATCAGTGCTGGAGGGACAGCTGGGGACAGTGCTGTGAGCTGTGCCTGTTGGTGGCTGTACTTGGGCTTTTGCAGGAGTGTGGGGTTAAGGAAGCCACTGTCTGGGCACTACTCCCCCCTTCTCCCTCCTTGAGTGATTGTTTCCTGGTGGGCGTGGGCTTGCATGGACCACATGCCTAGACAGCTTGTCCACCTCGGGGCTGGGCCCTGGGCTCTCAGGAAGGAGTCCAGATCCGGGGCTGAGAATGAGTGGCGGCCACAGAAGGAGCAGGCTGTCAGATTGGGGAGCACAGCTCGCATGTGTGAGGTCTGTCCTGTTGTGCCTCTGTTACACTTGGCAGTGTGTGTGTGCTACCCACACAGCGTGCAGCTGGCCTTCTCGGGCTCTTTCCCAAGGCCAAGACAGTAAGAAATAAGAACAGCAACAACTTCAGTGATGACAATAACAGCCAGCACCATCACTTGTTACATGCCAGGCTTTACCTCAACTAACTCATTCAGTGGCCACAAAAACTCTGTGAGAGGCTGAGTGCTGCTCTTATCTCATTTAATAGACAGAGAGGAGTTAAGCAGTTTGCCCAAAGTCACATAGTTAATGGTGAATTCAGGTAGCCCGGAAGTCTGTATACTACCATGTCCTCTTGAGGCTCCTAGAGAAACACCTGGGCACTGAAGGCCTCCTCTGGCCTTCCATTCAGAATCCCACGTTCCTTTTTTCCCTGAGAGGCTGGGATGTGTCATTTACCTGCCCATCTGCCCCACGTGTGAATTTACATTATTAGCCAGGCCGAAGTTTTTGTGCAGACAGTGTCTGCCATTGTCTTCACATCTAGGCATGGAGCGGGGACAGTTCTAGCTCTATCTGGAACAGAGCTGGCTGACCCTATAACCTAGCTTGGAGGCCTGGTGTCCCTTGCCTCTTGGCCTCTTGTATTTGGCCTGTTCTCTGCAGCTATCCTTGCTGTGACAGCCAAGCAGAGACACCTGACTCCACATCATGTCTGGCTTTGTGGTTGGTTCCTGAGGGAGGCTGATCATGTTCTCTGGCGATGAGCTGTGATATCTTACTGCCAGGTGGCAGGATAAGGCTCTCCACACTGAGTGGGGAACCTAGATGGTATAAGAGAGGTGAGGCTCAGCGTCAGGGCCCGTGATGTCATGGGGATGTCCTTTTCCTTGCCATGACCCCTGGACCATTCAGCATCTTCCCAGAGTCACTGCCCACTGGCATCAACCTGCCATAGAGATGGACTGGGCTCTGGTAGGAGCCTAGGTGCTGCCTGAAGGGAGAGGGAACACTGGAATTAGAGCTCACGAATGCCTGGCAGCCCTGCTTAGAGCTGAGCCCAGCTGTCTTGTGCCAGGATGTTGATCACACAGCGGGGTGCACTCAGCTAATGAAACCTGCCTTTGCAACTCGAGAGAGAGTCTGTATCAGCCACCTTGCCCTGGTGCTTTTTTTTTTAAGATTTTTTTTAATTTCATGTTATACTATTTTATCTTCATGTTAAGTGCAGCATGTGCATGCAGTACTTTTAAAGGCCAAAAGAAAGCATTGCAGAGTCCCTGGAAGTGGAGTTATAGATGGTTATAAGCCCTGATGTGGGTACTGCAATCGAACTTGGGTCCTCTGCAAGAGCAGCAACCTTCCGAGCCAACTCTTAACCACCGAGCCAGCTCTCTCTCTTCCCTTGCAAGGGTTCTTATCCCTGGTATTGATCCCTCTCTGTCTTCTTTTGTAAAATAAATGAATTTTATTCAGGCATGGTAGTACACATCTTTAATCCCATCATTTGAGAGGCAGGAGGAACCCTGGGAGTTCAAGCCAGTCAGAGTTATATAGTGAGACCCTGTGCTTAAAAAAAAAAAAAGTCACATTACTTTTTGGGTAGTAATGATATACATATATATATGCCTTTTAAATTTGCAATCATTTTCAGTGCACAGTGAGCTTAAATACATTCATATGACTTCATGACCACCATCCCAGGCCCTTCTCATTCTGCAGACTGACATTGCCCCCACTCATCAGCAACACCCCACTCCCTTCCCCCAGCACCAGCAGCTCCTGTTTTTACTTTGCATTTCCACAATGGGGCGCCACACTTATTTTATTTGTTTATTTTTTTTGTGTGACCAGCTCATTTCATAGAGCATAATATCCCCAGGGTTCATTAGGACTGTAACATGGGCCTGAATTTCTTTGAATGTCTTGATGTGGAAGATACTCCATTTCTTATAGGTGCCACCTTTTGGGTCTTGTGAATAATGTTCTTGTGAACCTACTTTTGGACTCCCTTCATGTGGGCTATCCTTGCATCTTAATCTGGGCTGGGTCTGTGGACCTGGCTTTGTGGGTAATGGCAGAGAGCAAGAGTGTCATAGCCACGTGGGGAGCCTGGCTCTGTGGCATCAACTTCTACTAAGCTATCATAAGCCCGGTGTGGTAGTGCACATTTAAATGCCATCCCAGGCAGTTTGAGGCATGAGGATCAGAGAGTTCAAGGCCAGCCAGGTCTACATAGCTTCTGGATAGCCTGATCTATATAAATCCCATTGAAACAAAACAAAGCAAACTCAAGATTTGAGGACTTCAGCACCTTCTGAAGGACATTCCAGATTCTCAGAACAGAGTGTTGAGTTCCTTGTTTTCTCAGTAGAATGTCTGTAGTCTACCATGAGCTGGCATAGGATAAAGGAAAGTGTGGGTGTGGCACCTGTGAGCCTGGGATTGGCCAGATGATCCACATAGAAGAGTTGGATTCCTCTGTCAGTGTCCTTGGTTATGTTATAGGACTAAGCTAACCCTTCAAGCCCTGACTTAACATAGGCAAGGCTGCCTCTTGCTTACCGGTCCATTGCAGGTAAACAGGTTAGTTGGGGACCTTGCTGGATAGAGACTTTGCTATCTGGAGCTATGGCCTCTAAGGCCCATGGCCTCCAAGGCCCACGGCCTCAGTGGATGAGGAAAAATGATTGTACAGGTTTCTTTCTGCCTCAGTCTAATGTCCAATTAAACTCTAGTGGCCAAAACTACTCATAAGGCCTTGTCCAAATGCAGATCAGCTGGATAGGGAAGTCTTGGTGGATCTAGAAGGAGAGGAGAATGGGGTATTGTTGAATGCTGGTCAGAAGAAGGCCCTCAAGCTTGCCAGGGTGGTCCTGCTATGTGAGTGTGTTTCACTGGGCTGAGCTTTCTTACTGTCATTGTCTCATGGAATACTTACAATGAAATTATCATTCCATTACAACTGTTGAGGAAGCCACAGCTCCAGGCCACAGCCGCAACCAAGGCCACCTGCCTCAAGGTGATGCTAGCTGGCGAGTGCTCACCTGTGCTGGAGCTGACCAGAGTAGTAGATGTTAGAGGTGAGCAGGGCCACAGGAAGTGAGTGGGGAACCCATGTGTGCCCACCTCTGCATAAGGAGAGGGGCTTGGCTTCTCCTGGGCGCAGGCCTCGCCTGGCTTTGCCTCTATGGCCCCAGAAAGTGATGCTGCTGTAAATTTGAATGAGTTCTCTCATTTCTTTGAAGCAGTAAAATCACTGCCGTTTCTGGAGCTGAGGGAGGGCACGGGGTGAAATTCAAGGAACCTCTTTTAGTTCTACTCAGTAGAAGAAAGCTTTCTGAAGTGCTGGTAACTGAATCCAGGTGTTTGTGTATGCTAGGCCTATGTTCTGCCACTGAGCCACACCCTCAGCCTCAATGGCGGGGTTCTTTTCAGGTCTGGGGGCTCTGGGTGGAGAGCCAGCAGCCGGAATGGAATGGCCCAGATAGAGGAGGTCTCCCGGCCACACTGAGTAGAAGCGCCTGTGTTGTGTGAAGTGTGCAGGAGTGTACAAGTTGGGAGTGCCTTTGTCTACTTCTGTACGTTGAAAATATGGAAGTGTGGAGCCATATGCCCCTGGGGACTCTGGTCCTGGTGGCTGCCAACCCACTGCACCACTCTTGATCTCTCACGACTCCTAAGCCCCACATTACTTTTCTTTGAGCTGCCCCTTACTGCTTCTCAGCACTGGATTAAGAATCATTTAATTGTTCATGAATACCCTAAGGACTTATAAAGGCATTTATGAGAGAGGGCTCTGAGGAGGCCATTACAGGCAGGTGAAATTCAATGGATTTGAAGATTTGTTATCATGGTGGTCATCCCTGTCAGGCCTCGTGGCTGCTCCCCCTTTTGTGGCTTTGTGGCTGAACATTTCCTACTGGGGACAAAGAAAGACAGCAAAGGGCCTTAAATGAAAACCAGTCCAGGTTCCTTACTTGTTACCAACTCTGAGATAGTCTAAAGGGATGTTAGCTCTGACAAGGGTTAGAATTCCTGAAGATTGGTCAGAGCTACCTCCTGGCCACTACACCTTAAATAATCAAACCAGTTGTTCTGAGGAGAACTTAGAAGGCTTTTTAGGGACTGGTGTCAGCTGGCTAGCAGCTTTCTGTACTTGTGTGGATCCTGTCCTCAGGCTTACAGACCAAAGCCGTCTTTGCCCTCTAGTCTCCTGCCACCTAGTGGACAAACCAGAACATGCCAATCAGAACATGCCAATGGAAGCAGACAAACCAAACTGTACAGACAGACTGTATTGTTGTTACTTGGGTCTCGTTGACCAAATGATTTATTGTCTGTATAATGTCCTCCTTTTAGAGTGTCTCTCATTGCTCTTCAGGATATAGTAAACATCCCAGTTACAGATGAAGAAGTGGAGGTGCCAAGAGAACGAACAACTTGCAGAAAACATACAGAGCTAGAACCTGATCTTCCAAAATTCTGGCTTGGCCTCAGTCTCATTAACCAAGTGATAGGCTCCAGTAATGGAGCTGGAGGTCAACTCCTGCCCCTCCATCTGGCATGTGATATCTTGGGAGGTGTTTGTTGACTGGCCAGATTATTCACACATAGAGTAAGTTTCCCCTCCATTATGGAAGGAAGGACATATGTTTGTTTGGTAGTGTCTGTCTTACAGTATTCAGTGCACATGTAACTGCCTCCCCTACAGAGTAAGTGGGGTGGTTGTGTTCCTTTGTCTTGGTCAGGTGTGATGGTGCATGCCTGTAATCCCAGCACTTAGCAGGCAGAAGCAGGCCATAAGATCATAGGCCAGTTTATATAATGAGACCCTGCCTCTACAAAAGGGATATAGGAGCTGAGATGGCTCTGTGGGGCAGAGTGCTTGCTGCACAAGCATGAGGACCCGAGTTTGATCCCTAGTACCCCTGTGAGGAGCCAGGAGTGGCTACACACACCTGTACCCTAGCACGGCAGCTGTGGGGGTAGGGATTAGAGACCTGAGAGTCTCAAGGGCTCGGTGGACCGTCTAGCAGAAAAACGGTTAGCTCCAGCTTCAGTGAGAGACCCCGTGTCAAGGGAATAAGGTGGGGAAGGATAGAGGTCACGTGCTTGGGTACCTGCCTGTGTGTACACAGGTATATTTCAGAGAATTTAGGTCTTTTAGTTTACCTAAGGAGGAAATTACATCAGAGCATAAAAGAAATCAGGCTTGGTTCAAAGAGCAGGCTTTAAGTTGGGCTCAGTTGTTTTATTACCTGATGGCCTTGGTTGACAGGTGGAATTTCATTGGGCCTCAGTTTATGCCCCATTTATGTATAAAGGGGTAGAGAGTGCAGGGGGTAGTAGTACTCTTGACAGCCTGCCTAACTTTCAAGGATGTAGGGTTACTGTGTACACTGGAAATGATGCAGATCCCAGTCAGCATTTCTGTCCATCCTCAGAGCCTAGAAACTGGTGGAGATGTTCCCTTTTCTAGCCAGTAGTTGGCCCACTTCCTTCCTCATATCAAGACGTGAGACTTTTTTTTTTTTTTTTTTGGTCTCAGACTTGGGAGCCCTGGCCTTTTCCAGTTTGCCACGGTCTCTGCCTCCCTTCCCAGAGGAATCCTGGAGGTGGATGATCAGATCACCATCTCCATGGCAACCAAAGAGGTCCTGCTGCACTCCCACAGAGGGCCTTGAGTCTGTTCCTAGCAGTGGGGGTGGAGCCAAGATGGAGAACTCTGGTGGCATTAGCCATATACCAAGCAGTGAGCTGCCACGCATCATGGTCCAGGTGACCAGCTGGTTTAGTGATTGGATGAAGGTAGGAACCATTCTGTGCTCCAGATGAATGCTGTATGCTGACTCCAGGGACCTGGGTGAAGGAGCCCTGGGCATGCCCCATGCCTGTTCACTGTATGCAATCGGATCTGAAGAAAGCAAAGCTATTCCTATACACTGCCTCCTCCTCTATCCCCAGGCAAACTCTGGATCCCTTCAGACTTCCTGCAAGCGCTGCTTCTTGCCCGCAGCCTTCCCAGTGCTCAGGAAGTCAGTCGATGGCTTGCTGCCGGCTGCATTGTGGGGCTGCTTCAGAGTCTGAGCTCTGATAGGCTTTCAACTGAGTTCTTATCTGAAACTGGTAGATTTCTGCATTTCTCAGATGTAGAATTGCACAGGGTTGGCGTATTAGTATTAATAGCCCTGATGCGACCTACATGAACTCAGTTCAAATCTCTGGGGTGGGAGCTAGTCACCAGGAGCTTCCATCATGTGTGAAGTCCAGAACTTAAGTCTTAGAAACTCAGCATGTGAACCCCAGCAGTCCCTGATGCCTTCCTCCATGGTGAGGCTGCTTGATGGAGGGGGATTATTACAGCTGACACAAGGTGCTGTGACAGCTGACACAAGGTGCTGTGACAGCTGACAAGCAGCTTGCCAGTTCCACCAGAACCCTGTGTAAGGATCTGTGGTTCACGGAGAAATGACACCCTGGACTCAGATATGTAAATGCAAAGTGTTTTATTCTATATAAGTCCAGCACACTGGGGTCTCCCTATTACCAAGATAGACACCCAAGTGAGGTGCAGGCCTGATTTAAACCACTTTAGGGAATTCTGGGGTAAGTGACCTCTATGTTAATCTGTTGGGCCCATCTCTACGAACATTCCATAGTGTGGGGGCTGGAAACTTGCTGGGGAGGTCTAGAGACTGTTATTGAGGAAGTAGCTGAGGAAGTCTGGCACCTGCTGCTGACCCATTATCCTTGCTTCAGGCCAGGTGGCAGGCAGCTTCTGAGGCCTGGACTTGCCTGGACTTTCCCAGTTCTTGGAGACAAAGATTTAGGCCTAGTCTCCTTAACTACCCATTTGAAGCCTATCCTGGAACCAGCCTAGCCTTTCTCACCAGTTTTTTGTAGTTTAAGATCCAGGAGATGCTTGAGGGCATGCGGTGCCAGGGATGCAGTCAGGGTTGCACTGATTATAGCTCTATTGTTTATTTAGTGCTTGCCCTGGGCATTGCATATGTTTTTCCCATAACAAGTTCATTAAAACTTGATGGTCTTAGTGGTGTGCACGTAGAACCCCACTACTTGTGATCATGGAGGCAGAAGTGTTGGTTTCTGTGCAAATGTCCTGTCTGCTTGCAGATGTGGTGGAGCCGTGGGCCGCAATGAGATATACCAGGCCAAACAGTTCCACATGGGACTTTATTTAAGATAGGGAAGGGGTAGCGGGTGGGAAGGAAGGAGAGAAAGAGAGAAGAGAAAAAGAGGAGGGGGAAGAAGCATTGCCCGGTTATATACCTATATACCAGTGGTGACGTAATTACAGGTAAAGGTAGGCTATGGAATTCTGGGTAAACGGCAGCCATTGCCTTGGCAACAGACCTATACATTGTCTTAATTGTCGCTTGTATGGCATCACAAGCTTTGCAGGCCTCGGGTACCTACATTCCTGCATTTCTTCCATTAAAAAGAAAAGGAAAAGAAAAAAAGGGAGGGGAGACCCGATGATGAAAAGGAGTGAGGGCGCCATGTCTCTTAAACTACTTCCTGCTGTCTAGGGGCGTTGTCAATTTTGGGGTATAGCTGATTTCATCATCGGGGTCCACCTGGTACATGTTGGCATCAGGTACATCTGGGGACGGGGACTCTTCCATGGGCAGCGGCTGGTAATTCTGTAACAGAATCTGGAATCCCACGGGTCTTGTATGTAGAAGAAAAGTGTCTTGCAGTGTTGATAGAAGAAATGATTGACCCGTGATCCTAGCATATGTATCTGATAAGACCAATATGGGCAGCCCCCATGTTCGTCTGGCCATTTTTTACAGTAATCTTCTGTCTGGTCAAAGAGAAAGCAAGTATAGAGATCATAATACTTAGATAGGATAACAGATACAGGGATGATCGCAATTTGGATCGGTACCTGACATCCGGCTATGGAGCAGTTTCCTGACCCTATTTGGAAAGACTGTTTATTATCTGTGGGGGTTTCTTGAACCTCGAATCTCCAGATGTAAGGGCTGCCCTGGATGGAAATGAAGAACAGCAGGGGTAGGACAAGAAACCCATGTCTAATCCAATGAGGTCAAGCTCGGCTGCCGGAGTGGAGTCTCATGTTCCGGAATTGGGGACAAGGTGGATGGTCTCAATGTCCTCCGGAGCTTAATAGAGCACGGTCCTGTCAGGGTTGACGTGTATGAAGAAGAGTTATCTTTAGGTGGAGGGATGAAAGGTTTAAGGTGAGATAGATGGACCCAATGAGGAAATCCTTCGAGTTTAGCGGCTGTAGCGTTCACGAGAATCACCTTAAAAGGGCCCTGCCATTTGGGAGAGAGGGGTGAGGGCCGATGATCTGGAGGGGATAAGAGGACTTGGTCTCCAATGTTGACAGGCAGTGGACAGGAGACAGTCTGTGGCTGTGGTAGATGGCGGTCAGCAAAGTCCCATAGGAGAGAGCGAAGGTGGCAAAGCAATGGGGTGAGTAGGTGGTTTGGGAGGGGAGAGCATTTAGGTGAAAGACCAGGAGCTAAAACTGGACGTCCATACATGAGTTCAAAGGGTGAGATAAGAAGAGGTCGCTTGGGGAGAGCTCGTAGCCTGAAAAGAGCCAGACGTAGGAGTTTTACCCAGTCAAGGTGAAGTTCCTGTGACAGCTTGGCAAGAGTAGTTTTTTTTTTTTTTTTTTTTTTTTTTTTTTATCAACGCAAGAGTAGTTTTAAAAGAGCGATTAGTTCTTTCTACCTTACCTGAAGATTGAGGATAGTAAGGAATGTGAAAATGCCAAGGGATGTTTAAGGCTTTAGATAGACTCTGAGAGATCTGGGAAGTAAATTCAGGACCATCTTTCTTCTGAGACCTCCTGGGAGAAGCTGTCAGGCCTTTGGGAATTCTGTCTGTCTTAAATCTAATAACAAACTTCTGACAAGATTGCGCGCAAGATAGGAGAGCAATAGTTAAAGAGAGAATAGGAATGGAAATCTTAAGTAGCTTTAACAGGTTGCATAGGTAGAGGAAAGTATATTGCCTTGGTTAGTAAAGATGCTAGGATCAGAGTAAGAAAGCTGGCAGCAACGGATTAAATTGTGGTGACAGAAAATGAGTTTGTCTAGGCAGATTTAGGCTCATTAACATCAACTTGAGCACGCAGGCTATAGGAACAAATGAGTTAAGGGTATGGGAACACAGAATAGGTGAGGTTCAGATTCTTTATCATTTACCAGACTGTTAATTTTAAAAATATACAGTCGAAGACAAGTAGTGCCCACTGGGTAGGGGAGGGGGTGTTGTTGACTGCAAACTCAGCGTCCTGAAGAGTGCAGTAACAACTAAAAGGCAGCTAAGCCAAAGAGCCCAGACCGTCGTGAGGGCCTTTAGGAGCTGAGGCTTTAAAAGCCTGAGGAAGCATCCCTCCTGGTCCAGGATTTGGTCTGCGACTATAAAAGTCAATGAGGGGGAAATTCAGGATCACTTCCGGATTAGGATACACCCTAGGGTGGGCCTAGATGTCCTAAGCAGGAGTGTGGGCTTGGCATGAGAGAAAACCCTTCATTCCGAAAGAGGTTGGCCAGACTTCATTTGAAAGCTAAGGGTTATTTACTATTATGGTTAATGTTTATTTAAATTTCTAATCTTGTAGAGGGAAGAACCTGACAGGTAGCACACATACTTGTGGAAGCCAGTGTAACTGGCTGTCATGTTGAACATTTTGGACCACTTGGCTGTGGGACCCGGTCCCCCAACCTTGCTTCTCCTGCCTGTGCGTGGCTGCAAGACCAGTCATGGCCTGCTATATTAACAGTAGAGGACATTGAGAGTGGTGGGAGGGAGACCACGCAGTGAAGAAGAGGGAAGACAGGGTGGCAGGGAGAAGCGGTAGAGCTGTGAGAGAATCGGGTACTAGAATTGGTGGAGCATCTCAGCAGCCAGTGTGGAGCTGGGCATGGGCATGGGCTGATAGTGGGCCAGATCTCTGGGGCGGGGCATACCTGGCTATTGCCAGGTAGGTGTGGGGTGGAGCTTAGACAGAACCCCAACAAGAAGGATCAGGAGTTCAAAGCCAGTCTTGGCTATATAGTTTTTTGATGCCAGCCTGAGTTACATGAGACCCTTGCTCAAAAGCAAAAGGAGCTGGGTATGTATAAAAAAAAAAATCACAAATTGGCAAAAGTGCCCTTTAAAAAAAAATTAGGGGTTATAGAGAGATGGCTCAGTGGTTAAGAGCACTGTTGCTCTTGCAGAGGACTTGGATTCAATTCCTAGCACCCACATGGTGGCTCACAGACATCTGTAACTCCAGTTTTAGGGTGATCTGACCACCTCTCCTGACCTCCATGGGTACCAGGCATATCTGAGGTGCACATACATTCATGTAGGCACATACATATAAAATAAGTCCTCAGTTGACAGAGTGCATCCCCCTGGGCTCAGTCCTCACCATCCTGTAAGCAGATTGAGGTGGTGCATACCTGTAATTCTAGAACTCAGAAAGTTAAGGCAGGAGAATCAGAGGGGCTTAAAGACCTTCTCAGCTACATAGAAGGAGAGTACATGAAACCCTGTTTGAGAGGAGAAGGAAAAGATAACTGAAGCTCATGAAGTACAGATATTATTAACTACCTGTGTACAGATGGGGAAACTGAGGCTCTGCATGGTTAAGTAGCTTGTCTAAGGTCTTGTGGCTGGTAAGAAGGAATATTGAGGATAGAACTGGTATCTGATTCCATAGCCCATGCTCCTGATCACCATGTTGTCCCAGCCACCCCCCTCTCGTTTGTTTATGGGCAGACGGTACTGAGAGGAGGTGACTTGTGCCAAGAGAACCCCTCATATTGATATTAGGCTATGACCAAGGGCTCCAAGTAGTACCACATCCATCAGCATAGATCCTCTGGGCTCTGAAGTATCTGTGTTCTCCTCTTCTGTGTTCCCTGGGTGCCACCTCCGCCTCTGCTCTGCCTGTTACCACACCAAGTGTTTTAATGTCATTCTGACAGACACTGTTGTGTGGGCACTGTCCTTATCTTACAGAGGAAAAACTCAAACTCAGAGAGGGTGTGACTCAAAGAAACCAAAAGCCAACCAGCTGGTGATCTACATCTGGTGTTTAAGGCCAGGCTCATAGCTTTGTGGTAGCTCAGCCTTGGCAGGCAAGAGGACACTGGATTATTTGTGTGCCGTGGGGACGGGCTTTCCATAGGGCGTAGGGGGCCATGGACAAGCCAACAGCAAAGGGGGACAGGAGACGATGGAACTTAGGCTTGCTGGTGACGTGAGGGTCCTCTAAAGACTGTCAGTCTCAGAGCAGATGGTAGGAATGAGCTCTGGGCACCCACGGGCCTGTGCTTGCCCCCAGGAGGCTATGGATGGAAGTCCACCCCTCACTGGGACTCAGAAGCAAGCCTTGTGTTCGGAGGACAGTGCAGACATTCAGAAGACACTATCCATCTGGAGCGACGTGATGCAGGGGATTGTGGGCTGCTGAGTAACTCCTTCCCGACAGTCCTCTGCACTCTGGCCACGCGAGGCGTCCTGGTCTCAGAATGGTGACCAGCCCAGATGTAACCTCTGGGTCTGACATCCTAGACCTCTGTTGTGCTGTCTAGTTTCAGGACTGGGACACGGCTGCCACTCAGCAGGAGGAATGGTCTAGCACCTCTGGCAGCCCCTGCTTCCTCAAGTCTTTTCCCTGTGCCCTGCTCCTCCCTCGGTGCGGGCAGCGGTGTAGCCTTTGCTCTGCTGTAGTCCACCTCCCTCAGCGCAGAAAGCTCTCCTGGCTTTTTTTGTGGAAGGATCACACTTCTTCATTGTCTCCTTGCTCTCCTTACTGATGAATTTGGCCTTTGCTTCCCCCTCAAAATTCTGGTTCTCTCCCCCCCCCCACCTCCCTCTTCTCACACCAGGGCACAGCTCCGTCTTGATTCTCTTCTGGACCTATACAGCTCTTATTCTCTAGATTTCAAATTCATATGGCTTCCATGATAACCATCACCATCCTCTTTAGTCCTCAGCCGCCCCTTCTTGGACTTGGGTACCTTCTTTTCTCTGCTCCCTCCCTCCTTCTTCATGTAGAGTGATGCGTAGAGTCCAGCCTCACCCATCGTCTCTCTGCCCTCCTTCCTTGACCTGTAGGCTGCTGGCTCCTGTTCTCAACACATTCTGGGTGCTGATGTTGTCTTCCACATCTGAGTAGACTAGAAATGTCAGGAAGGTCAGGTCTTTCACCATGCTGGGATTATATAAGGATTCTTATCCCCCCCTTTTCTTTTGATCCTTCCTTCCTTCCTTCCTTCCTTCCTTCCTTCCTTCCTTCCTTCCTTCCTTCCTTCCTTCCTTCCTTCCTTCCTTCCTTCCTTCCTTCCTTCCTTCCTTCCTTGTTTCAGCATGTACCGTGATTGTGTTAGAAACACTTGGGATGCAACAGGGAATAAAATGTGTAAGAATGCATGTCCTTCTGGAATTTACCTCCTCTTCAGGAGGAGACAAGGTATAGTTAAGAACCACAGTGTAAATGATATAATATGTTAGAAGCTGAAGTAAGAGGCATCAGCCAGATGGGGGGGTGGTTACCACTTGTGATTTTAAACTGCATACTTGGTGGAGCTGCCTTGCAAAGAGATGGGGTCTCGGCATGAAGCAAATGAGAGGTCTTAGATGTCACTAGGAGTTCACTTTGGAAAGTTGGTGGCATATAGGGTGTGGTAGCTCACACCTGTAGTTTTAGCACTCTGGAGGCTGAGATGGTAGCTTGCTGAGATTCCAGGCCAGCCTGAAATGTAGTGTGAGACCCTGTCACAAAACAAACAAAACAAAACAAAACAAGAACAAATTGCAGGTGGGTCTAGTCTAGTCCGTCTATGTGGCTCTAGGGTAAACGGATAACCAGCATGCATAAGGCCCTGGGTTTAATCCTTAGCACTGAACAACACAAAAAAAAAAGAGGGTGGGATACACTGTAGGGGGAAGGGCAGAGCTGGGAGACCCTTGGGGGGGTGGTTCTGAGAACATGTGTCACACAGACTAGGTAGTAATACTGAGAGGTGACTGTTCCACAGGTAGAGCCAACAGGAATTTCTGGAGTGGGTGTAGGTGTAAGAGAGCTGGGATGATTGACAGAAGGGTGATACCTCTAGGAGTGGGTGAAGCTGTGCTATGGCAGCTGTGTGGCACTTTGGTTAGACATGTTCACACTGGAATGCTACTTAGACCCTGAACTGGAGCAGACAGGCACCATCTGCGTAAAGGAGGAAGACGTGGGCCGAGAGTCGTCAGTATGTAGAAGATACTTCAGAGTAGGAGCCAGGATGATGAAGGGACAAGTCCCAGGCTGAGGAGGTAGGAACACTGAGCCCTGCGCTGAGGCGGTACTGGGTAAGAAGTAACCACCCATAGAGCAGTTCCTGGAAGCCAGATGGAAGGAGCAGCGTTCACCACCCTGAAAGCTCCCAGAGTTCCGGGCAATCCAAGTGCCGTTGCTCTGGATGGTAGGTGAGGGTTGGTGCCTGTTTCCCCTTGGGTTCTAACTTTGTTCCTTCCCAGAGCGTGGGTCAGAGGTGAGAACTGACCCGGGCCATGGAACATTGTAGTTTCAGCCAAGCTTCCATCTCGGTCTCTGACACACAGCCTAGCTGTTCCAGCTGTGATCCAGGATCTGGCTCTGCATCTTTAAAATAATTGTAGATTGGAACTCTGTGGGTGGGACCTGGCGTGCTCTCGGTCCTGCTGCACCTGAACCCAGCGCCTGTCCCCAGAAACCTGTCCCCAGCTCTGTCTATGGTACCTTCGGTCATCCAAGCCAGAGGATCCCCTTCCTGGCTGCACTTTGTTGTTTCCTCATTAACTGGCACCACCCTTGGCATCCACAGGGGGACGCCAGATCTGCCCCTCTGACAGTGGCTTACTGTTCCTGAAGCCACTTTTGGTTTTAGTGGTTCCCTGTTACTGACTGGAATTGACTGTAGAGTACAGTGTGCGGGCCCCTCCACAGCCTGAGTCCCCTGGACCACAACTTTAGGTCAGTCCACTTACCAGTGCTGTCCCTCTGCACTGACAGCCGCTCAGCACCGGGGCCTCTTCCTTCTCAACACAGGTTGTCTTTTGTGCTTAGGCACCCTCCAGCAGTCTCTTGCACGATTGTGTGTCATTGTGTGTCCAAATCACATGGTGGAACAGCATTGGTCCCAGCATTAATTTACCATATATAATGATATATAATATATCATTTAATTATATTTATATAAAATCATATATAATAATTTCATCTATTACATATAATTATATTTTATGTTCTACACTATATAATTACACATAACTAATATATAACAATTTGTTATCATCATCATTATTATTATTATTATTATTTTGGTTTTTCGAGACAGGGTTTTTTTGTATAGTCCTAGCTGTCCTGGAGCTCACTCTGTAGACCAGGCTGGCCTTAAGCTTAAAGAAATCTTCTTGCCTTTGCCTCCCAGGGCTGGAATTAAAGGTGTGTGTCACTACAACCCAACCTAACTTTTTCCCTTTTTTGAAACAGGTCTTGTATAACTTGAGCAGGCCTTGAACTCTCAGTAATGCCCTGTCTCCTGTGTGCTGACATTAGAAATTGCATGTCATATTGCCCAGAGCTTCTTAAAACCTTTTATGTGTCAGTGTGGTGGTGTATATCTGTAATCCTAGCACTCAGGAGTATGAGGCAGGAGGATCACTATAGGTTCAGAGCCAGGTGAACTACAGAATGAATTAACGTTTAGCCTGAAACCCATAGCAAGACCTTGTTTCAAACAAACAAACAGGGGCTGGAGAGATGGCTCAGTGGGTAAGAGCACCGACTGCTCTTCCAAGGGTCATGAGTTCAAATCCCAGCACCCACATGGTGGCTCACAACCATCCGTAAAAAGATCTGATGCCCTCTTCTGGTGTGTCTGAAGACAGCTACAGTGTACTTACATATAATAAATAAATATTTAAAAAACAAACAAACAAACAAACAAAATAAACAAAAACCAAGCCAGCTATGCAACCAAACAAGAAAAATACACTTTCTTTTTTTAAAAGAAATTTATTTATTTTATGTATGTGAGTACACTGTAGCTGTCTTCAGACATACCAGAAGAAGTCATGGCAGGGGGTGGGGGGTGGGGGTGGGGCTGGAGAGATGGCTCAGCAGTTAAGAGCATTGACTGCTCTTCCGAAGGTCCTGAGTTCAAATCTCAGCAACCACATGGTGGCTAACAACCATCTGTACAGCTACAGTGTACTTCTATACATAAAATAAAAAAATAAATCTTTAAGAAAAATAGAAGAAGAAGAAGGCATTGGGTCTCATTCCTGATAGTTCTGAGTTATCATGTGGTTTCTGGGAATTGAACTCAAGACCTTTGGAAGAGTAGTCAGTATTCTGAACCACTGAGCCATCTCTCCAGCCCCAAAACCATTTTTTAAAGTATACCTATCATGGGTATCCAACATTTCATTCACTGAGTGAACATTTCCACACGTCTTTTTATATAAGTGGATCAAGATAGGGAATGTTCCCATCACCCATGAAAGTTCGCTCATGCCTGTCCCAGTCAGCACACTGCCTGTTTGCTGCCCTGGCTTTCAGTTGTTTTTTCGAACTGTGTATGACAGTCATATGCTGTGTGCTTTCATATCTGGCTGCTTGGCTGCTTTTGTTCTACCTAGTATCTACGAGATGAACCTTTGTGGATGAAATGAAGAGACATGTCCAGTGTGTCACACTTGTGAACCTCGGTGTCTAAGTGTTGGTCACAGAAGCTCCTGGGGCCAGCAGGACAGGTCTCTGAAGACTTGATGCTGCTTTCGTCGGATTGATGGTTAGGCCTGTGCTTTCCTCCTGGCCTCTTCCCTGGCCAGGTAGGAAACAACTTACTTACAGTTAGCCTTGATGTCACCAGTGCTGGCATCGATGTCAGGACCACTCTACACCTGGAATTATATCAGAATCTGTAGAAGAGGAAGAGAGGACCCCATCCCTTTTATCAGCATCTGCTTGGAGCTTGGGGCCCTCATTGTGTCTGTCTAGACATTCCTGTTGGCCTTTGGTTCAGTCCAGCTTCGAGATAAGATTGTAAAACGCTGATCTCCTGCCATTTGGGCACTTGAGGTAGTAGGAATGAGGGCAGGTGAGCCACGATGGTTTGAACTTAGCTCTTGCCGGCCACTTCTCTCCATTGCTTGGGTTTGCGTTCGAGGGCCTGTCATCTGGCTGCTCTCAGTATACTGGTTTCATCACAGGCTGGGAGTATGGTACCCCACATCCACGGGTGATGTCTTCTCTGGGTGACACAGGATTATGCCTGCAGATGACACCCAGGAGGAACTGCTGAGAGGGAGCCATGTCCTGTGACACCAGGGCTGGGTCTCAGGCTAGCAGGCTGACTCCTGACCACCCTCCAGCTTGACTCGGGATCTGGGCTGTGCCCCTTCTGGCGTGCTGTTCCCCTCACCTCCTTGCTTACTCAGTGTTCCAGCCACGGCGGCTATTTATAGACCCGCAAGGGGCCCTGCTGTTTCATACTTGTGCCGTTGCCAAGCCTCCTCCTTGCCTAGAACTCTGCTCCCGGGCCCCACCCACCTGGCAAGCACCCACACATCGTTCAGGAGTTAATTAATAATATCAACAATAGCAGCTAAGATTTATTGGGTGCTTACTATGTGCTAAGTGCTTCACACATATCATCCAGTTGAGACCTTGCAGGCCTGGAGCTTGCTCTCTCTGTCCACCGTCTACTCCGCCAAGTATCTGCTCAGAAGTGGCTAGCTGGTGCTAGGCACAGAGGCTGAAGACTCAGACAATGGATGGAGTCTGTCTTCTCCATCCTTTGCTCTTAGAAAGTGATAATCCCTAGCACGTTTGGTCCCCTCACCCCTCTTCTCTGCTTCACCGTGCCCAGGAAGTTTTATCGCATGCTAGACTGTCTGCCTTTACCGGGATGTAAGGGTGTCACTTAGAAATGTGTGCATCACACATGTCAGAAACCTGATCTTATAGGACTTTTATTCCCTGCTTTGCAGGGAATGAGGTGCACTGATTTCAGATGGCTCCGTAGCTCACAGCTCACACCGATATCTTTGCTCGCCTTTCCTCACAGCAGCAGAATGGCTGCTGTAGCTCCTGTCATCACAGCTAGGTTCAAGGCAAGTAATCAAATCAAGCAGAAGGCCTTTCAGAATCTCATTGGCCAGAATGGTATTTAGCAGTCACTTCATACAAGAGAGGCAGGGAAAGTAGACATCTTTCTGAGGACAAGGTCCATTTCGGACTCATATAAAACCAAACTGATGCAAGCAGGGAGGAGGAGACTAGATAGAAACCAGCAGCATTTGCTACTGTCTGGGAGTAGAGACACCACAGTTAATTCCTCTCAGGTTTCCAAGCTATGAATGCTCAGGAATGTTTTTTTTTCTTTTAGTTTGGCTTTGTTTTGTTCTTTGAGGGTGGGTGGGTGAGGTGCAGGGTTTACTGTGTAGCCCAGGCTGACCTTGAACTCATGATTCTCCTGCCCCAGCCTTCCAAGTGCTAGTATTACAGATGTGAGCCATCGCATCCAGTTTCTGTGATCATGTCATGTGCAGTCTCCCCAGCCTCTGTGTGTGTCCAGATCCTCGTGGGTTGTTCTCTCAGGCATGCTACTCTGCTGCTGTTACTCCTCTCCTCTCACGTATGTGATGGCGTAAGTCACCCACATAATGTGAGGGGGTCGTAGATTAGTCTGTCTTGAAGATATATCATAACCTACTCATCCAGTTCCCTATGCCTAATCATTTAGATTGTTTTAAATATATTTTTACAACCATAAATAGCCTTGAAAGTCTATTTCAAACAGTTTTTAAATTTTATTTGTATGGGTGTGTTTTTTGTTTTGTTTTGTTTTAGTTTTGTTTGTTTGTTTATGTTTTGATTTTTTTCAGACAAGGTCTCACTATTTGCTCTGGCTGTTCTAGAACTCACTATGTAGACCAGGCTAGCCTGGAACTCGCAGAAATCCACCTGCCTCTATCTCTTGAAATCGGTGATTAAAGGCCTGTGCTACCACACTTGGCCTTGAATGGATGTTTTATCTGCATGTATGTCTGCACCGTGTGCACGCCTGATGCCTGCAGAGACCAGAAGACGTGTCAGATCCCTGGAACTGAATGGTTGTGAGTCACCATGCGGTTGCCAGAATCAAATGCAGGCCCTTTGGAAGAGCAGTCAGCACTCTTAACCACTGAGCCATCTCTCTAGCCCTATCCAAGTATATTTCCATGAATATTTACAACTAATTGTATATTATTATCTTAGGGCACAGTTTTAAATTATGCTGGGTTCAAGCTGTGTTGACTACTAAAATTTCTTGTACCATTTACCAGATAAACTGAGCAAAGTTGTGGTAGTTAAATACACCTTCCAGGAGCTCTGAGATTGTTCCTTTACAGCTTTGGGCTGTATTAATTAATACTATCATTTTGTGGTGCTGGCCTTCACCCCTAGGACCTCACATGTCCTAGACAAGAAGCCTACCATTATTTTTATGTTCTTGTTAATTTGATAGGAAAATTGCACCAAGGGGAAAGGAAAAGTAGTTTGCATTTTCTTTGATTGTAGTGAGGTTAACCTTTAAAAAGAGTATCTCTGGCCATTTGCTGTTCTATTTTAAGTTTTCCTTGCCTTTCCCTTGCTCATTAGACTATGACATGATTATCTTTCTCTCACCAGCTTGTAAAAGAGCTTTATCTGGGGAACACATAGGATACAGCTAGGGTACAGCTAGCTGGCTTTGAGGGCTAAAGAGGGTTTCACTGATGGACAAAGTGCTGAGGAGAGGGTTTTAAGAACCAGAGCAGCGGATGCAGTGGGGTGGGGTGGGGGTGGGGCTTCCTTGCCATATACATTATCATATACATATACACCACATTCTGGTGGCTTAAAGCCACAGAAAGCTATCTCATACTCTGGAGATTACAGGCCCCAGACCAAGGCCTGTTGGGAAGCACTTCCTTCTTGTTTGCTTCTCTCAGCGTTGCGCACAGGGCCTTCTCTGTGTCTTCCCTTCTGGTTCCTCAGGACTTCAGGGGATTCAGCACCTATGGGTTTTCAGCCAAGATGATTTTATTTTGGTGTCTTCAAGTATCTTTTTTTTTTTCAAATAAGGTCATATTTCTAGGTACCAGGGTTTAGGATTAGACTCTTTGGCTATCTAGACAACTGAAGGAGGCTGGAGATGATCTGACACTGCCAGGCAGGAAGAGGCAAACCCTTACAGAGATTCTTCAGCTGAAGTTAGCAGGCAACTGTGGGGTCTTAAATGGGGTTGTAGCTTAGATGCTCTGGGGAAAAAATTGGCAAGATGAGAATTTGAGGAGTTTTCATTGAGAGTGGGAAGGAGGAGTCTGGAGAGACTTGGAAGTCTCCTGTCATCTGTACTAACCACAGGTAAAATATAGGGACTGGAAGATGTGTGTGTCCAGGAAATAATCAGAGACAGATATGCTGCCCAGACCTCTCCGTGGAGCACCTTAATTAATTAATTGATAGAGGACACAAAGCCCAGACAACACTATTCCCACCCCCATCATTTTATTATGAGGAATATCAAACATGGAGAGAGTTTGAGAGTATCGCACACTGAACAGCCTATTTACTGTTAACCAGAGTCTGTAATTACCACTTTCCCAGGCTACTCCCTTCCACATCTATGCATCTCCCCGTCCTATTCCCTCTTATATTTTATCTATTTCAGTACTGCAGATGACTCTCCTTCAGCCTGGCATGTCATTAACAAGAGTTCAGTATTCGGTGAACTGCATAAAGCTTAGCTGTACTAAGAGTTAGTAAAGTCTGGTGAATGTGTCTGTGTACCTCAGATCCCTGCTACAATAAGGAATGATTCCACTGGCCCAGGAAGTTCCCCTGTGTCCATTGCCATCACCTCCTGTCCACACCCCGTTCACAGAGGCCACCAGTGTCATGACAGTTAGGATTTCCAAACATGGGTCAGTGGTGTCTGTTCTAGAACGTTCTACGAGCAGAAGCTGTCTGGCTGTGCGCTCACATCTGGCTTCTTTTACTTAGGGTAGTATCGCAAGAATCAGCTGTGTGGTTCCTTACTGTTGCCTGGTGGCAGTCTGTTTTTTAAGAACTGTTTTTTAAGTCTGTTTTTGAGAGATGGATGGTGAAAGATTTCACCGAGGAGACAAAAAAGAGTGAGGTGGTAGTGGTTCAGAGAGTACGAATGAATGTCTCTGCCCCCAGCCCCTCCTTGCTCCCTCTCTTTTATAAAAGAAGATCATTCCAGAGTCAAAAGGAGGCTCCATTATCCTATCACTCCATCAGTGACTCGGACTCCTGCTGAACAGGAGGAGTTCAGTTCAGCCCTTCTGTCTTCAGAGTTGTCTCATAGTTTAGCGTGACTGCTGCAGCTCCAGCCAAACTGGCAAGGAAAGGAAGAATGGTGAATGTAGGGGGCGATGTATTTCTTGTTAATGTTGCTAATTTTTTAATTATTATTTATTTATTTTTATGTTTATGGGTGACCTATCTTCACACACACCAGAAGAGGGCATCGGATCCCCTGACAGATGGTTGTGAGCCACCATGTGGTTGCTGAGAATTGAACCCAGGACCTCTGGAAGAGCAGCCAGTACTGTAAACCTCTGAGCCATTTCTCTAGCCCCTTATTATTATTAAATTATACGTGTGTGGCATGTTATATGCTTGTTAGTGTATGCGTGTGTTTGTGTGTGTGAGCATGTACACACGTGTGTACATATGTGACAGCTAGAAGTCCAGATCAAATGCTTTTATTTGTCACTCTCCACCTTTCGATTTTTAAAATTTGAATGTGCGTATGCACACACATGAGTGCATGAATATATTGGAAAGGGGCATCAGGTCCCCTCGAGTTGGTTGTGAGCTCCCTGTCACGGGTCCTGGGAACTGAACTTGGGTCCTCTGGAAAAGCAGTGTAGACTCTTTTCCCCTCAGCCATCTCTCCAGCTTCACTTTTTATTTTCTAAGACAGGGTATTTCACTGAACCTGAAACTCATCGATTTGGTTAGATTTACCAACCCTGAGCTCAGTGAGCTTCAGAGATCTCATTGTCTCTGCACACTCCCTACCTACCAGCAATGGCGTCACAGGTATGTGCCACCAAACACCATGGCATTTTATGTGAGTGATAGGAACTTGTGTGTTCATGCTTATGTAGCAGGCACCTTACCCACTGAGCCATCTCTCCAGCCTTCGTGACCAAAAGCAACCTGGGAGGAAGACTGTACTTTTAGCAGCCATCTTCAACGTCTCTATATGTGGCCACCTAACACTCCCACCTTGAGACAGGCATGGTCCGTGTCCTCCAGGCTGGATTTCAACTTGTAATGATCCTCCTGCCCTGTCTCCCATGTGCTGGGATTGTAGGTCCAGGGCATCATACCCAGCACTTGCTCACTAGTAAGGGCTTAATCCTCACTACTAAGACATGTAGTCTCCTCACTAGCCACTGAGCATAGTGAACCTCAAATGCAGTGGGGTTTCTGCTACCAAGAGGGGCAGTGGAGCTGGCTGTTAGCAACCTTGTTGTCTCGTTTCTTCTGTGGCCAGGCCACATCCACTTAGTGTTCCCGCTTGAGGCCTTCATGGACCAAAGCCTGTCTGTGCCCAGTGGGATTCCTTTCAGCCTTTCCTAGAGGGTTGCTTTCTCCTTTTTCTGTACTTCTTCTGGTACAGAAAATAGACCTGTTCCTGACTCCCAGCCTGAACAAGAAAGGAACTACTTAGGAATGCTTGCAGGAGGTGCTGTGCCGGTCCTCCTGTCTGTACCCTGTGCTCCCCTCAGTGGCTGACATGTACTATGAGGAGAGCCAAAGACAGGGTTCTGGGATTTCTTTGGGGTAAAATTCAGAAGGGACAGCACAGTCCTCAAAGACTTAGACCCAGGTTAGAGCCTTTCCACAGTCTCGGGCTCAGGGACCTCCTCTGTGAGAACTGCTTTGGAGAAGTGCTTAGATAGAGTGCACACCAGGGGAAAGGCCATCGGAGATCTTCCTTTCCGTGTGGGAGATGCAAGGAAATTGCATTAGAGGCGAGCCAGGCCATCTTCCCTTTCGTTCTTTCTGTGAACCATGCCTTTGAGTAATACACTCATTTCTGTAATGCTTGATACAGGTTAGTCTAGAAGCTGGCTAAGCCAAGTTCCACCATAATTCATTACTCCACACCCTTAGCTTCAGCATGACCAGGGAGACCCAGAGCCCCTGGAAGAGTAAAGAGGTCTGTGGACCTTCATGTGTATGCCTTTCTTGAGGAAATACAGCCGTGTCCCCAGACAGCTTAATGGGCATCGGCTGAGCCCTGGGAGAGGAAGTCAGCAGAAGCAGGTGCAGAGAGCCCAGGGGAAGCGATCAACTGCCAACAGCCAGAGTGGACTGAGTGTAGTCGTGGCCTGGCGCCCTAGTGACCTGGTGACACCATTCCCGGGATTCTGGCTGCCTGTGGGCTGGTGTATTGTGGCAGAGAAGGAGGAGCCAGGGCCTCCACAGAGAGCTTGACTCACTGGGGCCTGCCTGGCTTAGACCTCAGGCCTGAGGTGGACTGTGCCTCCCTCCACCTATTCAGTCTGCCACTCCAGCTCGCCAAGAGACTGCTATACATCAGGGAGGCCATGTGCTTTGGTTCCCAGGGAACATCCTGGAGGGAGTGATGTCTGAGCAGATGATGGGACAGACTCGGCCAGGCTCCTTGGACATACTGGCCACAATCCCAAAACTAGGCCCCTGCCAAGGTTCAGCAACCGTATGACAAATTGCTGTGCTTTCAGCAAGTCCTGTGTACAGCAGGACACCCACTACCACCCGGGGTTCCAAGGTTGGTTCTTGGCACTCCTCTGTGGTACCGGCTCCTTCTGGTCTTTCAGAGACTGTACCCTTGCCCTCTCCGCACGGATGGCTCCCTCCTGAACCAGGTCAAGCCCGAGGAGACCTTTCCACCTTGCTTGCAGCAGCCTGTACTCTGAGACATCCTGGTGGTGGGTCGAAATGCTGGAAACAGCAACCCCAGCTCTCTGGCCCATCCCCGGCTAACAATGTTGCCAGGGTCTCGGTGAGGCTGTCCTATGACTCTTGACAAAGCCTAGAGGTCCCACCCTGTTCCATGGTAGCCTGCCCTACTGCCCCTAGGAGGGTGTCTGTGTGGGCGCTGGCCCTTGTGTAGTGCTAGGAACACCAAGGGGTTAATGCAGCTTTGCTTCCCGTTACCTTCCCTCCTGCCTGCTCTGAAGGAAACTGTGTTGGAATTATAGGCATAAATACTGGATTTTGAGGAGCCTGCTGCTCACCAAGTCCCTGCCAGGCCTGGGCACAACCCCCTCTCCCACGCCTGCCTGCCTTGGGCTCTGTCCTGCATGCAGGGCCGCATTCAGAGGACTGAGGGCCTCCTAGGGCCCACTTTCTGGGCCCTCCCCACCCCAAACCTGCCCTGTTCACCCCCCACGGATTGAGCTCAGTGTACAGTGGTACCCAAGGAGGAGGGACCGAGGAAGTGACATCGCTTGGCCCGCCCCCACCTCCTTATTCCCTATAAAAAGCAAAATGGTGACTCAGAGAGAAGAGTTGGAATCGTCCTGCCTCCCGCTCCCACTGTTAATTTTTAGACGTGGAATTAGGCAGGAGGCAAAGGAAACGCAGCCCCACAGACGCAGCTGACATGCTATTAGGCGGGTGGAGACAGCAGAACCGCTCCTCCCCGACTCCCAGCAGCCTCTGACGGACTCAGCAGAGCCTGTGCCTGCTGGAGCTCCCACCCCCCTCCCAGGCCTGGCTGTACAGCCCCTGCCCTGGCCCAGGGTGCATGGTGCAGCAGGGACCATGGCAGCCGGGGGCCGCCGCCGGCGCCCACTGCGCTACCAGTCCCTGGCAGCCCTGGTGGAAGACTCTCAGTGGCCTTTCTTGTTCCTTGTCTCAGACTTCAGCTACGGTGCGGAGGACTACGACGCAGAAGGGCATGAGGAGCAGAAGGGGCCCCCCGAGGGCTCGGAGACCATGCCATACATCGACGAGTCACCCACCATGTCGCCCCAGCTCAGCGCCCGCAGCCAGGGTGGTGGGGACAGCATCTCACCCACCCCACCTGAGGGGTTGGCACCTGGGGTAGGTACTCCTGTTTTCTCTTCTGGGGAGGGGACACAGAACGACATGTGCAAGAAGTGGGCCAGGGTCTGTCTAGGACAGTGTCAGCAGTGGGGGGGGAGAGGGGTCTGGACTGCTGACGCCTGTCATCTAGCTCCTCTTCCACAACCTGCTGCCCCTCACCTGCTCCCTGCTCTGCCAACTGTTTGTTCCTCTGCTTCCTGGACGCTCTCGCTCCCTTTCAGTCACTCAGTCTCTCAGTAGGATGGGGAGGGGGCTCTGGAAGGATCAGGCTCTTCTAGCTGCACCTGGCTGGATACACATGGCCTGTGGGACAGCAAGTGCCCCCACAAAGCCAGCACTGGTCTCAAACTCCCTGTAGGGATAAAACATTATGTGTCTGTAGTGTTCCCCAGGACGAGGGCCTCCAGCCCCATTCTGTTCCACAGGAAAGGAATAAGCCTGGGTGCTTAAGTTCCCTGCTGCTGGGGGAGGCAGGAGCTGTCCTCTCAGAAGCCTTTTATAAGAAATATGACCTCAGCTTTGATAGGGCAGAGAGATAGGAGTGTGTGGAGGATTGTAGCACTTAGGATTAGTGCTGTTCCTAGTGGCAGGGATCAGCGCTGGGCCCGGCTCAGGAGTGTACGAAGCTGAAATACACAAGCAAGCCAGGCGGAGATTCCCTGGGGCTCTTTTCTAGAGTTGGGGAGAAGAATCATAGCCATTTTTGTTGGTGGAGGGAACTCAGTTTCACAGGTCCTTTTGGTCCAGCTTGTCTAGGTGTGTTTTGTGTGGTTCTCTTTCCTCTCTCTGAAGCCCGCAGGGGAGCATCAGAGATGCTATGCAGCGCATTTCCCTTCTCTAGGGCCTAATACCCCCATCCACCTGGAGGCTGCCTGGACTCTACCATTTGGAAGAACCCCTGCTCCTTTCCACCCTCTGCAGGCTCTCACCCCCTCTTCACACACTGGGGTGGCTGTTATAGCCTTTGGCAACAAGGGCCTTGGCAACCAGCATCCCACTTGGGGGAAGCCACATTGTTGCCATAGCAACAGAGGCCTAGGCAGAGCTCAGCACTGCCAGGTGGTGCAAGTTTGAGGAGGGATGGTGGGGGGCAGGTAGGGGGTGGAGGGGATGGATGTAGGTGTTGGCCAGCTTCAGGCTCCCCCACAGCCAGCATTCTTGGGTGCTGTTGCCCTAAGGAGGGGTGGTGGATTTGAGACAGCCATTTTGGCCATTTAGAGGCAGGGTGTCTGAATCAACGGAGGATCGGTTGTTCTGGGACCTGGACTCAGGCCAACCAGGAGCAAAAACGCAGAGAGAACTCTGGTTCTCCGTCATTGCTTTCTGGTTTAGGTCAGTGGGGTTCAGCTCTCCCCGAGGGACTTAGCCTATACCCCTCTATAAACAGGTGCAGGATGATGCCCATGGAATCCCCATGCAGGGCTCGGTCAGTGCCGTCTCCTCTTTTGTCTCTACCTCTGTCTCCCTTTCCCTCCTTTCTCATGACTTCCTTGCAGGAGTATTTATCCCTAGGTATTTGAATTTCCTGGTAAAATGTCCTTCCCATGTTCTATGTATTGCAGGACTGTATTCCTGCCTGGGGTTCAGCTTAGGGTAGCGGCTTCACTTTGTCCCTTGTTCCTGATGGTCAGAAGGAATAACTTGAATGGAAGATTTTGAAATGTTGAATATTTACAGAAAACAGTCAACAGAAGTACTTAGGGCTCTCAGCACTGATTTTCACACCATTGATGGGTAGAGGGATTATTGATGCCAGTTGGGAATGACTGAGGCAGTTCTAGCTGCTGATGCTGCCTGCCCCAGCTGCCTCCCCCCAGCTCTAACCCCTGCCTTCCTGGAGCTAGCTGCCTTTCCGCTCTTTGTGTTGGGTTACTGGCCCCACCTAGTGGACTCTACAAGTATTGCTATTTGCAAAGGGGTGCCTGGATTGTGCAAACCCTCTTTTCCAGTTCTCATGATGATTTGGTTTTGTTTTTATAAAAGGTGTGGAGTGTGCGTGCCTGTGTGCCTGCGTGCGCGCGTGCGCACCTGCCTGCCTGTCTCTCTGTGGCTGTTTGTATATGGCTTGGTGTGTGTGTGTGTGTGTGTGTGTGTTCCTACTACTTGGCTGTGCTCATTTGGCCAGGCAGTCTTTTCCTCTGCCAGGCTTCCTGTTAGGAACTTGGGAACAGAGGGGACTTTTGGACCAAATCAGACAATTGTTCTAGATATTCAGATATCTAGCTTTTGGCACAGCCTGGCAGCTAAACTTTCCACACCCAAACATGCAGCTAAGTTGTACCTAGGAAGGAGGTCAAAATTTGGTTTATGTGTTAGAAAAACATGGTATGTGTTCAAAACTCTGCTTTCTGACTATAGGACACAGAACAGGATCACTGAGTGGAGAGCCAATGTGTAGTCCTAGTCCAAGTCCAGAGGCGTGAGAATCGGGTGAGTCAAAGGTGAAAGATTCTAGGTTTAATTAAGCTCAAGAACACCTAGTGTTTCAGAGTGCAGTCTGGAAAAGACTAGCGCCCCAGCACAAGCAGGCATGCAGGTGGAGCCCCTCTCTCTTTGTTTGAGACAGGATTCTGTTTTCCAGGCTGTCCTGAAATTTACTTTATCGTCCTGGCTGGCCTGACACTCATAATCCTTCTGCCTGCCTCGGCCTCTTGGTGTTGGGCTGTGCATGCACCCCCATTCCTGGCTGGAAAGAGCCCCTTTTCTTAGCCTTGTTGGTTTCATGTCTTTAATAGGCCGGATGAGGCAAGGCCAGCTCACCTTGGGGAGGGCATCTGCTTGTCAGCCCGTAGATTCAGATGTGAATCTCATTGAGAACCATCCCACAGACACCCGGGATAGTATGTAACCACCTCATGGCCCAGTCAGGTCAGTACACAGAATGAAATATCAGTATTTTGTGTCAGTGGCCTAGAGACTGGAAATAACATAAGCTTTGGAAAATCGAAATTCTGCGTTCTGGCTAAAGGACCCTGAACAAGGTCATAAAGACGACGGAGCGCCATTTCCTCAGGTCTGAATAGCTCCAGCTCCTCTGAAGGGAGGCTGTGAGCAATGGCCAGGGATTGCTTCCAGCATTGAAGACATTCAGGCCCAGCACCCTGAAGGCAAAGGCAGGAGAATCGTGGTTTCTAGGCCAGACTGGGCTACATAGTAAACACCTGTCTCAAAACAAACAACAAATCCCCACAAGACTTCTGTCATGGGCTGGGACCAGGAATATCACAAACACGCAGATCTGGTAAACATACGCTGGGAAATGGATCTCTTCACAGCCACCTCCTTTCTGGGTCTTTCCTTCCAAGCCAAGGCTGGGCTGGGATACTTTCAGTTTGGCTTGTGCCCCAGAGGTAACAGGTGAACCACAAACCCTGCTTTGCAGGTCTTTCCCAAGCCTAGGCTGAGCAGGGTGCCCTGGCACAGGGCCAGGGTCACCTATGGCTGGTGGCTGAGCTCAACTGGGAATGTGTAGTTTCCCTTGAGAAAGAAGGCGAGGACACTCCCACTCAGCTGCGGCTTCTATCCCAGAACCACAGTCTGAACAGAAAACCTCATCGCTATAAATCACAGTTCCTGGCTCCTCTCTGGATAATGTAGTCAAAGGGACCCCAAGGCAGAGAAAGGATCTGGATTTTGTCTGTCTTCTACTTTGAATGTGTTTCATCCAAGGATGTCACCCTCCCTGACACAGCTGTCATGAGTCTGCCATGAGATGCTGTCACAGGCCAGAATGCCATGTGATTTGTAAGGTCTCTATGGGTGCAGACCAGCTGGCGTGAGGATCCGGAGGTGAAAACGAGGAGGGATGAGGTGGCCATCATTGCCACTGTATTTTCTTGAATTTCTCCCTCCCATCAGCCACTGGGAGACACAAGGCTCCCACATAGGTTGCTTCGTTTAAAGTCCGTGATATCTCTGCAAGATATGTACCCTGCTTTCATTTCAAAGCCGGGGAAGCTGAACCTCAGGGAGTTAACATAATTCGCCAGAGACTGTTGCATCCAGTGGGACCCGGGCTCCATTTCAGGTCTTGTGAAGCTTAGGCCTGAGTGACTCTGACACCCTCCAGGGTGAAGATCTGACAGCCCAGTTGGCCCCCTAGTAATGGGGGTTATATACAGTTCTTGGGGCTTGCATCTGCCCTTCTAGATAAGGCACACCACTCTTAGCCACCCCTTTGTGCACCCCCCAGCTCTGTGGTAAGTTCCCAGTCAGTCAGTCAGTCACCCCTGGGTTCCTGGTTGGTATTTGGGATTGAATTGTGTAGTTCTGGAGCGGAGAGTCCGAGACTAAGCCGGGCAGAGCCACTGTCTGTCGTCCTTGCCCTCTCAGGCTGATTGGGGCTGTGTGGAAAGCCCTGGGTGCCCTGGAGGAGGCTCAGAGGCTCAGCAGCCTTGCTTCTGTTTCCCCCTGCTGGGTTTTCTGTCTCTGCTGCAGTGAGGACAGTGACTGTCTCCTCCTGTGCATCGTGCTGGGCCGCCGCGTCCAGCTGCATACATGAGAAAACAAGGGCTTTGGGAGCTTCAGGCCTTGCCAGGCTGGGAAGGAAGATAAGAAAGCACCGTAGTATGACACTGGCCACTTATTGGTGGGCTCTCCTTATCCTTTCCCGGCCATGCCCCCCATCCTCACCCCATAATAGCCTCCTTGGTGTCTTCCCCAATGGACTGCCCCTAACTGGCCTGGCCACCCTGTGGTTGTCACACCTTCTCTCATCTCTCTTCTCCCACTGGCCTGCTGGGAGCACAGTTCATAACTGCATTTGCAACCTGCAAATAAGGCTACTCCCAAAGTCATATTTATTCAATAAAGGTATGCTAATCTACAGGTGCCCGGGGCACTGGGTAGGAGGGTGGGCCTAGCCAGAACAATTCTCTGCCCTTAGATATCCTGAAATTTGGAAGGAGGTAGGGAGGAAGAAAAGAAAAGAGGTGTCTCATAAAAATAATGATTCCAGCATGAAACAAGTGTGGTAGAAGACGCCAAGTGTATCCCTAAGCTGGGTGTGGTAGCCCGTTTCTTATCTAGCCCCGAGTAAGTGGAAGCAGGAGGATATTTGAATCTGAGGCCAGCTTGGATTCATAGTGAGTTCTAGGGTAGCCTGGACTAAATGTCCTCATGGATGATAACAGAGGTGAGCTGCTAGGGTCAAGGGCCCCAAAGAGGCAGCAGGATCTTAACTCTCCATTATCATCTGCTGTTCCCGAGTCTCTCCACTGATGGGTGCTAGCAGGGCCAGAGCAGCCTTTCTTCCTTCCCCAGGGAGGATGCTCTTATTTGCCTGCCGGTGAGAGGCGTGTGTCCCTGTGCTGGGTGACAAAAAGAGAGTAATTACTGTGAGATAAGATTTGAGTTCAGCTGCTAACTGTCCAGCACGCCAGTCATGGCAATGCCTGCGTGTAATCTTAGCATATATAGGAGGCTGAGGTTGGGGGGTTGCCAGTTCCAGGCTGGTCTGGGTTTTCTAGTAAGACCCTGTCGGGCGGTGGGGGTGGCTTGGGGGAGGATAAGAAAGAGCTATCTAGCATTTGGACAGGTAATGAGCTTCCTGTCCTAGGAAGGATCTGGTAGAGGCTGATGACTGAGGAGAGGTCCCTTCCTTGGTAGTTTCTTTTGGGTTGCCGTTTGTGCTAGGGATGCCACTTCACTGGCTAAGCTCCACAGGAACCGTTCTCTCAACCCAAGCCCTTTTTACCTGACTTGGGAGACCCAGGGCTGTGGATATACTAAGCAAGTCCTCTGCCACCAGGCCATACCCCAAGCCCCAGCTTCCCCCATGAAGTCCGTCCATCCAACATCTTTAAGAAATGTACAATATCCCCCAAAGAAAGTCATGTGACTTCAAGTGAGATCTTAGAGAAGGGGTAACAGAGGAGGTAGAAGTAAGGGGATTGTATAACATCATGTGGGAAAGTCCCTAGAGGCTTGGGAAACAGAACGGTGTGGTGTGACTGGGTTATTAGGTTTGAGATGAGTTTCTGGTGGGCCACCACCCTCACTTCCCCTGAAATGTGCCTCCCCACACAACACCTGCCAGGGAAAGAAGGTGAGAAGAACTGGTGTTTCCTCAGTGTCAGCTCAGCTCAGGTGCTACCCTGCCACAGTACCAGGCGTTCCTGCAGCCCTAGAGATAGCACAGTACTGGTTCCTAGTTTATGGAGCCAGACTCAGTACCTTTGCACAGCAAGGCTATTCCCATTTTATGGATGAGGAAACCAAGGCACATTTAAATGCTTTGCCCAGTATTACAGAGCTTCAAGGGGCAAAACTAGAATTGAAATCCAGAGTTCAGTAGAGAATTCTCTCACCCTACCCCCTTTCTGTGTGTGTGTGTCCACGTGCATGTGCACGCATGCTCACACTTTCATAAATTTATATACACCGAATGTGTGCAGGAGCCCATGGAGGTCAAAAGCGTGTTGGATCTCCTAGAACTGCGGTTATAAACAGTTGCGTGCCACCATGTGGGCGCTGGGAACTGAACCCAGCTCCTCTGGAAGAGCAGTAATCACTCTTTTTTATTTTATTTTATTTTATTTTATTTTATTTTATTTTATTTTATTTTATTTTAGTTTAGTTTAGTTTAGTTTAGTTTAGTTTAGTTTTTCGACACAGGGTTTCTCTGTATAGCCCTGGCTGTCCTGGAACTCACTCTGTAGACCAGGCTAGCCTTGAACTCAGAAATCCGCCTGCCTCTGCCTCCCAAGTGCTGGGATTAAAAGCATGCACCACCACCGCCCGGCAGCAGTAAGCACTCTTAACTATTGAACCATTTTTCCTGCTCCTGATTGAACCATCTTTCCTGCCCTTGATTTTGTTAGTTTGTTTTTAACCATATAAACCATGTTAGCTTATACCTAATAGCTTTATGCTACTGAGTTCTGAGTTTTATATTGTTTGAAACAGTGTCACTCTAGCCCAGGCTAGCCTTGAGCCCTTAGCACTTCTCTTGTCTTTGTCTCCCTAGTATTTGACAGGTATGAGCCACCCTGCCAGGCTCATGCCATCTTTTGATTGGTGTCACAATGGAAAGGGGAGGCAGAGGGGGAAAGAGGGTGCGTGAGGGGAGAGCGCAGTTCTTTCTGTGACTGCTGTGACCCCAGCTGCCTTGGCACCACTGCAGGGCCAGCCCAGCTCCCCAGAGCTGCCAGGATTGCTGGGTGGACATCTTCAGGCTGAGGAAACGGCATCTGCAGAGGGCTTTCAGGAGTTACTGTTACCACTGTCACCACCGGTGTGTTGGTTTGAGTTACCAGTGAGAAGCCAGTGGGCCGGCTGCCCTTGTTTGTCTGACTTAGTGGCTTGCTGTTGAGCACGGTTCAAGCAGTGTTTTAGACTATGTGACGAGCAGTGTTTTAGACTGTGTGACGTCAGGTGAGGGGCACACCCAGGGATGGTCATCTGACTTGCCTGAAATCCTTCCACACCTAACCTGTGGCTATGATGGTGAAACTCCAAGGTTCCCACTCTGCCAGGCTCCATCACTGGATTCTTTGCCAGCCTCTCTGAAGCTTCCCCACAGATCTCTGCCTGGAATATTAACACCACACGACTTCTGCCTGTCTCCCATCTCCACCAGTATGGCTAACCCATTCATTTTTATTTTACTTCACTGTTTTCTGTGGCTTGAAGGTAAGGCCTTACCTGTGAGGAAGCATTCTGCTACTGAGCCCCAGACCAAGCCCTGGGTTTTTTGAGACAGACTTTCCCTATGTGGCCCAGTTTGGTTTTGAACCTGTAACCCTCTTGACTTAGCCTCCTGAGTGCTAGAGTTTCCAGCATGCATCGCCATGCTCAGCTGTGGCTGAATTTTAACGTCCTCACAGGGAGACTCCTGTGACTTCTCACTTGTTATGTCAGACTCACCTGCTTGTGCCTTCCCAGATTCACTCTAAATTCCCGCCAGAGCACTGTGTGTCTGTGTGGGAGGGGGCGTGGTTAAGCAGCCTTGAGAATGCTAAGCGCTCTGTCTGTGACTGAGCTACACCCCAGCCTCCATACTTCTCTTTATAGCTTTATTTTCTCTGATTACATATTCAGAAGTCTCACTTATCACAAATACATCATCTAGATCATGAAAGCTCGCTTCCTACAGAAAACTACTGGAAGTTTATTTCTCCCTGCTTTTTTCATATGAAGGCTACATATTAAGATTATTCCATACTATTGGTTAGCTTGTTATTTTATTTGGTAAAGATTGGGAGATATCTTACAGATCTGGAATTAAGATCTACTGTATTCCTTTTGTAGCTGTGTGGTATTCATTCCATGGATAAACCAGAATTCATTTAACCAGCTCTTTCTCCCTCTCAGTGCTTTTTTGGTGGGGAGTGAGGCAATGCTGTGATTGAACCCAGGCCTTGCATGTACTGGGTAAATACTCTGCCACTGAATTACAACTCCAGTGCGAATTAAGCCACTTTTTTGTGTTTATTGTGTGTGTGTACGTGTGTGTGTATGTGTGTGTGTACATGTGTGTGTGTGTGTGTACGTGTGTGTGTGTGTGTGTGTGTGTGTGTGTGTGTGTGTGTGTGTTAGACCACTGTATAACTCAGGCAGGCCTGGGACTCAAAATCTTCCTGCCTTTGCCTGAGTACCAGAATATCTAGTGTACCATTCCACCATTGGATTCTACTGTACCACTGGATTCCAGTTCATTGTCAGGCATTTGAACGGGTATCAGCGTGTGCTGCTTTCTCACGTCAGTGAACATTTTTATACATCTCTGTGCCCTTCTAGATGTGCTTTTTTAGACAATTCCCTAGGGTGGAATTGCTGAGTCAGAGGGTGTGGACATTTAAAAATCACAATAGCTGTTTCCACATTACCCTTTCTGGAGTTATACCTCAACGACACAATTCTAAAGTGTGCCTCTCCCCAGGCCTCCTTCCCTTTGGCACAGCCTTGGGAGTCAGTCATGTGGTCACTCTGCACCTGAGACCATCGGCTCCACAAAGGGCAGTGTCCCCTGTTTGTGACTGCATTTTGAATGTGAGCACAATGCCTGTTGCGCAGTAGGCAAGTGATAAGTGCTTGTTGATTGAGTTGGTAAGGGAACGAGAGGACGGAGACATAAGTATCCTTCAGTCCCAGCACTTGGGAGGCAGAGGCAGGCGGATTTCTGAGTTCGAGGCCAGCCTGGTCTATAGAGTGAGTTCCAGGATAGCCAGGGCTACACAGAGAAACCCTGTCTCGGGGAAAAAAAAAATCAGAAAAAAAAAAAGAAGGGCCACCGTGTGTGTGTCTGTGTGTATCTGTGTGTGTGTGTATGTGCGTGTGTGAGGGAGTAAGAGAATGGAGATATAAAGAAAGGCAACACCCCCTGTGTGTGTGTGTGCTTGTGTGTGTGTGTGTACTTGTGTCTGTGTGTGATAGCCCACTGCAGGCTTTGAGATGTGGACCTAGCAGGTTCGAGAACTTGTGATTGGCACCCTACACTATCGGAGGTTGATGGTTCTCGTCCTTTCTGCTCCTGTATCTTCCTGCTGCCCTCTGTATACTTACCTCCTGCTGCTTTTGTCCTCTGTCCCCTTACTGCTTCCTGAGCCTCCTTAAGAAACTGTCTTTAGGGCTGGGGTGTAATACAGCTTGTGCAAGGCCCTGGGTTCCAGCTTCAGCACCACCACCACAAAAACAAAACAAAACCAACCAGGAAATAATACCTTGGCTTTGGGCATTCCTCCCTTTCCCTGGACAGACCTCTCTGCTTCCAGGTGCTACTCAGAAGCCCAGCAGTCTCATCTCAGAGCCCGCAGCCATTAACTCCCCACACAGGCATGGCCTTCTGTCTGTCCTTTACCCTCTCACCCCCTTCCTGACTTAATCAGCAGACACTTCCCAGTGAAGCTTTCCTTGGCATGAGTACCGCTGCCTCCTCCCCCACCCTATTTTTATTCATCCCTCACCTCAGTGGAGTGAGAGTTCAACAGTGGTAAGGCTTTGGTCACACATCCCAGGCCTCCTTAAGGTGTGAGTGTGCATGTACCAGTGAGCAGGTTAGCTGGACACACAAGGTGTTGTGTAGGTGTGAGATGTTGCAAGGCCTGCTTGGGTTGTGGTTTGAAAAAGAGAAAGATGGAAGAAACAAAGAATTTAGTAAAAGGGATGTGTGGGGCCATGGGCACAGAGCCACAAGACAACAACAGCCCACTGATGGACGTGGCCAGAAGGGGAAGCTAGGGTGGGGAAGAGGAGGGACTTACCGGCCTGGATTTGAGGAGCTGAGGGCTGTTGTGGCTTTGACTTCCATGTGAGGAGAGCCAGCTGCCTATGCAAGTCTCAGGCCTAGAGGTGGCAGAGCAGTAAGACGGGATGGGCTTTCTTGTCTGGGAGCATAAGACTGTAGGACAGAGCCTTGAGCAGTGAGGCAGGAGGATGGATCAGCCAAAACCTACCCACTGTGTACCCAGCTGCCCGAGGAATTTGAGAAAGGTCAGAGGACAGTGGCCATATTGGCTGTTTCTCTGGAGAGGAGAGTCTGGAACCAGGCAGAGTAAGGAGCAAACCTAGGTGCAGTCCTGAGAGGGAAGGGGAGGGGCACCCTGGGGACTTGTGAGTCACTTCCTCTCCAGGGGGAGGACTGAGGGCCTCTGAGTGGATGGTAGCGTCTGTGTCCACTCACTGGAATTTCCAACCAGTTGGAGTGGGTGGGGCAGTTTACGCCTTGGATGTTTGGGGAGCAGCTTCTGTGGGGTTCACAGAAAGACCCTTGGTTACAGTCCTCAGCTGCCTGCTGGTCTGACCCATGTGGGCCCCCATGCTGTGCACATAGAACTGGCAGGGCAGAAGACAGAAGAACTGTAGCACAGGGCCTGAGCTGGCATGCTTGTGCCCTAGGGAATGCCAAGCCTGGCTGTTCCCAAGCCATGGCACAGCCTTACCCACCCAAACCAAACCAAATGAGGAATTGTGGCTTGAGAGGGCCCTTCAGATGTGTCTTGGCTATTTATAACTCAGCCAGAGCAAAACTGGACTGAGAAAAAGGAGTGGATTATGGGTAGGAGATAGTTGGATGATCTCAGTGGGACAGATCCTTGACCAGCCCAGGCCTTAGAGAGCCTATCACACCTCTCTCTATCTGTTTCAGTTTTGGTGACAAGATGGAGCCTACATCTGGTGAGGGCAGGTTTTCTTTTATTGACAGAAAGGCTAGTGCTTCTCCAGACTTCAGAGTTCCAGAAAATGTTTTAAGGAGTAGGGTAAGAAGCTACATTCCTTTCTTTCAGTCTCCACTCACCCTGACCTTCGACATGCTTCTTCTCAGCTAAGGTCCCAGTGGAAAGGAACAGTTGTCACTGCATGTCCCAGTGGGCATGGTTTGCTTCCTTTGGCAATGGCCTCGATGGTTTGATTCAGCCCTGTGGCCGTATGGTTGCCACTGACAAGTGAATGTGATGTGGCATGAAAGGCTGGTGTGATGGTTTGTATATGCTTGGCCCAGGGAGTGGCACTATTAGGAGGTGTGACCTTGTTGGAGTAGGTGTGTCACTGTGGGTGTGGGCTATAAGACCCTCATCCTAGCTAACTGGAAGTCAGTATTCTGCTAGCAACCATCAGGTGAAGAGGTAGAACTCTCAGCTCTGCTGCACCATGCCTGCCTAGACGCTGCCTTGCTTCTGCCTCGATGATACTGTACTGAACCTCTGACCTGTAAGGCAGCCCCAACTAAATATTGTCCTTTGTAAGACTTGCACTGGTCATGGTATCTGTTCACAGCAGTAAAACCCTAACTAAGGCAGCTGGTCATAAAAAAGCACACAGAGTTTTGATGGACATATTTTGATGGATATTCAGACACTGCACCACCTGGTTGGTGGCACCTGTTACACAAGTTTACAAAGATAAAAGTGGTAGGCTGGTAGATGAAGCTGAATTTTATTCCAAGCTGCCAAATCTTCTAAGGAGATGGGGCACAGGGCACATGCTAAGGGGAAACTCCTCCCACATAACCACAGCTAACAACCAGTTGCAAGAATAAAGGCAGTTTGTGGCCATCCTTAAGCCTAGCTCTGAGCAAAGGCAGTGTGGCCATCCTCAAGTCTGGCTTAGAGCAAGGATGTGGTTCTGAATGTGTTGTGCTTTTTAAAATGTAAATTACTTGCTTTCATTTTAAAGTCAGGAGATTTTATTTAAGCATTCATATTTTCCCTTGGGCATGGTGGCACAGGATGAGGCAGAGGCAGGCAGATCTCAGAGTTCCAGGCCAGCCTGATCTACATGGCTGGTTCCAGGATGGCTAGAGCCACACAGAGAGACCCTCTCTCAAAGACAATTACCGGGAGCTGGAGAGACTGCTCAGCAGTTAGGAACACTTGCAGCCAGGTGGTGGCAGTGCACACCTGTAATCTCAGCACTGCAGGGGCAGAAGCAGGCGGATCTCTGAGTTCCAGGACAGCCTGGGCTGCAGAGAAAACCTGTCTTGAAAAAACCCAACCCCTCTCTTCCCCCCAACCCCCAAAGAGCACTTCTTGTTCTTGTTGAGAACCTGGGTTTAGTTCCTAGCACCTTCGTGACTAAGTTCCAGGGGATCTAAATTGGATATGATACCTTCTGATCAATGCAAGCATGAGGCACATATGTGATACACACACACAGATGCAAAAAATCATAAATCATACATGTACAATAAATAACATGAATCTAAAAACAAAAGAGCAAACAAGTCTGTCTTGGTTATATTCAGAGATCCTGCCTCAAAACAAAACTAAAACCATAAAAGATACAGATTTTGCAAACTTGAGTCGGTGTTTCCTTTTGGGGGACATCAATTAGCTGGAATCCTGGTAGTTTCTTCAGCTCACTTAGGACTTTTGTGCTTGCCTTACCTGAACTTTGAATGAGTGCTAAAGATATGCCACAGTTGGCTTCAATGTTGAGTTGTAAAAGAGTGCCTGCAGCTGGCCCTAGACTCCTCCCCCATGGCAGTATGAGTGTGTGTCTACTTAGGGATCAGGGTTAGGGGACCAGGATGTGAGCCTCATCTTCTGTATGAATTTAGTTTCTGGAACATGGAAGACGCTTGAGGGAAGAATGAGAGCGAAGCACTTTGGGAATGGGCAGCGTGGATAATACTCTACCTGTCCTAGATTGTATGTACTGGCCTTGTAGGCGGGCTTTCTCTCTGTGGGCGTTGCGTTGCAGAAACTACTCCAAGGAAGTGGCATTGCCAGCAGCACCTGACCATGATGTGGCTCCCGGGTGGTCCATGGTGTCCAGTGACACATGCTCAGGACCCTGTCTGACACTGTGCCTCAGCTGGACATGAGGCAGGCCGGCCCCCTCCTGTATAAATACAAAGCCTTGTTCACTACAGTGGTGCAATGGCAACTGTGGTTTCTCACTGGCAGTGGGCCTCCCTGCCGCAAAGGTGCTGGATGGAGCCTGAGGCCGAGGTGTGAAGGGGGCTCTGTCTTGTGACGATTCCACGGGGACGGGGACTGAGTGGGTGAAGGGTGGCTTCTAGGGGAAGCCGCTCTCCTGCCCCCCTCCCTGCCCGAGGGCTCCGGCAAGAAGTTGTAAATAAAGCTTGTCTCTGGGAAGCAGACCTCCCCCCGCGCCCGCCCGGCCTGTCTGCGGCCTCCTCCCTCCCTCCTCCTTTGCTCCAGAAGCCTCCGCCAGCCGTTCGCCCGCCCGGTGACCACAGAAGGAACGAGCAGCTCCACCTCGCAAGTCAAGACGTGTGTTTCCTGTGCATTTGGAGCAATCGGGCCTCCGGGTCCAGAAAGGGCGGGCTCTGTGGGGCCGGCAGCGCAGCACCGGGACGTCCGGACGGGCCGGCACCCAAGCCTGGGGCGAGCGGAGTGGTCGAGGAAGGAACGGTCCGCGGACCGCGGAGGGCGCTGGCTGCCGCCTCTGCCCAGCGTTCATCCCGCGAGCGGCTGCCCGGAGGCCCCGCTTCCCCTTTCTCAGGGTGGGGACGCGCGGGAGGCGGGCCCGGCGCGCAGGACTGCTGGAAAGCGGCAGCAGGAAAAGGTTCATAATGGAGCCTTTCATCGCGAGCCGGTGGCCAGGTGCCAGGACCGACTCCGCGGAGGCCAGCATGCTGGTGTAGGCCTGCCCTGCGCTCTTCCCCGCCCGCCTGTCCCCTGCCTGTCTCCCTGCTGGGGCGCGCGGCGGCCGCTGCTGCTGCTGCTGTTGCTGCTGCCGCTGTGTGGACCCTGCTTCCTGTTTGCCCTCTGCGGCTCTGGCTGCCATGGAAGAGGAAGAGGAGGCAATAGGCTTTTTGGACAAGGTTCTGGAGGATGAAGATGTGTTTCTGCTGGAGGAGTGTGAACTGGGAACCCCGACCAGCCCTGGCTCGGGGTCCCCCTTCTTGGTGGCCGTGAAGGTGGGAGTGTGACACGCCCTGGATGCTTGTGGGGAGGGGGCAGGGATGGCTCTTGACTGATGCTGAAGCCGTGTTTGGAGAGAAATGGCTGATGTGTGCACAAGCCTCATGGCTGAGTGGAAGAGCCTAACTCAGCATGAGATGGGCTGGTATGTTCCTGCCAGAGGATTGAGGGCTGTGCTCTCTCAGCAGCTGTTCTTGAGGGAGAGGTGGAGTGCCTGCCTACCCTGCACCAGTTGTCCTTAGGGGCAGTAACTGTTGGCTTTCCCCTCAGTCAGCTGTGTTAAGGGATCTTTTTGGCAGTGACATGAGTCACCTGGTGTCCTGTCACTGATGTGAGCCTATTGCCCCCAGAAGAGCTGGCTGACTTGGAACTGGTGGGTAATAATTCATTGTTTCCATGGCAACCAAAGGATAAGGGCATTTGTGAAGTGTGGCCAAGGGAGCTACCTCTTTTCCAAGGAGGAGACTGTCGACTTGGTGCGTCTTGACTAATGCAAGAGAACCTTTAGAAAGATCAAGAATTTGAGGTCACTTGGGCTTTCTTGAAGGAACAGAACTGAATCAGCTGGAGAGGGGGTGGGAACAGCTGTCCGCTAGGTAAGCATTTTTCCCAAGGTGGGCATAAGCAAGAGCAGCCCGCTTGTTCCCGTCTGTAGACTAGCAGCAGAGCTAGTTCCCAGAGAGGCAGGTTAGGAGGGAATGGGCTGTTGGGAATGCCAGCTCTGATGTAGAGAAATAACCTCTCGTGCCTGTACCTACCTTTAAGAACCGGAGCCTACCGCTTCTCTTTTCTGTGCCTGGAGGGAGAGCCTCCTCTGAGGACTGTGGCAAGGAGTATACACACTGCAAAGCCAGGCTACCTAACTGCATGGGCCCTGGAGGGCGTGGTGTTCCATGCCTTGCCAGGCTAGGTGTCTGAGACTCTGAGTCTTCCCTGCCCATAAGATGATGATCACAGCCCCGCTCCACCCACTCACCATGGTGTGGCTCCAAGAAGGAGCTAATGGAGACTAAAAATAGACTGCAGACCTAGGTTAGGTAGGTGGCAAATATGCAGGGTTGGGGTGGAGAGATGACTGCAGGCTTGGGTGGGAGCTGCAGTGGGATCCTGGCACCTCTTCTCCATTCGGAAATCTGGTGCTTCTTTAGAGCACCTCCTAAGTCACGTCCCCCATTGGGCTCAGAGACACCTCTGTACCTACATTGTGACCAGCCTCCCCACTAGCCTCTTTATGATTCAAGAAGCATCCTGGGAGTTCGGCAGTCAAGGGATGGCCAATCTCTGAGGCTCTTGATGGACCTTCTCTCGGAGTCTTCCCAGCACCAATGTTAACACAGCTCCTGCTGCATCCTGGGCAAATCCTGTATAACTTCAGCATGCTCTCTGCTGACCACTGAGTAGTCCTGGCTATATGACTGGGACCCATGAGAACTTTTGAAATGAGTGAGTTTGTTGAGACATACAGAAGCGATACCAGATTCCTGGCCTTATTTCATATTAGAGGGGTTCTCGGGGAGTGGCATGCGGTTGCCAACGGGGGTCCTGGACACTTAGCATGCCTAAAATAATCCTTCCTCTCAGGTCCCCACGGTGCCTGAATAAAGCCCTCCCTCTGCTTCTCTCCCCTCCCCCTCCTCTGCTTCAGTGTTTCTGGAGTTAGCATCAGCCTGGGAGCTTCTTGCTCACCTGTAATAACCTCTCTAGCACCTGCTTCCTCTGTCAGGCTTGGCCTTAGACAGATTGCCCAGGGTTGCAAAGAAGCGGAAAGCACGCCCATCGGTTCATGGAAGTACTGTCAGGTTATGTTCGATCTTAAGTTCGATCTTAGGGCATCGAGGAGACAAGTGAACATGGAATGGTCCTTCCTCAGAGTCCCAAGAAAGGGATCAAGTTTACAGAGGACAGAAAAGTGGAGCAAGGGAAAGCAAGCAGGCCATGAGAAGCGTCTGATCAAAGAATACCAGAATCCAGGTGTGGCGAGGAATGCTTGTAATACCTCCCTGTGGGAGGTGGAAGCAGGAGGAGTTCAAGGCCAGCCTGAAATACACAGTGAGCTCCTAGTCAGTGTGGGCTGTGAATGAGACTCTGATCCAGAAACATGAACAGCAATAACAAAGGGCCCTGGATTCAGAGCGGGAGGGAGCCACTTTTAATTGAGTCAGGACTGGACTGCATACACATTTCCACACGCACATGTGCAGGACCAAGGAGCCAAGGCGGAGCTCCTGGCTGCAGATGGGCTTGGCTCTCTCCTCTATGGCAGCTGGTAGGAGTCCAGGGCATTTCCTCTTTGCTATTACTTTACTTCAGGAGTACTTACCTTAAACGGTAGTTGTGTTGCCGTGCATTTGCCCAAATGCCAGTCCTATAAATCAATCCTGGTCTCACTGTAATTTCCAAGGTGCTTCGTCTTCCTAGGGGACAGATGCAAACCTGGCTGGCAGTTTTTCTCCAGAGCCGTAGCTGGAGTTTGGTACATCTCACAACCCAGCTAGCTTCCTTTGAGGAGTTAGCGATCTGTAAACTCATAATGCAGATACTGATAACAACATCACATCACATCTGTAAAACGGTGCATAGTTTTCCAAAAATGTTTCACACAGTTCTATTTAAAGGTAGGTAGGGCTGACGAATGGAGCCTTGTAGATGCTGCTATTTCAAGGAATTCATTTGTCAGGAATAAAAGGCTCTTTTGTATTCCATGTTAACTCTTCAGGTATCTGTGCTTAACAAGAATGGCTTGTCTCTGCTCTCTGCAGTGATGGTGTTACCCATTACCCCATTGGTGTTTCCAAAGGTATGGGCCACATAATTGGTCACTTGAGAGATGATTTTAGGTGACACATAGGTATATGTTTTATAGTTTATAGTTAAGTATATGTTTTAATGTATATGAGGAAAAACCAGGACTTGTCTATCATTTCTATGATTTGATATAAAGCTTAGGATAAAACTATACAAAAATCTGTATTGGCCAAAGAATGGTAGGGCATGTCTTTAATCCCAGTACTCGAGAGGTAGAGAGAGGCAGGAAGATCTCTGAGTTCAAGGCCAGCCTAGCCTACATAGTGAAAACTTGTATTATGCCAGCGTGGCAAGGCTATACTCGAGGGGAATGAACAACTGAGGTTCTTCAACATATATGGAATATATGAATCTAGCCAAGGCTTTGGACAGCAGGAGGGTGAAACGTGAAGATCTACCACCAAGAGAAGGGGCACTTAGGGGGAGAAGAGACTCCATGCACTGCTGTTCCTTAGGTATGAGGGGGCCCAGCTGTCCTGAGGCTATGGCTTGACTTAGGCATCAGCCCCTGGTGTGAGTTTCACCCCACATGGCATCTACTCTAATCCTGAGTGTCCCTTGCAAACTGGTGTGACCCGTGGGCTAAATTATGCTGTCTGCAAAGTCTCAGACCCTCGCCGCTTAGCTTGTGGCTCAAAGCACAGCTAGAGCTAGGCCCGCCTGTTTAGCTCACCGTTGCCTTGGAGAAGGGAAAGGGCCATGGGAAGATTGTTTCCTGACTTGGCTTAGAATCAAACCTTAGGAGGCTTTATTTAGCCCTAAGCTCTGCAGAAGCCCAGGCCAGAGCTGCCCACAGCTTATCAATAGATACTACCATAGTGACATGGCTTGTTGATTTAGGAGTCTCAAGATGACAAACTTGCAGTCTAGCAGATTGTGTAAATTGCTGGGGATGAAGGTGCCCATGAAGGATCTGATTTATAAGCCCCGACTGGAGACAAGGGGGTGACAGCTTTCCTGTGTTGAGGAAAGGCTAACTGTGTGGCAGAGCATTTGCCCAGAGGGTTTGATGCATGTGGGCATCTCTGGTAAACATGCTGAGAACAACTGTCTTCTCGTTTGTATTACTAGTGTCCAGCATGGGTAGTAGAGAAGGAACAAATGAATTCTAAGTGCTGGTATGTTATGAAACAAACAAATCTCCCACAAGGACTGAAGAAACAGCCATGAATTTCTAGGTTTTGTTTTGTTTTTAAGTCTGTTGAGTACACTGCAAGAGCAGCCAGACAATAACTAGAGAACCAGGGGCAACCATCTCCAGATTGTCCTAAAGCAGAAACATACATGATCCTAAAGAGAAAGCCATCCCTGCCCAAAGATGGAAGGCTCTTTAGTGTTGGCTGAGCAGCAGGCTTACTGTTCGTAAAAATCACAGAGCAGAATTTCACATCGTAATTAAATTCTCAGCTGTCTACACCCCATCCTAGCTTGAATTTTAGGAGTATAGCCCAGAGTGGGGACTCTTAGAAATGACTGATTATTGCCTTTTGAGAGAGAGAGAGAAAGAGAGAGAGAGAGAGAGAGAGAGAGAGAGAGAGAGAGAGAGAGATCTTCTCAAAACCAGCCTTTGGGGATAGGCTTATGAGGCAAGGATCTCGTTAAAATGGATTGTTACAGGGCAGAGGGGTCTTGCTTCTTCAGATCACCAGCGCTCCAGAGGCTAAGGAGCGCTGCTGTGAGGCCCATCTCCTTACAAAGTATTTGCCAGATACTCAGGAAAATCCTTGGATGTGAGGAACGAGGGGCAGTGCGGGAGCAGTGGTCTCCAGCTTGGAAGGCAAAGTACAGGTCAGTTTTGGGAAGCGGCAGCTAGCAGGCCAGTAGACCTGACGTTGAGAGCTGGAGCCCCCGCCTCCCTGGACTCCAGGGTGTGTTGGAGGCTGGGCTGTCTCCAAGCAGCTGGCCATTTGCACCCTCTGTGCCTCAGGCCCCTGATGTTTATTATACCTACCAGATTGTGAGATGCCAGTGAAGAGCACTTAGCACAGTTCCTGGTATTTGTGAAGCCATCAATAAATAACTCTGTCCTTCTTTAATGTGGGTTCCTAGTGCTGCCAAAACAAATCACCACAAACTTATGGCTAGAAACAACCCTGATTTGGTTTCTTGCATAGCTTCTGGAAGCTCTCAAGAAATAAATTTATTTCACCTTTTCCCTATATTCCTTGGCTACAGGTCCCATTCTCTAGCCTCAAAGCCAGCAGTTTAGCCTTTACCCCCTACCTCACTGTTACATGTGACTACTAAGGGCCCACTTAGGTAATCCAGGAATTTCCTCAAATTCCATCACACCCGAGAAGTCCCCTAGTGTCGTGGACCTCTCTGCAGGGTGATTATTGTTTTTAGGGCAAAATAACATTTCAGAATTGGGGGGCAACAGCCTTCAGACATTTGTACCATTTAGGAAAAGATGTGAAGAACACTCCCTTAGGAAGGAAAGTCTTCAGGGGCACTGGGATGGGTTTTCTTTGTGGCTTGAGAGATTTGGTGGCTTGATGGACTTTTCTGGCTCACATTAAGGGTATGTGCATTGGATGCCCAGAAAGGAGCTGTTTGAGACAAGAGGTCTGTAAGCACAAGCTTGGGAAGGGTGTAAGAGAGGGAGGACATCATCCCAAAGGTAAAGGGAGGTGAGGTAGTGTTGGAGGACTTGGGGAGGGTCCCAGCTCTGCTTCTTAAGACTCTATGGTATAAGGGAGAATACAGAACTCACTTCAGTGTGGGTGTCTGAGGGCCAGACAGCATGTGTGCAGGTAGAGAGAGGAATTAAAGCCTTTCCTGGTAAAGGTCAGGTGTGACACAGGATGGAGGCTTGTCTTGGGGAAGCAGCGTGCAATGCAGTTGTTGCAAGGCCTGAGGGACATCACCTACTAGCTAGGCAGGTAACCCCAAGGTCGTGTAGGTCTTAGGTGCTAAGGCTGGAGGAAGAAGTGACAGAACAGCTGTCCTGTGAAGAGGTGTCACTTAGCCTGGGGAATAGCTCAGAAGGCAGCAGCATCAGGAGAGCCCAGCTTCAGGGCTGAGTATGACTAGCTTTGTTAGAGAGGCAGAAATGGCTAGACCTTGGCCCTTGGAGAGACTGGGAGGTAGAGAAGGCCCTGAGGCCACTACAGGTATTCAAGCAAGATATGCTGCAGCCCAAATTACAAGTCATGGCCCTCCTTATGTGTGTATGTATGTATGTATGTATGTATGTTTGTATGTTTCAGTGTTTTCTTCTACTAGATTATAAACCAGGTGGTGGCAGGGACTGCTTGCTTCTTGTTGTAGCCATAGGGGCTGGTGAGCATTCAGTAAATATTTGTTGAATAAATAGATAAGTGGACCTATCTTTCCTAATTGAATTTTGCAGTATTTATATTAAGTCCTTGACCAGAAGGTGTTCTTGGAAGATTGATTTTACTGCAGGAGAGTGGGAGGATTCAGAGGTCAGTTTGGAGGCCTTAGGTGGGAGGAATCAATCCTAGAGGTAGCCAAGGAAGCTTCCAGACATGGCCGAGGGGAGGGAGACGAGTAGCCAGGAATAAAGCTTGAGGATCCTGCCTGGTGAAAATTACATGCTTTTCACTGAAGGTAAAATTTTAATGCTTTCTCTGTGCCACTGTGCCAGTTGGTGGCATCCAGGCTTAACAGGGCATGATCTCCACCACCGGGGAACAGGAATTCAAGAGGGAGGGAAACCTAGCATGAGTGTGTGCCTTACACCATGAGGAATGGCTGAGGTAAGCGTGGGTGGCCCACAGCTGACACCTGTTATGGTGTTGAGCCCCTAGGACAGGAAGACCTTAGCACAAGTGGCCACAAGGCCAGGGCTCCCATACCCATTTCCGCCCCTTTCTCTCCAACCCTGTGTCAGTTTATATATCACTTCCTCTGGGGGCCCTGTCTGTCCTTAGCTGTTCCGTCCCAGCGTAACCAAACTCAACCTCAGTCATGAAAGCATGTCTTTATCCCCTCTTCCCTCTTGGGACCAGATGGAAAGCGGGTCCTTGCTGACCCTATTAACGGTACAAAGTTACTAAGTAGAAAATGATTGAGAGCAGAAGATGGGAGAGAAACAACAGGAGATGGTAGCGGGAGTATGGGTGGTTGCTTTTTCTTTTTACGGTTTACGTTTTACTGGGGGATTGTTTGTTTGTTTGTTTGTTTGTTTGATTTGGGGTTTTTTGGATTTTGTTTTTTCAAGTCAGGGTTTCTCTGTATAGCCCTGGCTATCCTGGAGCTCACTCTGTAGACCAGGCTGGCCTCGAACTCAGAAATCTGCCTGCCTCTGCCTCCCAAGTGCTGGGATTACAGGCGTGTGCCACCACCGCCCAGCACGTGTTACTGTTTTCCAAAATTTATCTAATACCTGGCCTTAGGCAGAGCATGGAGGTTCGTGAATGAAGACAATCTCGGCTTTTTGAGTGGTTGAAGCAGGGGTATGGCTGTGGGTTCCAGACCAGCTTGGGCTACAGAATGGGATTCTGTGTGAAAACAATGGTGTTAATAATAAGGCTTTTTATCAACTTTGAACGTGCTGGTTAAAAGAAGAGAGAGGGGGCTGGAGAGATGGCCCAGCTGGTAAGAGCACTGACTGCTCTTCCAAAGGTCATGAGTTCAAATCCCAACATCCACATGGTGGCTCACAACCATCCATAAAGAGATCTGACACCCTCTTCTGGCTGTCTGAAGACAGCTACAGTGTACTTACATATAATAAACAAATAAGTATTTAAAAAAAAAAAAAGAAGAGAGAGGGAAAAAAAACAAAGAAAGAGGCGCCTTGAGCCGGCCCCTTCTTACCTCTGCTTTTTTGGCTTCTTACAGGTGGAGGCAGGGAAGGGCCTGGAGATGAGGAAGCTCGTTCTCTCTGGGTTTCTGGCCAGTGAAGAGATCTACATAAACCAGCTGGAAGCTCTGTTACTGGTGAGTCCCTGGTCCCTGTCAGCCAATGTCCTGCTTTACAACTGTGAGAGGACCATAGAGGACAGACACCAGTGTTCCTCTGGTCACGGGTGGGCATCTGGAGGACTGGATCTGTCACTGCCTCGTCTCCATGTCCCTACTGTGTGGGAGGACAAGGACTCTTATCCTCTCATCAGCCTCGATGACTGTGACGTTATCACATAGAGATCTGATACAGTGCTACATACCAGTGGGCACCTTGCTGCTTCCCCAGCACTGCCCTGTGTATCAGTCAGTCAAGCTGAGACCCTTGGTCCAAGTCTTCCCTCTTCCCTGGGAAAGGAGACCATTAGCACCATCCTGAAGGCTCTCTGTGAAGAAATGTGAGATGGAGGATGTCTGTTTTTAAAAGTGCTGTTGCTCTGAGGCGTTAGACCAGCCTGAGCTCTCAGTGGAGATGAAGGTGGTGCTGCATGAATCGGATTGGGTGATGACTATTAAAGCATTCTCCAGAGATAAAAGCACCACCACACAGATGCGTTAGCCTTTGAAGAAAGTGCTTATTAGATGCGTCTGGGTATTATGCAGAGTGATTGTGTGGTGTAAATTCTTTTCTCTGGGTGTTGTGCAGTCAGATAGCATAAAAAACTGTTTAAAAAAAAATCTGAAGCAGGAGAATCAACATGACTGATGCCAGTATGGACTACCTAGTAAATTTCAGGCCAGTCCAAAACCTTGTCTCAAAAAGCTAAAAAGACAAACCAAGTAAACAAATAAAAACCCAGAGAATCAGAGATAAATGTAGCTCAGTAGAGGATGGTCCTCATAAGTAAGGCCAGCGATTATGTGCTGCTTGTGAGGTGGGATGTCATTCTGTGTCCCAGAGGCATTGATGTTTATTACCCAAAGAACGACTCCATTGAAATGTAAAGCTGCTGTGCTGGGCACTGTGCTGCTTGTTTCAGGGTCTTCTTGGTAGTTTATCAGTTAGGCCAGTGATGACAGGAATCTAATCTGAATCTGGAGCTAGGAGGAGGACCCAGCCTTACCCTGCTGTTAGTAGCAAGCATAGTGCAGTGTCTGCAAACAGCGTCTCAACCCCTTGCTGGGCTGTGAAAGTGTAGAGGTTTGAAACAGCATTTTAAAAGGAATTGAGAAAGACTGCCAGTGTGCATCATTAGCAGAAAAGGTTAGGTACTGTCAGGATGTGTGTAGATGATACACAGGGGCACTTTATTTTTTCCTTTCTCCATCTCCCCCTTTTCTCCCTACCCCTGTCTCTATCTCATGTAGCCCAGACTGGCCTCGAATTCACTCTGTAGCTGAGGCTGGCTTTGAACACCTGATCTTTACCCCTACCTCTCAAGTGCTAACATGCCTGTAATCCCAGCACTCTGGAAGGTGGAGGCAAGCAGATTTCTGAGTTCGAGGCCAGCCTGGTCTACAGAGTGAGTTCCAGGACAGCCAGTGTCTCGGAAAAAAAACAAAACTCTAAAAAAAAAAAAAAAAGGAAAAGAAAAAAGAAAAGAAAAAAATTATGTGTAAACTCTCCAATCCTTAGCTTTCTTTCTTTTTTTTTTTTTAAATATTTATTTATTATATGTAAGTACACTGTAGCTGTCTTCAGACACCAGAAGATCTCTTTACGGATGGTTGTGAGCCACCATGTGGATGCTGGCCATGTGGATGCTGGGATTTGAACTCATGACCTTTGGAAGAGCAGTTGGTGCTCTTACCCGCTGAGCCATCTCTCCAACCCCCAATCCTTAGCTTTCTTATTTGAAGATGATATAGTTCCCTTTCCTTTCTGTGGAGGATCTATTTCAAGACCTGTAATAGATGCCTGTAATACCTCAGATGTTTGTTTTATGAATACAAACTTATAGACAAATTAGGCACAGTAAGATATTAGCAATAATGAATGAACATGAGCGACAGTGGCCATATACCGTGATGAAAGTCGTGTAGCAAAGTCATGTAACATGGCCTCTGCCTTGAAGAGTGCAGACACACTGTTTTCAGAGCATGGATGACCACGGGTAACTGATGGTAGTGAGAGTTGGTACCTTTCCCCTCTGGGTTGGTCCTTTGGGACTCAATACTGTAGTGGCTACTAAAGATAAAAGGCAGACAGACCTGGGGTTGCTGTATCTAAAACTGCATCACTGGCAGAATGCAGATCTGAAGGGGACCAGATGCCTGGCTGAGACCCCACTTCACACCTTTCCTACATGCAGTGAGAAGACCATGCCATACCTCATTTTTTTTTTATCTATAGTCTGGGTTCACAAGTAGTACTTTCTGCGTGGGACTGTAGTGAAGCTGGTGAATGGTTTCTAGCTCTTGGGAAGGGCCTCAGTGTTACCTGGCATTGTTCCTGTTTCCTACTGAGCTGAGCAGAGACAGATTCAGGCTCCTGTGCTCCTTGTGGTTTGGTTTTGAGACAGGGTCGTGCTGTGTAGATCAGGCCAAGCCCAAACCCGGAACTGTCTTCCTGCTTTTACCTCCTGTGTTCTTGGTGACAGTGGGTTTGAAAATCAGTGTCTTGCCGAGTGTAATGGTGTATGCCTATAATCCCAGCAGCAAGCTTTGGGTTTTTGTGTTCTTGTCAGTACCCCTCCCCCAGATACCCCGAAGCAGGAGGAGGAGGTACCCCTGAGCGGCAGCATGCCTCCCACATTCCATTTTCCTTCATCAGATGGTCTCATCTGGGCAGAGATAGATTTAGGAGCCAGGACAGAGCCTTCCTGGCGTGCCTTCCTAAAGAGCTTCTGCCCCAAAGGCACAACTGTGCGATTGCACACCCCACCGCTCCCAGCATGTTTGCTCCCAACTTGTTCTCTCTGGCCTCTAGGAGGAAGAGAGGCTGGTGGGAAGGCTTGTTGCTGGAAGACCTAGGGAGGGGGTGGGGCTGGGCCCTCCCCAGCCTGTAGCTGAGGATAAAAAGCTCAAAGATAAGGGCTCTATCCCTCCCTCCACTAATCTGGGAGCCTCCCCTTTTAGCCACTGTGGAACTCAACTATGGCTTTTCCTGGGTGGTCCAGCTTAGAGTTGAAATTGTTTCCCTGGCTTTCTCTCCCCCTTCTCATAACAACAGATCCCTTATCCCCCAGGGAGTGACTTAAAAATGGAAATTGACTTCTTAGTGCAAAGTGTCTCTTTTTCCCTCAGTACTTCCTGGTAAGCAAAGGACTAGGCCAGTGTACTTAAGACTGTACACACTGGCAGAACAACACATTGACTGGAAAGCCACCTGGGGGCCTCTGGTCCCCAGCCAGCACCCAGGGGCCAGGGTTAGTAATCTTCTGGAAGTCTTCCTGGTGAGCTCCTGTAACTCCAGGTTCGAGAGCTCAGGTTTAGGAGCCCAGGCTGTAAAAGAAAGAAGAGAAAACTAAATGGGCCGTGTAGGTGTGGATTATTACCTACAGTCCATCCCACCTTGGGATCATAGTTTGCCACAGCTAGCCCAATTGCCATCTTCTCTTTCATTTTGGCTGTTTCTATCAGAGTTCATAGTCCTCGGGCATCTCAGCTTGCTTATTTATGTGACGGGTTAACTACACCTCCTCTGTGAGCTCTAAGAGGCAGCCAAGGCTGTGAGAGTAAGTGTGCCTGGCAGGGCCAAGCCTTCGGGGGTAGGAGGTGGAGGAAGTGGCAGATTTCTTTCCCCTCTTTCGAAAGGCTACTTGACTAGAGGACACAGCAGACATGGCTATGTGAGGTCAGAACTGCTAACTCCCGTCTTCAAGTGAAGCTCCCGGAGTGGGAGTTGAGGTCTCCCAGTATTCTCTCTAAGAATTCTTTTGACAGATGTCTGTCTAATCCTTGCCCTGTAGCTGGGCCAGGGAGGAAGGTGGAGGCTGCTGCTGTGCTAGCTCCCTGGTCCTAATAACAATGTTGGGTCAAATCAGTGAGAGGGGCCTGGCCTTACAGCCCCTCTGGTCCAGAGGCCGGTATGTGAATCTTCAGATAGAAATAATTGAGGACCAGCCAGACCTTCCCCCTTCTCCATGGAGAATGGGGATGAGAGCAAAAGTTAGTCCTTCATCTGGTGAGAAAGTTGCATGTATCCAGTGCAGGCTGGCCCGTGTGACTGGCCCTGGTGAGAGTGCGTTTCTTCCCCTTTCACAGACAGTGGGAAGTTCAGGAGGAAGCAGAGCCATTGGGCCTGTCTAGGCGTAGGAGGTGGGTCAGAGCGTGCTTCCCCAGCACAGCTTCTGAGAAGTCTTAGCCTTCCTGGACTGTCCTCTTGTTTCCTTTATTCCCTCCACCTGGGGACTGTGCCAAGGCACAGGGTGAGTGGCTTTGGGGCTCCGTGGCAATTTGTACCTGTCACTGGGTCTTAGATGGAGATGTCACATCTGAAGGGAAGTCCCCTGTATCCTTCCACCTGGCATGGGAGCATACCGTGCCTTTCTCCTAGCTCCTCCTGCTACCCTGCCTGTGTGTTCCTGGGCTCTCCTCCTGCTCAGATCTCCCCAGCTACAGAGGCTCTGTTACTTAAACTGGTACCTCCTCCACAAAGCCTTTCCTTAGCTGCTCTAGTACATTCAAGTTGGGAAATGTCCTGACTCGTGCTGGCCACCAAATCTCTTGGTTTGTCTTAGTCCATTTTTCAAGTAGAGTCTAATGTTCTCAAGAAAGGAGATCATGGATCACCAAAATGATCTCCTGAGTACCGACAGGCTTCTGTCGCTCATGGCTCTGCAGAATGCTGGGTCATTGCATGGCCAGTCATGCTGCCAAAGGCCTACTCCCCTCTGCATAAACGCACTCCTGTGATCGCTCCATCCACCCCGCTTGGCCCTCCTCCTCCTGTATGTGCACTGCACATAGACTTGGTGACCTTCAGCCCTTGTCTCTCACCAAGCCTGGTTCTGACTCCAGTTCAGTCATCAAGGAACTCTTGATGAGTACAATTCCCTCTGGCCCCATCTTTCTATCTCAGAGTAAGGGTCCCTCCCCTCTTTGGAGGAGCCATCTCACCACCTGCCCTGGTGGTCCTGTCCTTATTTTCTTCATCGCACTTACTGGTGTGTATAATTTCATGTTGGATCATGTTTCCTTTGTCTCCTCTGCTAGGCTGGAAACCCCATGAGGACTGGGATTATATGTGTTCCAGGCACACCACTGGGTGTTGGGGATTGGTCTTATGTTTGGCACTTGATTCATTATTCACAGGATGAATGATTAACATTAGTTGCCTTCTAGATGCGAAGTATGTACTAGAAACTTCAATCTTTTTTTAAAGATTTATTTATTATCTTTATGTGTCTGTGTCTGAATGAGTTTATGTGCACTGCATACATGCACAAACTAGAGGCAAGAAGAGGGCATCAGATCGTCTGGAACTGGAGTTACAGGTGACTATGAGCCACCATGTGGGTGCTGAGGACTGATCCCAGGTCCTCTGCATGAACAGGAAGCAGTCTTAACCACTGGGTCATCTCTCCAGCCCCTAGATAGATACTTTATGTGATGTGTGACTTTTGAGATTCCATCTTCCTACTGGTTCTTTTGTGAAGGTCATACCACTTCAGTCCCACCCATGATCCTGCTAGTGAAGTGATGACATACCCAGAAACGGAGATTGACTTGTTCCCAACTGGTAAATGGCTGAGTGGCTGCAACTCACACTGCCTGGCCTGACCCAGATGGAATCCCATCCTGTTTTTTAGCAAGGACGTCCTTGGTACTAAAGCTTACTTGGTTTTAGTGCCAAGAGGGTCAATGGGTCTTCTTGGGCCTGGGTTTGTCTTGTTTCTAGACTTTGTAGAATGGGGAGGACAAAGAAAGTCAACAGTTGGACATTGTCTGGGCATATGAGACTTCCTCTTGTGGACAGATTTAGGCTTAGCCACTGTCAGAAGGAAGATGGGGTACAGTTGGGCTGGAAGGCTGGCTTCTGTGACCCGCCCAGGTTGACTGTCATACCAAAGAAGGAGCCAGTGGTATCTCTATTTCCCTTGGTATAGGTGATCCCACAGCCCAGCACCTCAGCTGCTGACTCTCCTACTCTCTCCTAGAATGCTTTCTTGTTAGACAGCTTACAACCTCATCCTGTGAGTCGCCGGCAGCTCCCATGAGTCCATGCTGACTCTCATCTCCCCACTGCTCCCAGGTCTGCATAGGCTGTTGGAGCATAGGCTCTTTCCATATAGCCTTCAGGTTGTAGGCTGCTCTCCCTTGGTACGTGTGCCCTCCCTGCCCATGTTTCTACACCCTGTCTCCTGCTGGGCCATTGCAGCATAGTCCTAGCCTCTTCTGAGAGTTTTTCTGATAAAGTAATGTTTATTATGTGACATATTTATATGCGATTTTGTCCTTTATTTTTTGTTTTGTTTTTGAGACAGGGTCTCTCTGTATATCCCTGGCTGTTCTGGAGCTCACTTTGTAGACAAGGATGGACTCAAACTCACAGAAATCCCCCTGCCTCTGCCTTGCAAATGTTGGGATTAAAGGTGTTCGATACTACACTCAGCTATTTGTGTTAATTTTACTTGTGAATTCACTTTTAAAAATTTGAGCTGGGGTTTCTTTTTGTTTTCCAGACTTTATCACACACCCGGGGTTATACAATCCTCTTGCCTCAGCCTCCTCAGCACGCACAATGGTGCACAGCCTCTGTGTGGGTGATTTAGAAAATAACAAAGGCTCTTTCTAAAGAGAATGACCCCAAGCCCCATGACCCCAGGCAGAGCTTCGGATGGCTGATTTACCATCAGCCACTGCCCTTCCACTGCAGCCCCTGGGGATCTTGGTATAGACGAGCAAGGATGACTGGTTGCTTTCATTTTCATGTCAACAGGCATTGAGAAAGAGTCTTGAGACCAAAAACCCACACTCGGTGGGAAAGATCATCATGCTCGCTTAGTAATGTCTGCATGTCTGCTGCGGATGTGGGAAGTAGGAGGGTGGCGTGTGGGTACCTGCTCCTCTCTGAGCTAACTTTGGTTTCTTTTCGAGGCTGGCTCGCTCTCTGTTGCCCAGGCTGGCCTGCAATCCTCCTGCCTCAGCCTCTGGAGTACTTCCAGTACAGACCTGGATTGAGCTAGTCTTGAGTCTCTTTTTTGTTTTACCTCCTGAGTACTAGAACTGCCTGCCTTCTGTTTCTCAAAAGGAAGCGGCTAAGGAGCTGGCCTCCCAGGCCACACTCTTCCACTGAAGCATGACAAAGAGGCTTATGACAGGCCTGAGGCCATTGTGGAAGAGACTAGGGACCAGTGAACACATGAGCCAGGGGTTGTGAACTAAGGTTGGGGAGCGGATATGCTGTGGCTGCTGGGGCAGATTGCTGCTGTCCGGGTCCCTCTTTCTTTCGGCATATGGCTTGTTGGGACCTGTGACAATAGCTCTGAGAAATAATGTCTCAGGTGCTCTGCCTTCAGCAGCCCTGTCTAGGCAGGACTTGGGCGGCACTGCATGTTATCAGTGTCACAGTCTGCCCCGACCTGCCAACACTCTGGTTCACTCACCACCACCTTTGCACTTTGTTCCCATCCTCTTCAGCCCATGAAACCCCTGAAGGCCACAGCCACCACCTCCCAGCCTGTGCTCACCATCCAGCAGATTGAGACCATCTTCTACAAGATCCAGGACATCTACGAGATCCACAAGGAGTTCTACGACAACCTCTGCCCCAAGGTGCAGCAGTGGGACAGCCAGGTCACCATGGGCCATCTTTTCCAGAAACTGGTGAGTCTCGCATGAGGGCATGAGTGTCTCCATGACAGACTGGTATTAGAACTGGTCATTCTAGCCCTCTCGAGGCCTGGGTCATCTTCAAGCCCTTGGAGGCCAGTCTGGGCCTGGGTTCTTTAGGGCAACTGGACTGGGATCCTCAACCCCAGGCCCATCCTAGTGGAGCCTTGAAAGTGCTTCTAGGGATAGCAGTGGAGCCAGGTCCTGTGTGGATGTTCCTGAGGAATGCTGCCTTTGTCTGTATGGGGGTCCTTTGAGCATTGGAATGGAGCTTCTACTGCCAGGATGCAGGTCCCTCTGTCACTCCATGGGCAGAGAGAATCGTGTGACAGGCTGCAGGAGGATGACGCTCATCTGAGACCTTGGAAGGCCATTGCATCCCATTGCTGCCTTTACAAAGCGAAGCAGTTGCATGGATATGGTCCTAACTAATGGATGATTCCAGAGCAGAGCGTACCAGCAGCTGCTGTTTCCTGCTGCTGTTCATAGGGGAAGAGCACGGGCTTGATGGTGGAGGGTGTTCACAGATGTCCTCTTATTGCCAAGGCTCCTATGACACCCTCTCCCTTAGCTCTGCCTGAGACCTCTTAGACCAAGGCACTTCCTGACCTCTGTAGACCGTAAATGGCCTTCCCCATTTACCTGTCTTCTCTCCATCAGTTCCCAAGTTGGAATGACCTCAGAAAAGCCTTTCCAGACCCCATGTTTGTCCCTCATGAACACTTATTTAAAAAATCACCTGTCTTTCTCATCTTCACTGTCCCACCCCCAGTATAAACTCTGGAACAGTTTGTATTTTCTTCTCATTAGACTCCCAGAACTAATGGACCCCACTGGTGGATGAGCAAATGAATGGATGGATAGACACCTTGATTGGGGCTGGAGAGAACTCGAGTGTTGAAGGAGATGCCTGTGTCCTGACAGCCATGTTTTTAAAGGCCACAAGTGTTGTGGGGACAAGCACAACCAGAGCAAGGTCACAGCTGGGTTTGAATCCTGGCTTTGCCAGAGATGGTCCTTTGACAGCTTACCCTCCTGTTCTCAGGGGGGCACCAATAGCCAACTGGATTATTGCGGGAGTGAGTTAATGCCTGCAAAAGCCTGCTGTTCGCATTCCTGCTGCTTTAGGAAGAAGTACTCATGAGGGGTTGTTTCCCAGAATGCTGTAGTTCTGGTAGTAGGTGACCCAGCTACTTCCCCTGGTGCAGAGATGGTAAATACCTAGTGATCTTTCCCAGTCCACGGAAGTCTGAGGTAATTGACGTGGGGGCCACCTCCACTCCGCCCTCACAGATACAGAACACAAGCCCTGGTGAGAGGGCAGGTAAGCAGAGCAGAATGGAAGAGCTCTTCAGTTTGATAATTCTGTTGGCTTTTGGTGCAGGGTCTCTCTAACCGAGGCTGATCTTGAACTTGAAGCAATTCTTCTGCCTCAGCCTCCCAAGTGCTGGGATTACAGGCATGAGCCTATATAGCTTTATCAATTTGTCTGTATCATTCTGACTCAGAGTCCCCCGGGTCTCAATTCCACTGGTCTGGTTAGGAATGTGCTTTCCAACCCCCACCCTCCCAGCATCGTGAACTGCTGTCTGCCACCCTGCTCTGTGAGGCCTGGGTGGAGCCAGGGCAAGCCAGGCATATGGAGGCAGTTTATTTCGGCTGAAGTCTCTGGGTATTTGATTATCCATTACCAAGAGAGGGGAATTAGCATCTCTGCTATTTGTTTTATGAGATCATTCCAGTGCCAAACTCCTGTTTCCAAGCAACCTGCGCCTTCCCAGTTAATGACCCTGGCAGGATGGGCCTCTGGCCTTCCAGCCTCTGGTAACTATGGAGATGGAAGTACCTGGCATGGCCCATGACCACTACACACAGGTGGCTTCTGGGTCACAAGAGACAGGTATCCATGCTTTGCCTTTCTTGTGACAGAGATGACTGGGTGTGGGCCAGCTGCTTGAGTGTTTGCCTGGAGTTCAGGCCCTTGCTCTAAATAAAACTGGGTGTGGTTAGCCACACCTGTAATCCTAGCACTTTGGAAGCAGAAGGCAGGAGGATCAATAGTCATGTTTAGCCTTGCCTAGGTAGTGAGTTTAAGGCCAGGCTGAGATACAGGAGACTGTCTCAAAGAAAAGATAAAGAAGTCGGTGAGAAAAGAGGGTACGAGAGCCCTGCCTGGAAGACTGTGATTTGGTTTTGGAAGTGTCTGGGACATCTCTGTGCCTTCGAGCACTTAGGCTAAGGGTTCTTTGGAGGAAAGTGCACTTCGACCCCTCTGCCCTTTCCCAGGAGCTTTTCCTTCTGAGACTGCACTACTCTAGCCTTTCTTCACCTCTGCACCCTAGCTCACACCCTCCTCTCTGGCTTCCTGGTCCCAAGGGCAGCCTCACCAGCTTCTACCTCCTTCCTGGGTGGCTCCAGGGGCCTGCCCCTGGCCCCTGCCCTACCTTTGTGTCCTGAAGAAACAAGTGTTCTCTGGGAACAGATTGATCTTGAGGGGGGCACAGGAGCAGTGTACTTTCCTTGGTTGGAAAAAGCCCCCAAGGAAAGAGGGTGGGTTTTGTTGCTACTATATTGGGAAAAAATTTAAATCAGAAAACTAAAGGGTAATGTAGTAGACACCTGTGTCTGCAGCCCTCAGAGTATCAGATGAGGGTTGTCAGAGAAATACTAAACCTTTTCTTTTCTCCATTATTTTTCTGTTTCATCTTCCTCTTCCTTATTTATCCTCTCTCTTATAAAACTATCATCATCATCAATCTGTGTGCATGCATAATATGTATGGGTGAGCTGGGATGGGTGTATAGAATCTGTTCTCTCATTCCACCATTACATGAACTCTGAGGATCAAATTCAGGTTACCAGGCTCATGTGGCATAGCCACCTTTGCCTCATGAGTCATCTTGCCAGCCTTTCTTGTAGTTAAACTTTCTAATTAAAAAAAAAAAAAGTTTTAGCCAGGAAGCAGTCAAATTGCAAGTTCAAGGCCAGATTGGACAGCTTAGTGAGACTTTGTGTCAGAATGGAAAATAAAAAGAGGGGCCAGGTATAGGCCTGATGCTGCACATCTGTAATGCCAGCACTTGGGAGGTGGGGACAGAAAGGTCAGGAGCTCAAGGTCATCTCTGCCTTCATAGGGAATTTGAGATTAGCCTGGGCTACATGAGACCCTGTCTCATCAACAATGAACAAAACAAAAAATATAAAAGTATTACAAATGAAGGAGCGTCTCCTCCTCCTCGACCCTTTTGTCCTGAAGCAGCTTGGTAGGAATTCGGTGTGGAGCCATGTAGATTGCAGTTTGTATGTTTGATACTTCCATGTTCTTGTGGCACTACATGCACTTTTGAAATGTGCCAGTGTGTGTATGTATATATTTTGCAATCTGGTCACATTCGCTCTGATGCGTGTGTTCATTCATCTGAACTGTGTTCGTCCAAGTTCCTGTGCTTGAAAACTTTTGTTCACCTCTCCTGCTGTGAGGAGGAAGGTGGGGGCTGGAAGCATCCTTGCTCACGTCTCCTGGGGTACAGGCATGTCCAGGGTTTTCAAGAGCAGCACTAGCCAATGGAAATAGATTGTGAGCCACATACGATTTTTAATGATTTCATTAATTATTAATGTGTGTGAGAGTGTATATGGGGGTACAGCCATGGTGCATGTGTAGAGGTCAGAGGTCAACTTTCAGGAGTTGGTTCTCTCCTGAACTCAATACAATAAGCTGTTTACCCGCTGGAACTATCTTGCTGGTCCCATATATATATATATATAATTTGAAATGTCTTAGCCAGGAGGTGGTGGCACATGCCTGTAATCCCAGCACTGTGGGAGGCAGAGGCAGGCAGATTTCTGAGTTCGAGGCCAGCCTGGTCTACAGAGTGAGTTCCAGGACAGCCAGGGCTATATAGAGAAACCCTGTCTCGAAAAAAACAAAATCCAAAAAAAAAAGAAAGAAAGAAAGAAAGAAAGAAAGAAAGAAAGAAAGAAAGAAAGAAAGAAAGAAAGAAAGAAATGTCTTAATAACCACCTTGTTTTTTTAAAGTAGTGCTTGGGTTTGAACCCAGGGCCTCACACACATAGGCAGACTCTAGCATTGAGCCGTGTTCTCAAGCATGAACCACATTTTTTAAAAGTAAAAACAAAGACTTGAAATAGCTCCATGGTAATGTGGTTGTTTCCCATACCCAACACTCTGGGTTTGATCTCCAGGAACTGAGAAAATAAACAAATACAAGGTGGTTGTGGCAGTGCCTGCTTGTTCTCCTAGCTACTGGGAAGACTAAACACGGGGATCACTGGAACCCAGGCATTTGAGGCTTTCTGGGCAACCATAAAACCAGAGGGAAAGGGAAAGGGACACACAACATACAGAGCTCACCAGGCGACTCAGTGCCTAACAGCTGACGGTCTGAGCTCAAGCCCTGGAAGGCACAATGGTAGCTGTGGCTGACTCCTGATTATCTCATGTGTATGAGCATCTGCCTGAATGTATGTCTGTGTACCACACGTCTGCCAGATGAAGCTAGGAGAGGAGGTTTTTAGATCCCCTGGGACTGGCTATGTTGTCAGAGCCAGTTGTGAGCCGTCCTGTGGGTGCTAGGAATTGAACCTGGGTCCTTTGGGAAAGCAGCCAGTGCTCTTAATTACTGAGCCATCTCTCCAGCCCCTGAAAGAAAGTTGTCTTCTGGCCTGCCTGCTGCAGCACACACTCCCACCACACACATAGATACAGATAATAAAGATTTTAAAGGGTTGGGGTAATGGCTGAACGGTTAAGAATGCTTCCTGCTCATATAAAGGACTCAGATTTGGCTTCTGTATAACTGCCTATAACATGGTACATGGACATATATGCATGTAAAACATCTACACATACAAAATAAATTAAACAATCACGGGGAGGCTAGGTATTGTAGTGCAGACTGTAATCAGGACTTAGAAGGTGGAGGCAAGTGAATCAGGAGTTCAAGGTCATCCTCAACTACATAGCAAGTCTGAGGTCAGCCTAGAATACACGACTGGGCTGTTTTGTGTGTTTTGTTGGGACAGGTTTTCACTGTGTGTTCTTGGCTGGGGAAGTGGCTATATAAACCATATTAGCCCTGAGACCTATCTGCCTCTACGCTTAGTGTGGAGTTTATACATGTAGCATGTGGTAGTGGCCACATTGCACATGTTCAGTATTTGTATGTGACTCATGACCACTGTTTTTTGTTTGTTTGTTTGTTTGTTTTTAGTTTTTTTTAGTTTTTTGGATTTGTTTTTTTTCGAGACAGGGTTTCTCTGTATAGCCTTGGCTGTCCTGGAACTCACTCTGTAGACCAGGCTGGCCTGGAACTCAGAAATTCGCCTGCCTCTGCCTCCCAGAGTGCTGGGATTACAGGTGTGCGCCACCACCGCCCAGCATGACCACTGTATTAGACAACAAGATATTGTGGTTTATGTTAATGGTAGATTTGCTAAGCTATAGGCGTGCCTATGGTCAGTTTGATTAGCTATTGACAAATTTATTGTATTGACTTATACTAGAGTCTTAGGGCTTGAGCCCAGTGCCGTTAGACTCTAAATTTTGACTCTTCAGATGGGAATCACACATTTTAGCTTTCACATGCGTGCCTACTCTTCGTGCTCTCGGGAGGAAATACTTTTACCCAACCCGGAGAAGGCTTGTCATAAATCCTGAAGTAATTAAATTAGCAAGCCTCAGTTTTCCTTTTAGAAGAAAGGGTGATGGGCCCACCTTGCATCCTAGGGGCAGCGAGGCTTTGCCTGTCGGGTCAGGTGTTAGGGTCAGCTGGCATTAGGTGTATAGTGAGCCGGGGCTCTGGCTCCGTGGAGGCTGGAGGGGGGGGCAGGGGCTGAGGGACTCAGCACGGAGCAGGGGCTGAGCAAGCTGCACGTGCCCGCCCACCCTGCTGCTCTGTCTCCCTTGCTCTGTTTAATTACAAGATATGGAAGAGGTGTAAGGCATTGAGAGGCCTCAAGCCCTGGGAGACCTTGATGGTGCTAAAGGGAAAACTAACAAAACACAAAACAAAAAAACGACAGTACATAAAACCAAGTGTTGGGATAAGTTGATTTCTGGCATGCTAACAAAGCCTGCCCTGCCCTTCCTGCTCCCAGTACCACCTTGTTACCCTTATTGGCTGAGCCAGTTTCCATGGAAACCATCAAGTTCAAAGGGATACTGTAATATGTTCATCTCGGCCTTTCCCCTGGTTTCCAGCAAGCCCTTTGGAGCTGAGTTAGAGGTTCTGAGTGCTAAGGGGCCTCCAGGAGCTCTGGTTCAGCTTTCAGCCGTTCAGTAACCCTCTCTCCATCCCACTCTCACCCCCATTCCTCATTTCCTCTGTCTTCCCTGCAGGCCAGCCAGCTTGGTGTGTACAAAGCATTTGTGGATAACTATAAAGTTGCTCTGGAGACAGCTGAGAAGTGCAGCCAGTCCAACAACCAGTTCCAGAAGATCTCTGAGGTAGGCAGCTCTGCCCACAGCCCATCCACTCTGGGCTGCAACAGTCTGAGAAGCCTCTAAGTCTGTGGACCTCCTCCCTTTCTTGCCCCAGGGAAACTGTTCACCACAATAATGCTCAGCCTGACATTTGCTTTCTTGCAACTGACATTTTTCCTCTTAATATAAGAATATCGATTGGTTTGACTTATTTTTTTTTCAGATTAGAAAGTGGAACGGAGGAGGGGAAAAATAGGGGGGGGGGGCAGACATTCTCAGTGACTTCCCGAGTGACTTCCCGACCTCTGACCTTTGTTTCCTCTCCTGTAGAGTGAGCCATTTGGACCTTCCCAGCTCATCTCAAAACTTGATGGGGGGTGAGGTGGAAAGGTGATGCTCTGGCAATTAAAAGCGCTTACTGTTCTTGCACAAGACCTAAGCTGGGTTCCTAGCACCCGAGTTGGGTGACCGCTTGTAATCCCAGCTGCACATCTGACCTGCTGGCCTCCTCAGACCTGTGGTCATGTGGACACGTGCACACATAGTTATACACGTGCACACATAATTTTAAGAAAGAAATCACCAAGGCCACTATTTAATATGCAGATGCCCAGGCTCCTCCTTTCTCTTCTCTTCTCCCTGAGCATCCTCTCTCACTCTGGGTAGCTCAGGCCCGTCCTCCTTCCTCAGTCTCCTGAGTTCTGGGATTACAGGCACGTGCCCTGATGGCCACATCTTCTGACTCAAGAGGGGAGGGTAGATCAGGAACAGGAGTTTATATTCTGACAGGCTCTTGATTTACGGTCAGAAACTCTAAGATTTTTTTTTTTTTACTTATTTTACGTATATGAGTACACTGTCACTCTCTTCAGACACACCAAAAGACAGCATCTGGTCCCACTACAGATGGTTGTGAGCCACGAGGAGGGAAAAAAATAATGGGGGAGGGACGGATATTCCCTGTGACTTCCCGAGTGACTTCCCACCTTTGACCTTTGCTAGGAATTGAACTCAGGACCTCTGGAAGAGAAGTCAGTGCTCTTAACCACTGAGCCATCTCTCCAGCCCCCATCAGAAACTCTAGACGAAGTAGTTTTGAAAGGTACTAGGCACATGAGACTACTGTCTCACAGAGTCAACCAGGCTCAGTTAAGAACAGCAGCCCTGGACCCCTTTCGTCAGGAACATGCCTGCCCCCCTCTCTGCAGCTGAGCCTTCCCCTCCTGCGCATGCGTGTAGAGGTATGAAGTCACCTGCCTCCTTTGGTCAGGAACATGCCTGCCCCTGCTCTGCAGCTGAGCCTTCCCCTTCTGCACATGCATGTACAGGTATGAAGTCACCTGCCATTGGCACTTCTTGTGCTGCTATTACTGTTTCCTTTTCTTTTTGAGGCAAGGTTTTACCATGTAGCCTTGGCTGTCCTGGAACTCACGATTTAGCCCAGGCTGGCCTCCTGCCTCTGCCTCCTGGGTGCTAGGGTTATAGGTGTGCATCTCCATGCCCCACTGGGCTTTAGCACTTCTCTGCAGGAAGTGGCAGGGGGAGGGAGGCTGGGAGTCCTGGATCCTTCAGCTCAGCTCACTCTCTATCCAGAGGCTCCCACGACACTGTCAAGCCACGAGCCTTGGAAGCAGCACCCATTCAAGCTCAGCACAAGAAAGCCTCTGCTTTAGAAGAAGCTAGGGGTAGGGGTTACTTCTGTAGTTTTGGAAGTCTTGCCTTGAAGTCTTTGGTGCTAGAAAAGGGAGACATATAATTCCTTGAAGCTGCTGGGATTCCAGATCTGTTTGTTTGTTTGTTTGTTTGTTTGTTTGTTTTTTGAGACAGGGTTTCTCTGTATAGCCCTGGCTGTCCTGGAACTCACTCTGTAGACCAGGCTGGCCTCAAACTCAGAAATCTGCCTGCCTCTGCCTCCCAAGTGCTGGGATTAAAGGCATGTACCACTACCGCCCGGCAGGATTCCAGATCTTACCTAAGCCACAATCAGTCTAGAGATCACACAGCAGTTGGGCAGGTGGAAATGAAAATGTAATTATGAATGACTCTTAATTCCAGCACTCAGGAGGCAGAGAGGCAAGTGGATCTCTGTGAGTTCTAGGCTAGTCTGGTATATATATCCACTTCTAGGCCAGCAAGGGCTTATAGGTATCGAGACCTTGTCTTATGGAAGAGGGGGAAAAGAGGGAGGGAGAGAGAAAGGAAGAGAAAAGAGAGAGTGTGTGTGCTTAAATAGGTAAACAAAATAAATTTTAGAAAGAAAAAGGGAAACCGTGACAGTTTGATTGTTAGGAAAAGCAGACGGGAACTTGAAGGTTTGGTGTGCAGGCGCATGGAGCTGATGCTTCGCCTCTGGAAACATGTTCCATTCAGTTTCTAGAAGGATGGCAAGCGCGGAGAGAAGGCTCGGGCTCAGCTTCTTATCTCCAACCCCAATCAGATAGCTGTGGGACCCTGTGGGAAGACAGTGGGACAAGGTGGGGACGTCCCCTTGGTAAAGTCATGAGTCTGGAGAATTGATGTTCTTCTCAGCATCCAGCCCTCTCTGAGAATGAACTGGACTCCCTGATGTGTGTTCACAGTGGCTCTGCTATGGCCCTAGGAATCCAGAGGGCCCAGAGACTGTGTGGTCCCCTGTTCTTCATGCATCTATGCATAAGTGCCTCTGCACCCACTCTTGTGCATCCGTGCATTCAGCTCTCCCACCCGACCCCCAAAGCCTGTTCCAGAGGACAGAGAGACCCATGGCCCTCTGCCAGGTGGCTGCTCATCTTGACTCACTCAGTAAGATGCTGCTGATGCTTCCTGCTGGTGCTGCCACTTAATTACTGCAATTAGGCCCTTCCCCCCTGCAGCCGCAGTGATTTCATACCTCTAGGCTGCACTGGAGGGGTGTGGACCAAAATCCCTTAAAGCAGGGAAGCCAGGCACCAGTGAGAGACAGACTCAGCGTAGAGGAGCTGAGTCCCCATCCACCCCCTCTCCCAGTGCCAAGCTCAGTTCCTGGGGGTTTTCTCTGTCTAGAAACAGCTGGAGTCGGAGTGGGAAATGAGCTTCTGCTGTGGGGGCCCTGCCTTCCCCCAGGCAGAGCAGGCAGGACCACCTGAGCATCTGACCACTTGGGCGTCTGACCTTGGCCTCACCTTGGCCCCTGTTTCTCAGGAGGACATGCCTCTTGTTCAATAAGGATTGCATTTCAGCTCCAGTTGCAGCCACTGTCCTGTTAGCAAAGGCTGGGATTCTGTTCCTCCAAAGCAGATAGATGGAAGAGTTTTTGATCTGATGATCAAAGGCTTTCCAGCACTCACTCCTGGGTCACCTGGGTTCCAGGAGTGTCAATAGCGCTGGGGCAGGGCTAGTACCTGTCTGGGGAGGGTATGGCTTGGACTGCCCTGTGGACTCCAAACCCATCTCCTCTCTGCTTATTGTGCAGGGGTGCAGACCCCCTCTGCCACAGCTCAGGGGTGTTCATTCCCAAAAGTCCCCTGGCATACGTAGTGCATATTGACTTCACTCCTGTCTTCCTTGAGCCTAGTGTGTATACATCCTTGGGGGGTGGCTGGTGCTGGGAGGGTCTTTGCCCTTGTCCACACTTACCATCCTCCAGGGCCAAGGGCATCAGAGGCCAGGTCTTGGAGGGTTTTTGTTTGTTTGCTTTGTTTTTTGGGTTTTTGTTTTGTTTTGTTTTGTTTTTTTGGCCACAGTACTTTGTAGCAATCGGTCCTGACTCAAGTTTTCAGAGTCTGCCTTCTTGCCTCTTGTTACTTACGGCCAGGGCTTCAGAGCCCCTCTTCCCACCAAGCTCTGCTATAAGAGAGGGAAGCTAGTGGACAGAACAGGTAGTGATTTTTCTCCTTCCTCTCACAGGAACTCAAAGTAAAAGGGCCCAAGGACTCTAAGGACAGCCATACATCAGTCACCATGGAAGGTACTTTGTTTGGGGAGTGGTCTGGATTACAGTTTTCTTCCTTTGTTTTAGTGAACTGTGAGCTGCGTGAACGTGGTAGCCTCCCTGCCTGTGTGTGTGTGTGTGTGTGTGTGTCTGCCTCTCCTCCCTAGGCATCAGGCCAGCTACAAACGTGCTTCTCCTTAGGATGCCAGCAAGCTTTAGGTCCCTCCTCCCTCCTCCCCTCCCCTCCTCCTCCTGCCTCTCCACGCTCCTGCCCTCCCCCTTGTTGGATGAGCACTCGGAAGGAAGGAAGCGGCTGCTTGATTCTGGAGGTTGAGCAGCAGCAGCAGCAGCCAGCAAGGTGGCCGAGTGGCTGGCCTGGGAGGAGAGCCGGGAGCCTGGAGCAATGGCTGCAGGTCCCTGCTGCAAGGATCGAGGCTGCCATGGAAATCCTACTCATCATTCGCTTCTGCTGTAACTGCACCTATGGTAACCCAGGCGTCCCTCCTCGGGAAGTGGCATGCCTTAAGCCATCCGGGGGCTAGCTGGAATGGACTTCAGTGTGGTCAGCATATTTAGGGGCTGCAGGGAAGGGAGGATGGTCATGTCGTTGAACCCAGTTGCATTTGCTTTGTGATCAGCCTGGAGTTGAAATCCAGAGGCTGTACTGAGTATCTCTGAAATGGAAGGACCAGGCTAGAAAGGGCCAGGTCCTCCTGAGGCAGTGTGTGGAACTGGTGGCTTAGCATGTGCGTGCATGAGAGGCATTGAGCAACTTCCTGAAGAGGCTAAGGAAAGTGACAGGCGGTTCCCTCAGGCCTGAGGTGGGGGCAAGGAGCAGCTGGGAGCAGGCAGAGAGGGACAGAGTCTGGAGAGCTGCACCTCAAGGCAAGAGGGTGCCAGGCTGGGCAGGAGGGAGAAGTTTCTTTGTTCCGTGAGCACAGAGGATGCTGAGCGCCAAGGGTATTGTGTGCTCCGTGCACACGCTGCCTCCTCTCTGATGGCTTTGGGAGAGCGGGGAGGAGCTGGTTGGTTTCGGGAGCAGCATTTCCAGCCCCTAAAGACCCCAAGCCCAGGTCCCAGCAAAAGGTCCACGTGAGAGGGGGGTGTGGCCGGCTGCTGCTTTGTGAAGGTCACACGCCCACTTCCGTGGAAGGGACCTGGAGCATCCTCTGTGCCACTCCTTCAGCTGGGGGAGAGGAGGTGTCCTGGGACAGGCGCATGTTGCCAGCCAGGCTCCTTGCTCGTAGGATACGGAAGCAGGTGCATGCAGGGAGTTGTCCAGACCTGGTGGCCCTACTCTCCAAGGCAAGAAGTGCCTTAGGGTGACCTAGGCCAGCTCTGGCGGGGAGTGAAGGACTCATGTAAGCCCAAGTGTGTCACAGAGGCAGCTAGCTGCTTAAGGACCTTTCCTATTCCCTCCTACCAGGCTCTTTGTCTTTACCCTCCTCAGTCACTTTGCTTGCCTATCTCCGTGGTAACCTGGGGCTCCTGTTACAGGAACCGAGTGGGGGGTGGCAGTTTGCTAGAAAGATGGAGAGAGGACTGATGAGCTTTCCAGTTCTTTCCTAGAGGCCTGTATGTTAGGGAGTGGTTCAGGACCATGGACCCCTCATCTTCCCTGGCTTGTTCTGTGTCTGGTGCTCGTGGTGGAAACAGCCTTTGTGGGCCCTTCAGCTCATCCTGACAGGCTGGGGCCCAGGGAAGAGTGGGACTTGATGGCCTGTCAGAGGTCAGGGAAGAAATGCAGGGCCTGGGTGAGGGGCCAGTTACACGTCTGTGCTGGTTTTCCAACAGGGAGAAAGGATCAGCTCTCTGCTCCCATTCCCTCCCTAGAAGGAAGGAGTCCTGATGAGGCAGACCTGAGACCTGGAGTCCAGGGTCCCTTTGGTCCCCAGGATTCCATAATCTTTGAAGCCTGCTTCAAAGTGAGGGATAGGGCGAGGAACTAGCTCTGCGGCAAGCGCTTACCGGGGCAGACAGAGTCTTTGCCAGAACTCTTCTATGTGGAGTTCCATCGGCCACTCTCTTCTGAAGGAAACAGTCCACTTGTAAGTGCATGGGTGAACCAAAATTCAAAACCCATCTACCTTTCACAGCTTTGTGATTTCAGACAAGTAACTTATACCTGAGTTTCTGCAGCATAAAATTGAGCTAGTGAAAATTGTGCCCCCTTTAGTAACAGGAAACAATGTGCATAAGGTAGTTCCGTGGCACATGATAAGAGACCAGCTTGTTCCTAATGGCGGTCTAACTTTTGATGTTCATAAAAGTACGGTCAGGGAAGGCTTCCTGGAGGAGGGAGAGAGATGAGCAAGACAGTGTGTTTGATGGCACCTATTCCAGGAAGAGGGGGAGCATGATACAGGAGGAGAAAATGGGCAGACATGCAGAGCCCAGGAACAGAGAAGGGGCAGGGGCTTGTGGAGCGCAGAGGAACACTCAGAAGCCAGGGGTTCAAGGGCACCGGGGTTCCCCTCCGTGCCTGGTTTCCTTCCACACACCTGACCCCCCTTGACCTTCGAACACCAAAACTGCGGGATTCATTCCATGGCCCTGTCAGATGGACTCTTGAGGTGACCTCAGGTTATATTAATAGCCCCCCTGAAACCTGATCCACCATTTCTGCAGACTTCTGAGCTTAGTCAGAAACCTCTTCCTCCTGGGACCCAGAGAGGGCTGCAGAAGCTGATGTTTCAGTGTCAGCTTTCCTGGGGGATGGGACTCTGGGCCCACCCCAGCCTGTGTCTGTTGACCTTGTGCCTGCCACAAGGTCTCGGTGTTTCTAGGATGAGTTCTCCCACTGCAGTGCGGATGCCTGAGCTACAGGTGGATGGGATGCTAGACACCCTCAGAGGTGAGACCCATGTGCATGGCCAAGCTTTGCTCGCACTGTCCCGATACACCCTGACCCTTAGACCTGCCCGTTCTACCCCCACCCCCATGGGCCATCAGAGGGTCTGCTAGAAATGGCTGGCTAAGAAAGAACTGGAAAATAGTGATGGGGACAAAACAGCATTTGTCAGCTGCTGATACAGATCACCTCAGCAAGATAGCTTCTTCTTATCCTTTGGAGAGCTTGCTTTAGTCGATGAAGTGTAGAGGGGACATCTGTTTCTTTTGAGAGCTTGCATAGGATCCTAATGGGCAGCCAAGCAAACAAGCCTACAGATAGGGCATGCACTGAGCATACATTGACTGAGCACTGAGGTGTTCCCTGAAGCGATTGCTTAACACTCCACGAGGTATCTAGGGCTTTGGGAGACTGGTTTGGGGACTGTCCAAGTGTGAGGAATATAGGACCTGGCCAGGTTCTGTGGGGCATTCAGTTAGGATCCTTTTTTTCTTCAACGAACATCCTACCTTTTAGACTACCTGTGTCAGGAAGCCAAAAGTCATGGTCCCGGGATTTGAATGTCCAGCCCTAGGTTGGGAAGAACAGTCCATAGGAAGTGCTAGGCTGCTGGCTGCAGCCTCTTACCAGTCCCTGATGAATCTGAGTAGCTGTCATTTAGTGTCCGGTCACAGAAGAGTGGCGCATGGCACCTGCCGGCCTTGCGTTTTTGCAGCTTCTTTGGGGCTTCTGTAGCAAGACTGTACCCAAATTCCTTCAGGAAGTCTTTGCTCCTTATTCCCCTGCAGGCTTAGGATGGAGTGCTTTGATGGTGATCTACCTTGCCTTAAAGGCCCCTCAGCCTATCCTGCTTTGTCAGCAGGCTTGAGGGCATAAAGAGTCTCTTCCCACAGAGCTGAGGCCAGATGTGTGAATGCGAATGAATGAAGCATGTGGCTCCAAGCCAGATGTGTCCGGTCCTGAGACTGTAAGTGACTGACAGGTGGGAGGTGCCTGAGAGTGACTAACAGGTGGGAAATGTCCTTCTGGAAAAGTAGCAAATAGTCATCCTGGAGTCCCAAGGGTACCACAACATGCTGAAAGGCCTCCCTGGGTATGTCTGTGTGGCTGGGGATGGGGCCGGGGTAGCTTCAGCTGCGAGAGCCTAGCCAGCACAGGACCAGGTGAGGAGAGGAAGGTTCAGGTGGGGAGGAGCCTGAGTGGACAGAGCTGTGTGTGTTTGTTTTATTTGGCTTCTCCACGGAGTGAAAATGGAGGTGTGAGTTACCACAAAACCCACTTGGCTTCCGAGGGACAAGACAGGTTGGGGGTAAAAAGCCCATCTTCATGGTTGAGAGTGTCTACTTCATCGTCCTGTCTGCGTTCTCGCCCTTCCCTATAGCTCTGCTCTACAAGCCCATTGACCGAGTGACTCGGAGCACCCTGGTCCTGCACGTGAGTGTCGTGTCCCATTGTGGCCAGAGGTGGGTTAGGAGTTTCGTGTGAAGGCATTGAAGTCATTGAGACTCCATTTGGGGAATGAGGAAGAGGGTCCCTGGGCCCTGACTGTGCCAGCCTGGCCTATGGTAACCATGCCAATGGGGCCATGTCCTAAATATAGCTTGGCTACTAAGCTTGATACTTGGCCAAATACTCCTTAGGAGGCAGACACTTGCTGCTGCTTTGTTCGCTGCCTCGTGGTCTCCAGGGCCCTGGAGCAGCTGTACAGTGGGTAGAGGAGGGTTCCCAGCTGTTAGGTGAGGAATGGCTTCACCCAGCCACAGCCCCTAGGGAAAAAGACTCATGCAAGTACAGCAGAAACCAGAGGAACACTGAGTGTTGTCACCTCTGTTCCTCTGACCCTGGTTCCGTTCTGACTGCACAGGAATGGCTGGTTAGAGCGTGGGTCCTGGGCGTACCCCTCAGAATAATTCTTTGGAGGACTGCATGCTCCCTGCTGTCCTCTCATTGAACCTGAACCATTTCCTCTCTGCTAACTCCCTGCACCCATCCTTTCCTAGGATCTGTTGAAGCACACGCCTGTGGACCACCCAGACTACCCGCTACTTCAGGATGCCCTCCGAATCTCCCAGAATTTTCTGTCTAGCATTAATGAAGACATTGATCCTCGTCGGACTGCAGTCACAACCCCCAAGGGAGAGGTGAGTTCAGGCCCTGCGCAATTTCACACCTAGACTGAGGAATAGACAGTTGGCCAGATCCCTTGTCCCTGCTGTCCTTGGCCACCTTGATTAACTATAACATGTCAGGTCCTAGGTTAAGAGCTTTATGATTGGCTGGGCAGTGGTGGTGCACACCTTTAATCCCAACACAGAGGTAGGGGCAGGAGGATCTCTGTAAGTTCAAGGCTAGCTTGATCTACAGAGCAAGTTCCAGGCCCAGACTACACAGAGAAACCCTGTCTCGAAAAATCAGCCCCTCCCCCTCCAAAAGACTATTGTTTAAGACTGTTGTTTCATAGATCCCTGTAATAACTTGTTAAGACAATCTCTGAGCCTGGCATGGGGATCCCCAGATAAAAGTGTCAAAACTAGGTTCTTAATTGAGCTGTCCAACTAAACACATTGGCCCAATAAAAGCTGGATCTCTGGAAACCTCATTCTCGGTCCACATCCTTGCTCTGATTGGCATGATGTTCTTTGGGATCCCCTAAGAGACACTTAGGAACACGCTAAGTTGGTCAGAGCTAGGCAAAAAGCCCAACAATAGAAAATGCTAGTACTGGACATAGTACTGGATATGGTTAGTACTGGACGCGGTTAGTACTGGATGTGGTTAATACTGGACATGGTTAGTACTGGACGTGGTTAGTACTGGATGTGGTTAGTACTAGACGTGGTTAATACTGGACGTGGTTAGTACTAGACATGGTTAGTACTAGACGTGGTTAGTACTGGACTAGTTTAGGCCACCGGGCTGATGATATATCCTCGGAAACACCTAGATGTGGTATTGCATCTCCCCTGGGGTGGGGTGGGAGGCTTCCTGATGGAAGAGTGGGAAAGCAGTATGAGGAACTGGGGAGACTGTGACCCTCAGTGGTCAACAGACTGGCCCAGATGCAGTGCCTTTAGTCTAAGTGAGGTAATTAAGTAGCATTTAGTGGGAAGGCTGACTGGGTTTATGCTCCTCTGTTTCATTTATGAGCCTCCCATGTCTTCTGGGAAAGGCAGTAATGAGGGACAGGGTCTGGAGCATGGCTAATGGGGCGTGGAGCTGTCTGTGTGCAGTTCCCGGCCCTGGCTTGCAGCATCCCAGAAAATGGCACTAGTTGGTTTTACTCTGAGGATATCTGAAAAAAATCTCTAGAAGGCAGAGAGCGCTATCAGTTTCGGGTTGTCTAAATCATATCCTTTCGTCATGCTCGCCCACAGACGGTAGTGTATGTAGGTCACACAGCACATCGTGCACACAGAGAAGGCTGGGATTCATGGTGACAGCTCTGAAGAAGCCCGCTAGCTCTGAGGGTGGCAGGGAGGAGACAATCCATGTCTCCTGAGCACTGAAATGCTTCTGACTGTCCCAGTCGCCATAGCTCCCCTAGGGGCAATCCCAGGGTCTTTCATCCCCGGGAGGATCCCTAGAGGAACCCACTGAGAAGGTAGCACGGGCCAGCCTGAGAGGGTTGGCTGAGCACGATGAGCTGAAACTAGCTCAGACTCTCCGTTGGGAGGAGATGTGAGACTGAGGTATTCACTGCCAAGGATGGAGAAACCAAGTCATTCCAGAGAGTTTTTATTTATCCAGGGGAAGGTGCTGGGGAAAGGGTGCCCCTTCTGAGTACTCATCACATATGGTGTGCCCCTGAACTGTGCTATTCCACACGGAGTACTGCTTCACGAGACAGACACCATTCTCTTAGCTGCACAGACAACACATCTGAGATTAGAGGAGAACACAACTGAGAAAGGGCTGAGTCTGGAGCACGACCAAGACTCCAAAGCCAGTGCAGGCCAGGCCCTCGAAACTCTCCTCCCTCTGAGCAGGTCGGGGTGCTCTCTCCTCAGACTCGGCAGCTGGTGAAGGACGGCTTCCTGGTGGAAATGTCTGAGAGCTCCCGGAAGCTGCGGCATGTCTTTCTCTTCACAGATGTTCTACTGTGTGCCAAGCTGAAGAAGACCTCTGCAGGGTGAGGATATGGGTTTGGGGTCTCAGTCAGGGACAACTGGCTTGGGCAGTGTGTTTCTTCTTCTTTTTCCCCTTTTAAAAAATAGGCGTGTTAGCCAGAAGCGGTGTCTTATAGGGAGGCTAACACAGAAAGATCATAGCAAGTTTAAGGCTTCCAGGGTTACAGTCTGAAACCATACACTCATTTATTCAATTCAGCTTTACTGTGTAGTCTTTTCTAAAAAAAAAAAAAAATCATGTGGGCTGGAGAGATGGCTCAGTGGTTAAGAGCATCGACTACTCTTCCGAAGGTTCTGAGTTCAAATCCCAGCAACCACATGGTGGCTCACAACCATCCGTAATGAGATCTGATACCCTAGGCTTCTGGAGTATCTGAAGACAGCTACAGTGTACTTATATATAATAATAAATAAATCTTTAAAAAAAAAGAAATCATGCCATCATCATCATCATCATTATTATTGTAATATATTACAGGAAAAAATAATCTCCCTGAACATAAGCATAAGTCTTCTGTGACTATATTTTTCCCATTTTTTTAAATGGTTTTGTGGTTTTTCTTATAGTTGTACTAACAGAGAATGCCTGATTTTTATTTACATCAAAAATAAAAAATGCTTTTTGACATTTACAGGATTATTATATATTAGATAGGTCTCATTATATAGTTCTGGCTGTCCTGAAACACCCTATGTAGACCAGGCTAGCCTTGAACTCAGAGGTCTTCCTGCCTCTGCCTCCTGGGTGCTGGTTCATCAGAGGTGTGTGCCAACACTGCATCCAGCTTGGGACTTTGCTGTTCCATGCCGTAAGGTGTCTTTCTTATCACTGCCAAGCCGTTACAAACACCACATTACCTTTCTGCATGTTAAGTGGCTATGCCATAATTTACTCAAGTAGTCTCTCCTTGCTAAACAGAGTTGTTGCTAATTACGGTTCCGTGGGTATTCATTACGTCTGCTGCCATTTGTTGAGATCTTCCACCACTCCAGGTGCCATGACAAATGTTTCAAATACATTATTTCCGATCTTCCTATCGCCGTCGCAGAGTGGTTGTTATTTTCCCTATTCTCAGTCAGAAGCTAAAGAGAAGGCAAGTAAGTTGCCCAAGGTTACACAGGACTAGAAATGGAGGAAATCGAACTCTTTTTTTTTTCTTTTTGTTTTTATTTATTTGCAATAATTATTTTATGTGTGTGTGTGTGGGGGGGTTGATCTGCATGTGCCATAGGACACCCGAGTGGAGGTCACAGGACAGCTTTTGAAAGCTGGTTCTCTCCTACCTCATGGCTTGAACTCAGGCTCCCGGTCTTTGTAGCAAGTGTTTTTACACTTGGAGCCATCTCACCGTGACCTTCGTTTTTAATGAGTATGTGCGCGCACACATGTGAGATATTTTCATTTACTATTTGAAAATTCAGTACAGGTATACAATTTAATTTTATTATATCCACTACTCCCCTTTCCAACTCTCCTTAGTCCACTCCTGACCGCATAAGTTCCAGAACCCAACTTCAAGATATTCTTAAAAACAAAAACAAAAACAAAAACAAACAAAAAAAAAAACGGCTGAGTACAGTTAGTTCTTCCAGTATGCAAATATGTGTGAGGCCTCCTCTGGATCCACCCGGAAATCGAACTCTTAACTCTGAATTCCTTTTCATGTCCTTTTCAGTAGAGTGGATACATTTGTCATTTATAAACTACTATATGCTAAACATGTTGCTTCATACTATAGAGGGAGATCTTTGTGCCTACATAAGGGACCAGAACTGGGAACAAATGAGATCTTTGTGCCTACAGTAACATAAGGGACCAGAACTGGGAACAATTTTTTTTAAAGACTTATTTATTATATGAAAGTTCATGGTAGCTATCTTCAGACACACCAGAAAGAGGGCACCAGATCTCTTTACAGATGGTTGTGAGCCACCATGTGGTTTCTGGGACTTGAACTCAGGACCTCTGGAAGAACAACCAGTGCTCTTAACCACGGAGCCATCTCTCCAGCCCAAGGGAACAAATTGAATTCTCAGAGGAATTGGAAGAAGAGAGGAGGCCATTGTGGGCTTCAGTTGAGGCCATGACTCCCAGGAACTAGACCACAGAGATGCCAATAGAAAGCTGTGCACTGGGATTGTGCTCCTGTGTGCATTTATGAGGCTCCAGTGTTGGCTAGGAAGGGAAGTAGTGAGGGGCGTGGTCTGCAGCAGGCTAACCAGATGTGGAGCTCCTCCCTCTGTTTCTAGCTTTTCTCCCACAGCAGATGTTAATAACCAATCATAGCACCCTTTCCCACGAGGCTTAGAGATAGATAGATAGATAATAGATAGATGGATGGATAGATGATGGATGGATGGATAGATAGATGGATAGATGATGGATGGATAGATGATAGAGAGATGATAGATAGATAGATAGATAGATAGATAGATAGATAGATAGATAGATAGGAAAGAAGGACGGACGGACGGACGGACGGAAGGAAGGGAGTCTTGCTATGTAGCCTTGCTTGTTATGGAACTGTCTATGTAGACCAGGCTGGCTTTGAATTTATAGAGATCCACTTGCCTCTGCCTCTGAATGCTGGAATTAAGTCACATGCCACCACACCCAGCTTGGATGTAGTTCTATGACTGTCAGCTCAGGGCTTTGTATGCTCCATATGGATTGGAACTGGCACTCAGAATCTAATCTATAGCCCATCTCTACTCTAAAGGACAGTGGTCGGGAGCTTCTGTCTGGATAGACCAGCGGAGATCGCGGGTGTGAGGCAAGAGAGGAAAACTCAAGCTCAGCCAGGAAGGCTTCCTTCTTGATACACAGGGATGTGGGATATTTAAAAGCACCAGTCCACTGGGGTGAAAGACTGGTCTTCACTGCTGGCTGACCAGGATCTGGTTCTCAGTGTTCCTTCCACAAGTATGTGCCTAAAGTTCCTCAAGAGCAGGGCGTGTTCCTGCCTCCATGCTCTCAGCAGATCCCTTCCTAGGTCGTCGTTTTGCTCTGGGTGAGCAGTTCTGCACTGAAGAGGCTGCTTGGCCCAGCTCACATCTCCCACTGCTTGCTTACAGAAAGCATCAGCAGTATGACTGTAAGTGGTACATCCCTCTGGCTGACTTAGTGTTCCCATCCCCTGAGGAGTCGGAGGCCAGCCCCCAGGTGCACCCCTTCCCAGACCACGAGCTGGAGGACATGAAAATGAAGATCTCTGCCCTCAAGAGTGAGATCCAGAAGGAGGTGAGCCACGGCCTGGGCTGGTTTGCACCGGGTGTTCTAAGGGAGGTGGAGAGATGGGGCTGCAGGCTGCAGGCTTACGGGTGTGATAGGGAGGCAGCACGCAAGAATGGTAGCCCCGGCTTGTGTAAGTGCTGAGGGACGGCCAAGGACCAGAGCTGGTGGCTTTAATTATGGGATGTTTCCTCAGTAACCGCGTGCGTTGCACACCGTAGAAAGGGGAAGCAAGAGAGGGGGAATGAGAAGCTTTCTTGAGAAAAAGCACAAGAGGCCTCGTGAGAAACTGACACCTCTAAAGGGAACTAAATAGGGAGAGGGGACCTGGGTACAACAATTGGCCAAACCATGTGCTAAGAAGGAAATCAGATTCTTGTCTCACACAGAACATCCACAAATAGTTCTATGTTGGTTCACGAAATGAATTTCTAATTTTTTAAAAGCTTAATAGCCTGTGGGTCATATTCACAGACTTCATATTCACAGTCCCTTCATATTCAGACTTTTTCTACATATTCACTGTAGAAAAATTATACAAAGTTAACTAGAAAGTATTTTAAGGAGGGAGAATCAAAATAAAAAGGGGGAAACTATTTAGAAGTGCATAAGAAATGAAAAGTAGGGGCTGGAGAGATGATGGCTCAGTGGTTAAGAGCACTGACTGCTTTTCCAAAGGTCCTGAGTTCAAATCCCAGCACCCACATGGTGGCTCACAACCATTCGTAACGAGATCTGATGCCCTCTTCTGGTGTGTCTGAAGACAGCTATATTGTACTTACATATAATTAAATCTTTGGGCGGGAGCAAGAAGAAAAAGTGTCTGAAGACAGTTACAGTGTACTTACATATAATAAATAAATAAATTAAAAAAAAAAGAAATGAAAAGTATTGCAGTCCCAAACCCCTGGGATGAGGCTGAAGCTGTCTGGGGAGAATGTGTAGCCTTGCATCTGTGCGTTCAAAAGCAGTAGCTTGGGGAAGTTGAGGTGTCACTGTGGGTAAAAGCACTTGCCACCAAACCCAAGGGTTCAGTCCCCAGGCCTACATAGTGGAAGGGAAACAGCCAGCTCCCTCAGTTTACCCACTCAGCCATCTTGCTGGCCACACTGATGTTTAAAATTCATTTTTTTCTAGTCATCAATGTAATAGATGCTTACAATGTTAGTAGGTAGTGTAAAAGTGATTATCACCCACATTACATAATTAACAACTTGTGTGTGCGTGTGTGTAACCAGACCCTGTTCTGATAGTTTTTAAGCTTCTCACAAAACTACACCTAGAATTCTGGATTGTCAGATTCCTTTAGCAGCTATATTCTGCTCAACTGCCAAACACGTACTTGGGTATTTGGATTGTTCCTGGTTCATTCCCCGTAGGGAGTGGGTTTACAGTCCACATTACTTCCCTGAGTCTCTGCAAGTGGCATGGCTGGGCAGCTGTGCGCATTCAGTTAGAGCTGCCTCTGAGAAACTTGTTACCTTCTTCCAATAGGATGTGAGAACACTGCCACAGAGCTGCCTGTGAGGTTTGTTAGAGCTTTGCCAGACTAACATGTTAAGGGCTAGGGAGATGGCTCTGTGGTTAAAGTGCTTGCCACGCAAGTAAGAAACCACAGGTCAGATCTAAAGAACCCATGTAAATACTGGCTGGGTGGGGTGGCTGTCCTGTAATTCCGCCACTTGGAACCCCAGACCAAGCTTGTGATTGAGACCAGCCCTGTCAGTGAGCTCTGGGTTTGATTGAGAGACCCTACCTCAAAACATAAGGAGGAAGAGGGATCCAGGAAGATTCCACCATCACCTTTGGGCCTACACATGAGTGCTCACACATACGAACACATACATGGACACCTCACACATCCATGAAGGGGGAAAGATGAGGTTAATCCAAATTAAAGAGCATGGGGAATTGAGTGGCACTGAGGTTTGAAGCCCAGGAAGCTTCCTTGATGAACTAGAAAGTTGGGAAGTTGTTGGAAGCTCCTTGTGCCGAGTGGGGCAGACTCCTGGGTGAGCAGGGCAGGCTTGGCAGCATATGGGACCACAGGCCAGGCTCAGGCCCTGCTGTCAGGCCTGAAGCTGGAGCTCCATGCTGAAAGGTGTCTGGCGGTTTCTAACAGAGCCTTACTACCTTACCCAGGCTGCCTGAAAGCCTCGGGGCTTGTCAGGTCATTGGGATTTCTATGGTGAAGCCAACTAAGGAAGTGCTTAGGACTGAGGTAGTGCCAGTGCTACTGGAAGGCTGGGCTTTGGGTTTGAGGTAGTCTAGGTGTCTGGCCTGACAGGGTGGATGTCTATAAAGGGGGATCCGGGCTGGGGCCTTGGGTTAGTTGCATATGAATGGTATGTTCACAGGAGGATTAGTTAGGAATTAGCTGGCTCTTGGGAGGTGCAAATCTGGGCCCTAGTTTTCAATCCCTCATGAACTATAGCAAATAAGAACCTGATTAGCGCCCAGGAGAATGCTGTGCTTAGCACAGCTGAGTGAGATGCGAACTTTGTAGGAGGGAAAACACCTGTGTCTCATCTCCTGCAGAAAGCCAACAAAGGACAGAGCAGAGCCATTGAGCGCCTCAAGAAGAAGATGTTTGAGAATGAGTTCTTACTGCTGCTCAATTCCCCAACGATCCCATTCCGGATACACAATCGGAATGGAAAGGTCAGGAGGAGCATGGTGGAGGGTCACCTGTTCCCTTAGTGCAGGGTTGCCCACTCCCTGTGGCTTCTGGCACTGACCCATGAGCATCCTGGTCAGGGACTGGAAACCCCCATTTCCCAGTCCTCAGCTCCAATCCTGGATAGGCTCACCCAGCTTCAGTAAGATACTCCCCTCTGCTGGCCACCTTTGGTACTGCCACCGCCACGCTTGGTAGCTGCTTCCTAAAAAGGAACCCTCCCTAGCTGCCCCCTCCTTCAGTTTCAGAGGGACTGTTAGGCTTTGATGGGGCACCCAGAGGGTGGGGGTGCACCTTTCCAGCTGTGGCCACTGCACTGAACTCTTACCTCTCCCTCCAGAGTTACCTGTTTCTTCTGTCTTCTGACTATGAGAGGTCGGAGTGGAGAGAAGCGATTCAGAAGCTACAGAAGAAGGGTAAAGTCCTGTCTGGTTCCATACTGCTCCGAAGGTGTCCTTGGCAGCAAAGGGCCTCTTTCCACGCTTGTTACCTCCAGTGTCTCTCTTTAGCCCTCAGAGTCACCTTAAGATGCCGGGGAGGTGGACTCTTGGGGACTCTCTGTTGAAAGGCACACAGTGAATTCATGGCAGGCCATCTAGGGTCCTGGGTTGGGTGTCCTCCCTCCCCTTGCTCCCCCCCACACACACACACATGAGCCTCTTTGCATGTTGTTCTTGCCTCTGACAGCACCCAAGCTGTGTTCATGTGAATACCTGCAGGACTTTCCCTGCTCCCAAAGAACCAACTCCAGCACTAAGCTGATTGCCAGAAGCATCTGCAAGGATAGCAGTAGGACCTATAATGAAGCTCCTCCCCTCCTGGCTTCTCCCACTGAAGCTCCTCTCCTCCTGGCTTCTCCCACTGAAGCTCCTCTCCTCCTGGCTTTTCCCACAGATCTCCAGGCTTTTGTCCTGAGCTCTGTGGAGCTCCAGGTGCTCACGGGATCCTGTTTCAAACTTAGGACTGTGCACAACATTCCTGTCACCAGCAATAAAGATGGTAAGATGTGGAACTCCAGGCTGCGCGGCCAGCAGCTCCAGGTTCCTGGGGCATTACCAGGGGTCTTCTACAGGGACCAAGGTGGCTGCTAGTGGCTGAAACTGTCCTCTTGCCAGGTATATAGAGATTGTAAACGGGACATATTCTCTCAAAAGCTCAGGTATTCCTTGGCACCCTCCGGTGTGAGTGAAAAGTCTGCATCCTGGAGATGATGCTGGAACTCACCCCCTCCCCAGAACAGAAGAAGGCTGCGGGTTGGGGCAGGGATTTGCCATGGAGGGATGAGGCAGTAGGTAGGCTAGAGAGGCATATGAGAAATCAGGCCAGGAGTTTCAGGAAGTAGATTTGGGAGGCTTTAAATCCCAAGCAATGGAGTTTGGTGGTAGTGCCTTAATCCCAGGAGCCTGCAGGAGGCTTCTGAGCTGGAGATCTGTGGTGAGAAACTGGCCCAGGGTCTGCTCCCCTGGTGCGGGGTGGCATCTGCTCTGGGACCTCCTAATCTTCCTGTCTCTGCCTTCTTGGTAGTGCTGGGATTACAGCACGTGCCACCATCCAGGCCATGAAAGGAGTTGTGAAGGCTATATTTCTTCAGGCTCGTGTGGGGACCTTTGTGTCCCAAACAAGAGCCAAGCCTTCCCTCAGAGCCTTGTGCCTTTTCTATTAGAACAAAGTGACTCAAATTAGTCCTCTTCCATTTTGAAGGGTTAGGGAGATGAGGGCAGCCTTGAGATAAGCCATGATCAGAGAGAGGAAGATACAAATGCCCTGCCTAAGATATTTGTGCTAGCTCCCAGTCTGAGCAGAGAGGACTCCTCCTTACCTAGAGCTGCACACACTGGGGAATTCAGTGAGCATTGGACTTGTTTCTCAGATGGCCAGCAGGTGGCGCTGTGGACCACGGCCCCCTGTCTGTCTTCCCACCAGCCCAGGGAGGAAGAGCTGGTGAGTCTCTGACACCTCTAGCCTCCTCTGCTCTCTTGCAGACGATGAGTCTCCAGGACTGTACGGCTTCCTTCATGTCATCGTCCACTCTGCCAAGGGCTTTAAACAGTCAGCCAGTAAGTGCCTCCTCGGCCTCAGGAAGAAGTTGTGTGGCCACTGTCCGTCTTTCACAGCAAGTCCCTGAGGTCTTGCAGGACTGTCCCTAACTGCTCATCTCTGATCTCCCCATGCTGGGGCCCTGCCAACATGCTTGTGTTGTGAGACTTGCCCTCTAAGGCAAAAGCCAACCCTTCCTGGCAGGGAAGTCACCTTCGCCATTTGTCTCCTCCAAGCCTTTCCTTTAGATCTACAGACACTGAAACTCAAACTCACACCTTGTGATTACAAACTCTGTGATCCTGGGCAAGCTTTCTGACCTTTCTGAGGCTCAGCTTCCTTCTCTGTAAAAGGCGGTCATTGTCTTGGAGAAACTGCTCAGTGGTTAAAAACACTTGTTGCTCCTGCTGGGGACCTGGGTTCCGTTCCCAACCCCCACATGGTGGGTCGCAACCATCTGTCTCCAGTTTGAGGGATCTAGCGCTCTCTTTTGGTCTCCACAAGCACTGGGTACACATGTCGTGGTTCACAGACACACACGCAGGCAAAACACTCAATCACATAAAATAAATCTCAAACATCTCTCTTTTTTCTTTTTTTAATTTTTTTTTTGAGACAAAATTGAGTCTATGAAGTCCGGGTTGTCCTAGAATTTCCTTTGTAGACCAGACTGCTTCAAACTCACAGAGATCTGCGTACCTCTGCCTTCTGGGTGCTGGAATTAAAGGAATACACTACCATGGTTCAAAAAAAAATTATGACAATCAGATTTGTTTTTCTTGTCCTAAAAGTGGGCTTAAATATTATTGTGTTTGTATGTAGCGTGAGGGGTACTGGGGGTGGATCCTCATTCCTTGCATATACTAGGCAAGTGCTTTACTACTGGGCAATACTCCATTTCAGTTAAACTTTTTTTCTTTCTTTTTCGAGACAGGGTTTCTCTGTATAGCCCTGGCTGTCCTGGAACTCACTCTGTAAACCAGGTTGGCCTTGAACTCAGAAATCGGCTGCCTCCCAAGTACTAGGATTAAAGGCGTGTGCTACCACTGCCTGGCTTAAACTTTTTGTTTGTTTGTTTGTTTAAGACAAGGACGACACTCTATGTAGCTCTGGCTGGCTTGAACTCTTTATGTAGATCAAGCTGTCCCCAAATTTACAGAGATCTACCTGCCTCTGCCTCCCAAGTGCTGGGATTAAAAGTGTGCACTACCAAACCTATCTTCAATTAAACTTCTTTTTAAATATTTAATTTATTTTAAGTATATGAGTACACTATCCTTGTCTTCAGACACACCAGAAGAGGGTATCGGATCCCATTACAGATGGTTGTAAGCCACCGTGTGGGTGCTCAGGACTGAACTCACGACCTCTGGAAAAGCAGTCAGTGCTCACAACCCCTGAGCCATCTCTCCAGCCCTCAGTTAAGCTTGTTATTCTAGTTCTTGTCCAGTGAGTTTATAGTTCCTAACTGTAGGATGAGGAAACTGAGTCACAGAGATGTGAAATGGCAATATAACACACAGGCTCAGAAACTCCTGGCTCTGGGCTCCGGCCTCTTCATACCAAGTTCATGCTATTGGCCCTAAACAGCCATTCGGTCAGTTGGCATTGCTTCTGTCTGGGGTGAACAGGCCTCCGCTTGGTGTCCCCATCCTACTCAGGGTCATGGTGCCTGCCATGTTGTTATGCCACTTACGGTTTGCCTGTGCTGCTGTGAGTACTTCAGAGACGGGAAGCATGTCCCCTTTGTCTCTGGATGGTTAGGAGCTCCAAAGAGCTGCTGACACTGAATTTACAGAGCACCAACAGCATACCCAGAGAAAAACGAGACAGCAGCCGGTGCTGTGGCATATACAAGGCCTTTGCAGCCTCATTACCTGAGGCTGGTCTGTGGCATCTCTCCCTGTGGTCACTAATTTATGCTTTGTACACAGGAAACTGAGGCTTCGGGGATTTGCCCAGGCTACATAGTCAATAGAGGTGTCGTAGGTTCCATGTACCCTTGATGCTAAAGCTCAGGTTCCGTCCCTCAGAGCCCATACCTCTTCCTTCCTGAGCCCTTAACTACTACCCATGCCCTGGCCCCTGTTTAGGCCTCACTTGGTATATCTTTCCTTCCCCCTACAGATCTTTACTGTACTCTGGAAGTGGATTCCTTTGGCTATTTCGTCAGCAAAGCCAAAACCAGGGTGTTTCGGGACACAACAGAGCCCAAGTGGGATGAGGTAAGTAGAGGAGGCTCGTGTCCCAGTTTGTCATCGAGTATGGCGCTCTGCTGAGGGTGACTACATGACTGGCTGGACCAGCTGTATCTCCCTAATCCCTTACTTCCACTCGTCATCTGTCTACAGACCAGTGTTCAGGTGGATGAATCATGGGGTTTCAGATAAGGCCCCCAACCCCGTTCCACCTGTCACAGAGGCCTCACTCCAGAAAGTACCAGTGCCCCTCTTTGTCTTGTGATCTGGTTCTCCTGGGTCCTGCCCATCCCACACTTGCTGGGAAGCTGGGAAGCCACAAGTCCCACCTTCAGAAGCTCAGGGCCTTTGTTCCTTCCATCTGTCACCAGGAGTTTGAGATTGAACTGGAAGGTTCACAGTCCCTGAGGATCCTGTGTTATGAGAAGTGCTATGACAAGTCCAAGGTCAACAAAGACAACAATGAGATTGTGGACAAGATCATGGGCAAGGGGCAGATCCAGGTAAGGAGCAGTGGGCGAGGGTTGTATAGTTAAGGAACCCTTCTCATTCCTCGTTTGGTCTTTTCTGACTTTGGCTCAAAGATAAGACAAGTTACCCAGAGTTGGCTCCTTGCTGTGTCCCAGCTGCTCAGAGATCCTGGGTCCCCAGGCGACCATACCTGGCCCAGGTAGACCTCTGAGTTTCTGTAAGGTGGAGAGATATATCATAGCTGCCTTTGTTGTCACAGTAACTTTCTGTCTATTGGTGGTTTTGTGTGTGATGCTATGTTGGAAAGCATCCTGAGGCTGTCATAAGCAGGAGAGATGTAGATGTTTGTAATGAGCCGTGTCTGCTATGAGTGTGAGACAGAAGGGAGTCACATGGTCCCCAGTGGTTGCCATTCTACCACAAGGGCGTAGGATCAGCAGGGCTGCCAGGCTCCAAGTTCCTGTACTGTCCTCGCCTGTGATGGGCGTCACTGTCTTGGAGCTGGGGTGGGGAGGGGCACAGCAACAGAGTCAGAGCCTCAGTGAGTGCACGAATCTCAGTTTTGTTTCTTGGTGCCCGGAGGATGGAAATGAGGAAAGGGTCTGTGTGCACTTGCGTCTCTGGAGCACTGTGCCAGTTTTGTAGAAGGCTGCTCTCTACTTACCTTCTCTGGAAAGCTTGAGGGATAATGGTTAGCATGGAGCTATCCACACTGCTGCCTGGTACCTTGTGTGGCCTCACTCGTAAGACAGTGTGCGTAGATTCTGTGACCATGAAATTAAGGGAGATAACAAGACGGCAGGCAGGAGTGCTCTGGGTTTCTTAACTCTTGACCCCAATAGGCATACCAAATTAGTCCTGAGTAGGGCGGGTCACTTTTTTTTTTAATATTTGTTTTTATTTATGTTTATGGGTATTTTGCCTGCATGCATGTGTATTCACCGTGTATGTGACTGGTGCTGGTGGAACTAGAGGAGGGTGTTGGATCCCCTGAAATTAGAGTTAAGGGTGGTTGTGAGCTGCCGTGTGGGTGCTAAAAACAGAACCTGGGTCCTCTAAGTGGTTGTAACCACTGTGCTATCTTAGTGTTCTTTTTGCAGGAAATGATTGTTTGCTGGTACATGAGGTTTTACTTGGTGCCCCTGGGAGGTGAGTGGCTACCCCCACTCCCACCTTTGAGGCCCAGCCATCTGCCTCATGTTCTTAAGCACAGATTTCCTGATGCTGAGGGACCTGTACCCTGCTCCTTGGTGCTGTCACCAGGGAGACAGTGCTGCTAGGCAACCGTGTGCCAGCCCTCCATTGTTTCAGAAATAAGAATGACAGAGAGCTCTCTGAATCCAATCCCTGTCACATGTCCTCTTAAGTAGCTCATCTCTATGGCCTTGGGCAAGGCCCAAGCAACAGGCAGGGGACTGGTTCCAGGCTGGCCTGGCCAGCCTTAGCAGACAAGTAGCCAAGAGACATAAGAAGCTGCCACGCTGCCTGGGCCATTGATGGCTGGGAAATGGAAGAGTGACCAGGGCAGCCAGCTCAGGGAGCACTGCGGCCCACAGCCTTCTCCTCTCAGATCCCAGGGCCAGTAGTCTCCCACTGGATGGCAGCCCCGCTCCTCCTGCCCTCACGGTGCTGCTCAGATCCAGAGGAAACACCATAAATCATCGACTCTTGGAGACAGGAGCAGATGGAGGTCGCGGGGGAAGGGAGGCTGCCAGGTTGTATTTGGCAAAGCCGAAAGCACATTCTGCTAAGGAAAATGTTTCTGGTTTTAGCTTCGAAGAATGTTAAATGCCTGGGAGTTGATATTAAAAGAAACACAAACGTTCCTGCCGCCAGCTGACCAGGCCAGTGAGTGGGCTGCTCAGAGCCCAGGGCCTCGGGAGGCCTTTGAAGTTCTCTAGCACTCAGCCTCCGGAGCACAAGCCTGGGCTCTCAGCCATGGATTCCCCTTACCATCTCCTGTGCACTAGGGAGGGGGATCATGGCTCTTAAAGTCTTGCACTGTAGCTGCCTCAGAGCCACTGAGATGGCCAGGCTGACGGGTAGTGTGCACTGGAGAGTCCCACATGGCCAGGCCCCACAGAGCTGCAGGACAGCCTCTCACCATAGCTGCCACATGTTTAAGGTGTGTCGAGTTCCACCTAATTCTCGGACCCAGGTTGCTTCCCTTTAGTGGGTCCTGAGAACTTTTGAAGAGGAGGTAGGACCTAAGGAATGCCTGATGGGAAGAGGAAGAGAAATCCCTCCACTCAACCCAGCCAGGATCAGTGAGGGCCCCTCGTCTGAGCTATAGGCATTTGCTTCTGTCATGGGTTGCTCTCTGGTAGCCATGGTGTCGTAGAGCATCTGGAGCTGGGGACTGGGCTGTGTGTCATAGTCAGTGCAGACAAATGGTAGCCCTGGTCGCTACTGTGTGTGTCCAGTATTTGTGCTCTTAGGAGCTCATACCTAAGTGCTGTGAAAGACCTTGACTTTCACCAAGGTTAATGGTCTGCTGATGAAGCTGGAGTGAGGTTCTGCTGTCTGGCCTAAGACTGCCTCAGATTGCCATTGGTTGGGGTAGTGTCACCTCTGAACACAAAACATTTCTGCATAGTGTACCTAGAAAGATGCAGAATGCATGGAAAAGAGCCAGACAGATTATAAATGTGCAGGGGAATGTGTTTACAGTGCCCCTACAGTGAATAAGTATAGGGTACCCTCTCAGATCGAAGGACTAGTATTCCATACAGGCTACCAGAGAGCAGTACACGATGCTAGCACAATACTGAGTAAGAGCCCAGCACTGCAGAAGCCCTCAGCTATGGTCGCAGGGGGGCTCCACAGTATTCTTTGGGCAGGAAGGGTCATAAAGATAAGCACACTGAGGTAGTGAGAACTAATAACCTGTCCAAGATCCAGGCGTGAAGCCAGGAGAACCAGCGGCCTAACTTAGAGCTAGCCTCTGCTACCAACTCCAAAGCCTACTCTTTACAGCCCCCACCGCTCTGGGTAAGGAATGTGGTGGAAACTAACGGGGAAGGCTATGTGGCTGGAGGTAGGGAGGCTTCAAGAAGGATGTGAGGCCAGAGGGAGCTGAGAGCGCTGGATCTTTAATTCCAAAAGCAGGGTTTGTTTGTATTAAAAATTGTGAAGAACCTTGACAGTAACCAGCCCTCTGAGTACTACAGCCCTTTATTATGTAATTCTGTGCCTTTCCCCTTCCCTTGGGTGTGTACACTATCATGTAGGCTTAATCATAGTGTGTGTTTTGTATATTTTCTCTGTTTTCCTGGCATTGTATCATAAACCCCCATTTAGGCCTGTATATAGTCTTTAGATATACATTTTAAAAGCACATCATTAAAGTACTTTTAATCGGTTTATATGGCAGCAGGCATGTAATAGCTGTCTTCCGGGTCTGTTACGCAAGTGGACAGGCTCTGGGTCAGCAGAAATGAGGCAGGAGTTGGGGGAGGGGCCTTCATGTGAGCTCAGAGGAGCAGGAATGTGCAGGGAGTGGGCCAGGAAATTAAGACACCCAACTTGCCCTGAATAGGAGGGGCTGTGAGCCAGGCAGGTGGGCAGGAGGTGAAGCAATGAATAAAAGATGGCCTACAGGGTCTAAGGCTATCCAGTCCTGTCTAGAGGAGAAGGAGACCAAGGCCGCAAAGGGTGAATGACAGGCCTGCCTTCACATAGGTTGTCTGTGGTTCAGGGATCTCCATCCAAAGTCAATGATTGGCTGCTGGCTGGATAAGTAAATGACCGTACATATAGGTAGAATGGAGACAGTGTGTGACTTCAAGACAACTGCCACCGAAATTCATTGAAACACTCTACCAGCCTGTTTCCTCTCTCTTGCAGGCTGTGGAATTATCCCTTTCATTCCAGACCCTCAGAGTCATTACTCGTGGGTTTTTGTACAGTCCCCGCACTGTCTACCTCTCTATACCTACCGGCTTGCCCATAGCCCAGCTTAGCCTGAGGCATCCTCCGTCAGCTTGCTTTGGTTCCCTGCTCCCAGGGGGACTCCTCTATGTTTATCCTGGTCTATTTCTAACTACACCATTCCAGACTCCAGATGTGATCTCCCCAACTCTTGTCTGATTAGCATATTCCCAGGGTCCAGCCAGTCAAAGCTGGCTGGGTCTGAAGGGGAAGGCAAGCTAGGGTGATTTTATAACCAGGCCATTTAAAGAGATACCAGAGCTCTTATAAATGGAAGAAGTCACAAAGGCCAGTCTCTACCTCCAGCAGCCAAATCTGCAAATTTGACAGAATTTAAAGACTCTTAAATCCTCCTCCTCCCCCACCACCCCCACCACCCCTATATAGGAGCTCATGTAACCAAACCTGGCCTCAAATTCTCTGTGTGGCCAAGGCTGGCTTTGAACTCCTGATCTCTTGGGTCTTGCATCTGTCTCCTGAGTGTAGGATTATAGGAATGTGCCACCATTCCCTACTTAGGCCTCTGTATTATTTTACACTTATTTGTTTTGTGGGAAAGAAGGGTAGGAGGGAGTGCTGGTACCACAGGACACCTGTGTAGGCCAGAGGACAACCTGTGGGGATCCATGCTCAAGTTTTCCTGTAGCCATCACCACCATTTGGCAGCTTTGAAACATTTTGTCTCCTCTCGCAGCTTTGTGCCGGTTGAACACTGAGCCTTCTCCCCTTCCGCAGCGCAGCGCTGGCACCATTCTCCTCTCGGTATTTGACTACTTATCATAATGCCTTCAGGGTTCGTGCCCATCCGATTTGTCTCTCCCTTACCTTCCTTTTAAGATTTTAAGAGCTCAATAATATTCACTATTATAGATATATCATATCTGTGACACTGGCATTTTCTTCACCTTTAGACTCTGATAGGTTTTTTTTTTTGATTTTGGTTTTTTCGAGACAGGGTTTCTCTGTGTAGCCCTGGCTGTCCTAGAACTCACTCTGTAGACCAGGCTAGCCTCGAACTCAGAAATCCGCCTGCCTCTGCCTCCCAGAGTGCTGGGATTACAGGTGACTCTGATAGTTTTAAGTGGGGAAACCATAACAACAAGAACAACAAACAAACCCAAAGCCTTTGGAGCTGGAGATTTCAAAGTCTCCTTCTGGAGCTTCACTTCTCATAAACTTTTTACTTCCTGCTGCAAAGACAGCAGAGCCGGGACCTGGGCCACAGCTAGGAGCTTGGTGTGGTTAAGCCAACTCGATCTTCCGCCCCCTAGGGAGGGAGCGCGTCTGACTCCTTTCCTTTCTTTCCTCAGCTCTCCTACCCACCCCCCTTGGGCAGTTATTGAGTGTGGTATCCAGTGACTTGAGACTGTGGGAAGAGCCCTGGGCTGTGGGTCAGAGGAATAATTCCTGGTTCCTTGGCCTCTCGGCCCCTTGGTCTCCTCATCAGTTAAGTGGGGATTATTCCTGCACCTCACTGCCATCTTGTAATGTGCAGGTTGTGGAATCTATCTGGAGGAACAGGCCAGAGCTCCGTGCACACATCCATTCATGTTTCCCTACTCTACCTGCATTTGTCTGCTGGGCACCCTGTAAGTGAGAAGCACTGAGCAGAGATCCAGGAGAACAGGACTTCCCCATGTAGTAAAGAAACCCTGAGAGCTCTGGGTGGTGGTGGCGCACACCTGTAATCCCAGCACTCTGGGAGGCAGAGGCAGGCGGATTTCTGAGTTCAAGGCCAGCCAGGTCTACAGAGTGAATTCCAGGACAGCCAGAGCTACACAGAGAAACCCTGTCTTAAAAAAAACAAAAACAAAACCAAAAACAAACAAACAAAACCATGGGAGGATTTGTTCCTTCAGCCTGCTTTGAAGGGGCTGTGAGGCCAGACAGATCAGAGGTCTGTCTTGCTCCTTCTGGTCATTATTTGGGAGAACAGGGCTCTATCCACCGTAGCCTCAGTTTCTTTACCTGTAAGTTGGGTTGTGATGAGAACTGAGTATGAAAGTCCATGAGGCCCTTGAGACAGGGCCTGGAACACACTTGGGGGATGAGGAGGGCCTTTTATTCTGAGCAGACAGGCTCAGCTCCCTATTCTAGGAATTCTGGGTATACCTTGTCAAGAAGTCTCCTAAGGCTGCTACCTGCAAATGTCCTTTGTGTTCGAGCTGGGGTGCTGCATCAGGATCTGTTGTCCTGAGGGGATAGGGTTAGAGCAGCTGTAATGGAGGATCTGAGGTGGCCCCGCCCCACCCCGAGCCCCTGGGCTCTTTTCCTAGAGCTGCTCTTAGCTGGATCAGGGCACTGTGTGAGGAGCCCTGAACAAGGGACCTTTGTCAGCTGCAGGAGAGCTGCTTCTGGTCTCAATTACTGTGCAGAGTGAGGGAGCTTAGAGGGAGTCTGGGTCAGGAGCCTGGGGGAGCAGGAGTGAAGGCTTCCCCCAGCAGCCTCCAACCTCCAGTGTCTCCACTTAACTCTCTCTGATGGCCCTGTGGGCCAGTTCTTGCCTTGGTGGCCCGGTTCTGGGACATTGGCCCGTGTGACCTACAGTCTTTCTCTGAATAGACGATAAGAATGCTTATGGATCTCCTTGACTCGTTGTCCTGTTTGTCCATTAGGCCTTGTTTATAAACTCGATGACCACAGCTAGGTCCCTGTTCCCTGGTAGGGGACATGTTTTTAACTAATAGAAGCTGATGGAGGTTTGGGGGGGCTTGGCCAGTGCCCCTTCCCACCCCCACCCCCATTTTTTGTTTTTGCTTTGTAGTTTTTCAAGACAGGGTTTCTCTGTTTAGCCTTGGCCATCTGAGAACTCCATCTGTAGACCAGGCTGGCCTTGAACTCACAGAGATCTGCCTCTGCCTCTGAGTGTTGGGATTAAAGGCGCACCACCACCACCACCACCACCACCACCACCACCACCCCCGTCCCTTTCTTTCCCTTTCATCCCTTTACCACCCCAGGCCTCCAAGCCTCACCCTGGCACACATCACAGCCTCTGGTTGCTCCCTGCTCTAGAACACAGGGTGGCCTCTCTGAAAGATGGACTCCCCTTACCTCCAGCCTGTGCCAGATACGAGTGTCCAGGGGTTGGTGTCTCTGAGCGTCTGCCCCGCTGTCGGCTGCTCTCAGTGCTGCCCCAGGCAGGGTGCTTTTCTTTGCCATGGTCACCAGTACTTGACAGTCCCAGAGCGCCCTGAGGAGAGGTGGCCATGGAGCAGGGGTGGTTTTGCCCATTGCTGCAGACACCATCTCCTCCAGTGGTCTAGGAGACTGGGACCGTTGTCCTACCAGGGGTTCGTTCTGCTTCAGCTATTGCAGACTCAAAAAGAGTGTTTCTGTTGTCACTTGTTCTTGTATATCCAGAGTTTTTATTTTGTTTTTGTTTGTTTGTTTGTTTGTTTGAGATGGGGTTTTTCTGTGTAACAGCCCTAGCTGTCCTGGAACTCGATTTGTAGACCAGGCTGGCCTTGAACTCACAAAGATATCCCTGTCTGTGCATCCCGAGTACTAGGATTAAAGGCATGTGCCACCATACTGCACTTGGCTACTGTCACTCAAGGCTAGTCCTGATGCCAGGCCTGGAGAGTAGGAAGAGGCCCATTTGTCTAGGGGGCACCGGTAGACCTGGGAGAATGTAAGCCTCAGCTGAGCTGCCTCCACCCTGCCGCCCAGGTCTTCCTGATTTGGAGAACCTAGACCCCACCAGTGTATCCTGGAGACAGGAAAGATGAGATGCATTTGACAAGAAGTAGATGGAAGTCCCCTTCCTCCCAGCTTCTCTCTTTGGGAATTCCATCTTGGCATGCAGGCTAGATGCCTCTCCTCTAGGCCCACCCTGAAGGTAGGAGACACACTGGGAAGCCAATCCAGAAAGCATCTTGCTACCTGCTCCCTTTATTTAGGCCCTAGGAACACCCTCACAAAGCCTGAGGAGAATGCTGTCGTCTCTGCTCTGGTTCCTGGGCCCTGAGGCTCAGATAGTTTGCCAGCAGTGGCTCCCACAACGTGTCTTCTCAAACCTAGATAAACAGCCCCCTCAGGTGGGGACTGCTGCTTTGCCTTCCTGGAAATCAAAGTAGCTGATCTGATGCCTACTTTAATTTGTTCCAGAAGCTTTAGGAAAAGGACTCAGAAAAATTCCAGGGAATTCTCTGAGTTATGGCTAAGGCTGCCTCTGAGTGCCAATACCGGGAACCATAGAGTGGGACCTGCTGCCTTCCCAGTGGTATGAGGGTGTGGATCCCGTGCTTGCCATTGGGCTAGTTCTCACGCTGGGAAATAAAATACCTGGTTGCATGCTTACACCGCATGCAGCCTGCCCATACCTTAAGTTAATTGCTGAGCTGCAGTAGCGTCAGGGCAGACCCCAAAGTGACTGAGTCTCCAAGATAGCCTAGAAAACACCAGTCTGAATGAATGGATGGGCTGAATGTTAGCTCACTGGAGGTAAGAAGCACTTATAGTTTTTCCAAAGTAAAGCTAAGAGTTGAGTTCTGAATCACATATTCTACTTAAAAATAAAAGCCCCTAATCTGGGCATGGCCTGGTGATGCTGACCTGTTAGCCCAATGCTCAGGAGACAGACAAGCAGATGTCTGTGATTTCAAGGCTAGCCTGGTTTACATAGTGAGTCCCCAGGCTAGCCAGAGCTACAGAGTGAGATGGTGTATTCCCCACCTCATCTACTCTGAGAGGAACTGAGGCCAGTGGCTGCTGTCAAAGGAAACTGCATTTCTCATGAGAACTCTTGTCTCTGCTTAACTTTGGACTATAGACACTGGAAAGGAGATCTAGGCCTCTGGTTCAGCCTGTAGAGCTTGGGAAGTTGCAGCAGGGATGTGCATGGCCTTGAGATGGGTGAGGACTGGAGGACAGAGCCGTGGGTTCCCTGTCTAGTCTCAACTTACTTTTTCATCTGATTGGGAGGTAGGGAGACTGGAGCATAAAATTTCCACTCTTGCCAAGAATCCGGGTTCAGTTCCCAACACCCATGTGGTAACTCACAACTGTCTGTAACTCTAGTTCTAGGATATCCTCTACTGTAGTATGGCCTGCGAGGTCCCTTGTGTCCAAAGCACACCTCTACAGTCCTCTGCCACTGACAAGGAGCAGGCCAGTGGCCCAGGGAGCCTTGTCTTTGCGTGCTCCCGGCTGCTGCCTGTGTCCTGTCCTGGAGTCAGGATGGAGTGGATGGGTATGTAGGGATGGAGTAGGTGTTTTTCCCACCCTGTCCCTGTGTGGATTTAATTCTGAATGATCAAAATGTTCCCAGAGGCTCAAGCGGATTTTCCACCCTTTCCACGGTCAAATGTGCCGTGAGAAACACAAGGAATTGCCAGGGACATGCCGTCCATCCAGTCTTTCCACAGAACATAAGCTCTTAGACTATTTCCGCCTCTCCTGTCCACTGACAGCCACTGGAACCCTGGGAACAGCCACCTGAGGTGGTAAGGCGGGGTGAAGAGGGGCTGTCTGGGAGTCAGTGCTTTGGACCATCCACAATCCAAGAACCAGTCCGGGCTTCTGAGGAGACAGCAGGAGGGCGTGCCACCTTGGGTGGGCTGGGTAGTTTTTCCATCTTAGCTACAGTGTGTATTTTAAACTTGGGCCAGTCCTGGAACCTGCTCCCAAACCCTTTACCCTGGACATCTATAACTAGCCATACCTGCTTAGGAACAAAGAATCCAGAGCTTCCAGAGCTGAAATTGCTATAACCCCTTATATGGATGTTTTTTAGGCTTGAGAAAGGCTCTTGAGGAGCTTTGGAGCCTGGGAGGGCAGCAGATTCCCTACAGAGCCCTGATTGTTTCTATTGAGTGAGGACAGGGGGTAGTCACTGGGGAGTGGCCAGGTTGCTGTTAGGCTGAGCTCTGCTTTGGGCTCTAAGAAGGCCTCTGCCCAGCATGTAGTCTATTCTATTCAGAGGTGAAGGAATAAATGAGCTAAAAGGTAGCTTCTTGGCTTAGCTCTGTTTTTGACTCCTTGTTGACTTTGAGCGAGGAAGGAGTTCCCATTGCTGGGCCTAGTGAAGGCCTGAAAAGAGAAGATACTAAGGACTTAGTGGGCAGTAGCCTTAGAAACAACTTAGAAAACCCCCTGATTTCTCAGTCTGGAAAGACCACTGACTATCAGTATGTGTGTTTAGCTAGGATGGTGCCTTAGTTAGGGTTACTATCACTGTGATAAAACACCATGACCAAAAACAATTTGGGAAGGAAAGGGTTTATTTGGCTTACACTTTCAAATCTCTGTTCAGCACTAAAGGAAGTCAGGGCAGGGACCTGGAGGCAGGAGCTGGTGCAGAGGCCATGGAGGGCTGCTGCTTACTGGCTTGCTCATCATGGCTTATTCAACTTACTTTCTTACAGAGCCCAGGACCTCCAGCCCAGGGATGCACTTCCCTAATGGGCTGGGCCCTGCCCCTTCAATCACTGACTAAGAAAATGCTCTACAGGCTTGCACGTAGCTGGATCTTATGGAGCCACTTTCTCAGTTGAGGCTCCCTCTTTCCAGTGATTTTAGCTTGTGTCAAGTTGGCATAAAACTATCCAGCACAGATGGGTACCTATCAAGTTAAAAGCACACAGGAATATAGAACCAGCAGAGCCATCCATGTTGAGAGGGCAGGACCCTTTACTGGTCCCTACCCGGTTTCCTTTGTGATGTGCCATGTAACACCCCACCCCACCCCTGGCATGGCCTCTTCATAGGACCTTGTCTCCCTAGACCCAGTGCTTGTCTTCAGCCCTCTTCTGACAGTAACCTCAGCTGCCTTGCCTCCATCAGCATCTGCTTTCCAGGTCTGTTCCTCTGGGCCTCTGCCATGCTGCTGTCTTCTGAGATTCAGAGGCTCCTTCTCTTACCCTTGTTCCCCTAGGGTCCTATGTTTTACCTGGGATTCTCAGAGTAGTCTACTTGGGGGAGCTTCCCCCCATCACTCAAGTAGGGGAAGCTGGCAAGGATTGGAGTTCCAGTCAGGGATGGGGAGAGATGAAAGTTGTTCTGAGAAAATAGGTTACTCTAGAGAGGCAGCCTGAGGTTCTGAGAAGAACCTTCCTCCTGTGTTGGTGTGTGTGTGTGTGTGTGTGTGTGTGTGTGTGTCCTTGGCACAGCTCTTAGCAGGGTAGTGCTGTGGGAGACCCTGCATCTCTGTGGGAACCCCGCCAGTGTTTCAGGCTGGGCATTATCCCCGCTGACCTCTTTTCCCTCAGCAATGCCACTGCTGACCACTTAACCCAATTTTGCCTCAGTCACATCTGTGCCGATTAGAGGGGTTCCCCTCTCTCCATATAGCCAGGGTCCTACCCAACTCCCCCCTAAGGACAGCTACTCTTTGCTCTGGCCAAGAGCCAAGGGAAGGAATGAGGGAGAATGTGACAGTCCACCAGAGATGTTTTTAATTCCGAAGGCAGTGACATCTGTTCATTTGTGAGGGCCTTACCACCCAAGCTCTGTTTATCCAGACACAGGGGCCCTGGGTGTCCCCAGAGGCGGCTCTGCCAGGTGTGGCTGAATGGATCGGGAGCACACAGCAGGAGGGGATGTGATTACTTCCTGGGTGGCCAGGCTGGTGTAAGCAGAGATGAGGACCATCTGATTGTCTGCAGAGACCACACTACTCAGATTGTTGCTTTTGAGGGACCTACTGGGGCATCATCATCATGCAAAGCTCTTCCTCTACCCTGTTCCTAGGCCACAGGTTTCAGGAAGGAATGAGTCAGGCTTGGAGAAGAGAAGGCAAATCTGTGCTGTCCCCAGAGGAAGGCTCCAGTCCTTGAGGAGGAAAGGAAAGCTGAGTGTCTCCGGGGAGGAGGCTCCCAACTCAATCATCCATCTGCTAAGCACTCTGATCACCATGGAGACCAGCTGGCCAATGCTCATCCAGTCTGAGCTTGCTTTACCCAGACGAGTGTTGAGCCTAGGGTTCTTAAGACAGACAAGTGTAGGACTTTGGGAACAGGATTTATCCTGCCCCCTTTCTCCCACACACCCATGGTAGGGAGCAGTATACTGTTCCCCAGACTGTACTCTGTCATGTGAGCCAGCTAGAGGGAAGAGAACCTCAGGAAGTCAGTGTCAGCTATTCTGAAGTTAACCAGCCAGCACCAAATACCAGCTGTGTGCCTGCAGCGGGTGAGTGAGGTGAGCAGTTCAGGTGGCGCCTTCTCAGCCAGTTACACAACCAGCCACTGCACCTTCTTGAAGGGACGCTGAGCAAAGTGGGAGGGATGGAATGACTTGACCCATGCCTCTAGTGCCTCACCTCCACAAAGCATCCCTCATTCCCTCCAGCTAAAATTGATCTTCCTCTCCACTTCTACACCTCTTGATCCTCACTGTCGTGGTGGTATGACTCTGGGTTTCTTGAAGGCAGTGAGAGGACACTTCTGTCCTCACACACAACATAGTAGGTCTACAAAAGCTCTTCTGCTTCCTCTTGGCAGTTAAGTTCCATTTCCTCCCTGCCTACTGTAGGCTGCAGTTTGTCACCGCTGGCTTTTGGTTCATCTGATTCCTCAGCTCCTACTCTAGGGTCAGGCACTTAGCCAGTTCCTCTTCATGAAACCTAAGGCCTTAGTCTTAGGTAGAACTCAGCGTGTCGCCCGTAGTACTCCGACTATCATTCCTTCTAAGTGAGGAAGGCAGAGGCCTTGCACTCCTCTCAGTCTACTCTAGTGACTCCAGTTCCCCAGATGTGAAGTGGGAACATTTGGTCTTCATACGGTTGGAAGGTCGTTTTTCATCTATACAGAGAGGAGAGGGACAGTGTGGTGCTGAGCACTCAAAACAGCAGTCTTTATCCCCTCAGTTCTTGGCTGGCCCTGCAGTTAAACTGTCCCTTTCCCAGAAAGGTGCCAAAGGCAGAGACAGAAAGCCTCAAGGACTGTCACTGGTTGGGACCCAGCAGGGTTATTCAGAGGGCCGGGACTGATTCCTGTACCCCAATCCATCACTTTCCCCTGAATCTTGAGAACTGGCCACACTTTAGCCAGGCAGTGACTGTGACTGACCCACAAGGGCTGTGGAGGGCTCTCACTGCCCCTTCCTAGCCTCCTCTCCTGACCTCAGGCCAGAATGCTACTTCTCTGTGAGGCCTGGTTCTCACAGCTCGGAAATGGAAAAATGACCTGCATATAAGTACAGTGTTGACAGCCCCGTGCAGGGCACTTGGCGCACTTGGCTCACGCTTGGCGCCGTGCACACCCTGTTTTGCTTCCTGCATATGCCCAGCTCTGCAGCAGTGGGATGCCCACGATAACTGGGTCGCATATACCCTAGCCATGTGGGGCTCTAGCTTTTCTCTTGTCTCTAAGTATCACACTCTTTAAGATGCATGGTTAGCTTGAGAAAGGATTCACTTCTCATTCTTCAGTGACAAGAGCTTGCTGGGCATGATGCCACACACTGTTTATCTAGCACTAGAGAGGCCGAGCAGGAGATCTCTGAGTATGTGGGCCAGCCTGGTCTACATAACCAGTGCTACATTAAGAGACCCTGCCTCAGAAACAAAGAACAAGAACAAACCCCAAGCACTTACTAGGTGTCTTCCAAGGTACTGTAGTTGTTCCTGTGCTGTGGACATCCTCTGCCCCTTGTAGCAAAAGTCTTTGTTGGTGAGGTGTCTGGGGCTGTAGCTACATACAGCATTGGAGGAGCACCTCCCTATCAGACATCCTTGACCAAAGTCACATTTGCTTTCACAAAGTCCTTGGTGTGGGTCACACGGACCTTAATACCTGCTGGGGCAGCTGCAGATGGCTGCTCCTTTATTCTGTACATTTGCCATAGGAGACTTGGGAGCATAGACAGGTGTCTGGCCCTGTCACCACATTGGGACTAAGGAGCTTCCTTAGGGCAGGAATTGAGTGGGTAGGGAAGTGGAACTCCAAAGCAGTCCTTTGCAAGGGGGATGGGCAGCTCTTCATGGCCAGATGCAGCTTTTACCCAAAATAGTGGCCCCTGGAAGTCTCCACAAGCTTGGTCTCAAACCTCCTTAATACCCATCCAAGAGCCAGGAGCAGCCTGGTGGTGAAGGAGTTAAAAGTTACTGGCTAAACTTTATTTAGTAGAGACTAGAAGAAAAGGTAGAGGGTGGGTGAGGAGAAGCCCCAGCTTGCCAAGAGTTAAACCCCAGGTCTGCATGGTTTTGGAGGGGGCAGCTCCAGAGCCTTTTGCGAGTCACTTCCTTCAGTGGGGCGGTGATGTTGTGTGCACTGCCTGCAGCTGGCTGTGGTGCTCCCCACACTCTGTGTCCCAGGATCTGCAGCTCACAGGAGAGGGCAGCAGGCTGCCTGCGGGAAGGCACTGGGCCCTGGTGGTGCCTCAGACTCTGCTGCTTCCCGGCTGCAGTCTCCAGGGAGGGGGAAGGAGGAGAAAGAGGAGGGCGCAGAGGGAGGGGAGGAGAAACCGGAGGCCCACACCCGCTGCTTTGGGACTGCTCCTCTAACAGTCCGGCTGAGCACTTGGGCGCAGACAGCCGCTCTCTCCGGAGCCGCTTGTGCACTTCTCCACCTTTCTGCCTGGATCTGGCTCGGCAGGCCGGCCACCGGCATGATGGACATCCTACCTCAGCCCGACTGCAGCCTGAAAGCAGTGTGCGAATCCCTGGAGCACTGCTGCCTGGATCAGCTGGAGGAGCCGGGAAGCAAGCGAATGCCCAATACTGGTGCCCGACTCTGGGGCCGAGTGCGCAGTAAGCTGCTTCGCCACAAGGTGCTAGCAGGGGCTGGTTGGGTGGTGGAGGGCTAGAGAGGCTGGCTGTGGGAGGTCTAGGGTCTGCTGGGGACTCTGTCTACCTCTGCAGTACTGCTCCTGCTGGGTCCCAGAAGTCCCAAGACAGAGGCTGGAATGTGGGTATGCTTTAAGTGCTTGAACTTAGTGATGAATGCTAGTGGCAGCCCCCCCCCCCCAACCCTGGATGCCTTTTCTGCATCTGTCCCTGGCTGGGCAGAAAGGGGTTTGTCTCCTGTGCAAGTGGACTCTGCCTGGCTTCCTTCTGAATATAAACTGGTAGAAATAGAAGTAGATAGACAGCTTCACTGGATCTCATTGTCCATCCCACAGCCCAACACAGGCTATCCCCAGCCCTCTTTTGTGGATATCAGTTCTCTATCCCTTTGCTGAGGAGCATCTCAACATAGTCTACTATGTAAGGTGTGTGTGTGTGTGTGTGTGTGTGTGTGTGTGTGTGTATGTGTGTGTGTGTATTTGTGTGTGTATTTGTGTGTGTGTGTGTGTGTGTGTGTGTGTGTGTACGCGCGCAAGCTGAAAGGATCATTGCCACCAGGCAGGAAGGATTGGTTGTAGAGTGGGAATAATGTGCTAAGTCTGGGGGCTGTCTGGGGACCACCCAGACAACTGATGGACTGGTGCCAACTGGGCATCCAGCAACTTACACAGCATGCCAGGGGGTTCCTGACAAAGCTGTGCCAGGGCAAGCTGCCTGCAGGGTCTTGCCTACAGCCCCAGACCTGAGCTGGGATAAAAGTCTGAGATGGACGCTGAGTGTCCTACATCTGGGCAGGCTGCCTTGGAGCTGGCCTTAAGCCCTGGTATCAGGCAGCCAAGGAAAAGCCAGACCCAGTGCCTAGCACACAGTAAGTGCTTGATAAGGCCACGGATCTGATTGACTGCCTGAGTTGTTACAGGGTACCAGTCCTGGCTGGCCAGAGCCTTCGTAACCCTTCAACTTAGTGACTGACATGAGTCTGTGATGGGGCTTACAAGTCTCCCTGAAGCTCAGAGCCAGACCCTTGGCCAAGGGCTGTGCCAGCCAGCGCATGTCAAGAGGGGTGCTCTTGGGCCCATTGGCTCCCGTTTGGTTTGATCTCTGGCCAGTGAGTTATAGTTGACCCTGTAGAGGTGACATCAGTCCTGGAAAGCGCTGGGTAGGGAAGCAACTTGAGCTATCCTGCTTGGGCCCCTGTGTCACCTTCAGTCTCCCTGGGGACCAAGCAAGCAGAGCCCTACTGGCCCTGGCATCCACCAGAGCCCCTCTCTGCTGAGGCGGCTGTTTATTGCAGGCAGCCTGGAGCCATCCCTATCCCCTCTCCTAGGTCTTGCTGAGACTAGCAGACACCAGCGCAGAGCACACCACTCCCAAACCTCAAGGTTGGCAAGAAACTGCCATAGTAGGTTCCTGACCCCAAACTAGCCAGAGTTTGCAGCCTACCTGCCACCCTGGGAACCAGGCAGGTAGGGTTAAAATTCTGAACCTTGAAGGCCACACTTTAGTCCTCCTTTCATTTGTGGCTGGCAGAACAGAGCCACTGTAGGAACTCATTGGCTGGCTTAGCTTGCAGTGGTATCTAACAGTTTCTGATTTCTGGCTGAGGGTAGGAGGCCAGCCAGGTGCTGGACTACTGAGTTTGTTGGCATCAGTGCAGCTGCAGAGTGGCTGTGATGCAGGGCTGTGCTTCGTAGTTTGATTCAGTCCCCTAGCACATGCTGTGTGATAAAGTGTGTCAGTGTCATGGACCCTGCAGATGACAGGGACATCACCCTCCTGAGCCTGCTTTATTGCCTAGGCCGGAAGGTGGGGGTGTTCTTCCCTTCCTTCTACAGCCTACTTATTTCAGAATGGCTTACTGCCAAGCTATGGGCGCTGAGATTGAGTAGGGCCTTTGGTGGGTTTGGGGAACAGGTTCTGCCCAGTCTGGCAGGGACCACCTTATTAACTCACTAACTATGCCCTAAGGATTTGACGTCATGAATGCTGAGATACTTGTGGCCTTCCTGTTCCCCTCTAACCAAAGCCACTAAAAGCCAGAGGAGGGGTAACTCAATCTGGGATCCCACACTGGGGCTGAAGAGTGTTCTCATTGAAAGGTCCTGGTATTAAAACCATTTTGAAATGGTGTGAAACCTGTTTGCTGGAGGAGCAGAGGCAGAGGTGCAGGGACTTTCCTAGGGGCAGGGCTGGAATAGATTACTGTGTCCCCACAATCAGTTCTGGGGCTGAAGCCTCTGTCTAGGCCCTGACTTGGCAGTTGGTTTGTTGTGCAAGCATTTAGCAGGGGACACACGTGGCATTTGGCTTTGTGGGTTCTGCCAGGGCGTGCAGTGTTTAACTTGCATTTCAGTTTGCCTTCTTCTCCCCCCCCCCTTTCTCCAATCATATTCAAGTAGAGCAAGCTTAGGATTTTACCCTTCTTTCTATCCTGCCTGGGTCTAAATTCTTAGGTTGAACCTATGAGGGGAAGGGATTGAAGGAAGAATTCCATTCCTAATCCCGGAACAGCCAAAGGTTTTAATAAGGCCCCTGTGGGAATCATAGAGGCGAAGTAAGAAGCCCAAAGCAAAGCCAGGCCAGAGACATTTGTCTAGTGAGGAAATCAAGACTCTTACTGTTTCTCTGCACCCAAGACAAAGATGCTTCTCGTCCAGACCAGGCCAGATGCTGGCCAGAAGTGGAGATTCAGGCTGAACAAAGATACAAGCGAGCTAGGGAAAGCTTCTGGCCTTTATCTCTGCCTCAAAAAATGACTGTGTGGGCCTGAGAAGTCTGGGCTTTTGAAGAGCTCCTCCTGACAAGATGGATGCTGATGTTGCTAAATGTACCTGCCCTGTGGTGGCCATTACCTCACCCTGCTTGCATAAAGGGAGAAAGGATGAGATACAGGATATCTTAAGGTCACTTGTCTGGGGGACCTTAGGGCTAAGGAGAACAATAGAAGAGGATTCTGCTGTCAGCTTGATTGGCCTGCCAGGGCAGCTCTTAAGCCTATCCAGAGGGTCATTTAGCTTGACAGATATTTCTAGCAGAGGTTTGCATATAACACATATATTCCAGGACATATATTCATTTGGCCCTTTACTGACTGTTCCTGCCATTGAGGGTACAAGGGTATTAGATATATAAGATGCACATGTGTCCTGGCCTCATTCATCATTATGGCTCTGAACATCAAAAAAGACCTTAACGCTGTGAGTGGTGGCACAAGCCTGTAATCCCAGTCTTCAAGGCTGAGACAGTAAGACTGCCACATGTTTGCATCTAGCCTGAGCTACATAATAATCTACATAGTAAGACCCTTTCTGAGAAAGGAGAAAAGATATTAAATCTGCACTAGAAATACCCTGTCTGATGCTCTACCCTGCTGCCTTCTTCCCTATATCCTTACTAGCAAAGAAAAGAGACTTGCATTATGTACCTCTGCCATTCATGAACCAATGCATCCCTGTAGTGTTCTCCAGCAGTAGATAAAAGAACAAGAGCACTCACTCCAAGGACTAGAGACCCCTGACACAACCCTCTTTCTCCTAGACCTCTGTGGGGCAAGAGTGTGGTCAGACCAGCAGATAGAAGTAGGGTTTTTGTATTCACACAGCCTTGTGCTTCCTTCTACCTCCCAGAGTGAGAAACCCTGACTTCAGGGACCTTGTGAATAGTCTCTCAACTCCACTTCTCCCTTCTTCCCATTCTTCCCTTCTGCATATATGATCTGTAGCCCCATCCAGATGTAGAGCCACCCTGTATACAATGTGCTGTTTCACAGGACTCATGCACTCAGAGGTGGGAGTCCTTGTTCAGGGGAACTTGTCAAAGTTTTTGGCACCTGGGATATCTTAACTCTGGGCACTGTATGAGGTAAGTGCCGGGGCACTATGGTTCCCTCCAGCATCTCTGATCCTATACATAGGTTGACCAGTTGGCCCAGTTGGGCTTAGTGTCCTACATTTAGATGACCTTGGACAGGGATTGCTGGGCCTGCCAACCTAACTGATTCCTCAAAGGTCAGAACTCCTGGCACCCAGGGCTGTAGTAGCGTACAGATATAGTGAGGTCCCATGCTCAGGAGGTCAGAGCTATGGAGGACTTTAAGAAGGATCTCAGAAACATCTACAGGTGCTGTTTGGAGGTGTTGCCACATGTTGGTAAAGGACACTCATGTGCATGGACTCAGCCTTCTGCCAAGTACCCCTCTGTGAACTGGCAAGGGACTATTCGTCTTCCTTTCCTCTGTCACAGCATGCTGGGGACAGGAAAGAGGCAATTGTGTTCTGTCAGCTCCCTAGTGGACACACAACCCCCGCCTCCTGCTCTTGGGACCTGTCCAATGCTCAGAAGAAAGCCAGTATCAGTCTTTGGATTCTAGGATCTTTAGACCAGCTGCTCTATTCTTGGTCCCACAGGAGTGCCATAGGAGCTATTCCTGGGCTTTTGCAGGGGGTTGGGAGGGGTCCCAGCTTAGCTTGCAACATGTCCTGAGACAGAGCCTAGAAGCATCTCTATCCTGGACTTTGACTACCGCCGGTGCAGGAGTGCCCACAACTCGCATTCCCATCAGCGGCTTGAGTGCTGTGCTCCAGCTCCAGGAGCACAGCAAGCCTCCTTGGAGCACCCCAGACTCGTGACACAGGCTTCTAGAGAAGAAAGAGCTTCTAGGCTGGTAGGAGCCAAGGAACTTCCTTTTTTTCAGTCCTGGAAAAATGGTTTAACTTGCTGTAAGACCTTGGCTAAGTCTCTCCTGTCTGCTGTCGGCGCTGTGAAGGGAGCCAGCGGGATGATCTCTGTGAATCCAGCTCATTTGACCGTCATGGCTAGGACTGAATTCCTACTCCTGAGCTCTAAACTCTCCACACATAGGAAGGTTCACGTGGCCAACCATTCACTGAATATGGGAGAAAAGAGGCAAACTGGAATGTGCGACTCCTGTCTTGAAGGAACCATGGTGGAAAGCTATTGCTGTCTCCATTCCCCACGTCCTGGAGCATGGGTGTTGATGGACACCTCTTTTGTTCCGGGCTGAGGGATATGGATGGGGCCCAGGCAGGGAGGAGGTGATCTAAAAAAGTCAGTTAATAAGTAGGGTCATTCCAGGCTGGGTGATTTATGAAGAAAAGAAAACGGGGGAGAGGTTAATAGATTAGAGAGGAAGGATTGGGAGGCTTAGCTGGAGGGTTTTTTTTGGGGGGGGGGGGCGGAGGTATGGGGCGTGACTTAAGATAGGTTTTCTGTGTAACAGCCCTGGCAGTCCTGGGATTCACTTTGTAGACCAGCCAGGCTTCAGACTCACACAGATCTACCTGCCTCTGCCTCCCAAGTGCTGGGATTAAAGGCTAGAGCATTTAAAGGATAAAGTTTCATGGGTTTGACCACAAAAGATCTAGTGGGGACAGTGAAGTCCAGACAAAAGAGCCTACGTGACAGAAGCTCTAGAGAGGTGTGTTCAAAAGCAGAAGGCCGTGCAGAGTGGAGGGGACAAAGTTGAAGGCATACGGACTTGTCAGCATCGGGAAGGACGCCACTAGAGCCTTTCAGCACAGTTCAAAAGTGTTGGTGTGTCTTGAGCATGGCCTGGGTACTCGGCATGGGTCTGTGACGTAAGTGCTAGTGTTATCCATGCCGCTTTGTATGTGAGGGAATGGAAGCTTAGGGAATGACCCAGATGATGTTACATGGTGCTTAGCAGAGGAGCTGGTTCTTAAATCCAAACAGCTTGGCCCCTATATATAGGCTCTCCCTCTACCAGCTGCCTTACATGGCCTCCGAGGAGGAGCCCAGCACTTGCTCAGGCCCCGAGGCTGTTTCTCAGAAGCCCAGTTGTCAGGGTTGTGTGGTCAGTGGATAACCTAGATAGGAACTTGTGGAGGCACAAGGTTCCTACCCAGCTGCCTCGTGGATAGGGTATGCCGCCTGGCCCAGTATGCTGTGTCTCAAAGGGCACAGGGATGCTGTTGATAACGTGTATGGACATGAGACTCAGAGCAGATGTGAGGCTTGGGAGTGAGTCTGCTCAGAGCTACACAGTAAATTGCCAGTGTCCCCATTTTCACAGTGGGATCTGTACCTAGAAAGTCTTCCTGGCCAGGGTGGGAGGTAAAGTCAGTTTTAGAAAAGGATTTTATAATTCTTACCAAACCATTGCAAGTTAAGGCCTTTGAGCCTGTGGTGGTCTTCCAGACCCTTCACCTTCCAGTAGCAGCCAGCATGGAAGGACCCTGGAATGCCGACTGCCTCAGGAAACTGAGGTCTGCCTCTGCTGCTCTGACCTTGACCATCTCCAGACTGGGATGATGCCCCTGCCCTTGTTGCCCTGCTGACCCCAGCATGGCCCTGGGCAAGGGCAGGGTAAAATACTTGCTTTTTACTTGCAGCTTGGCCCTAGGGTAAAATCCTCAGGCTGGCCACTAATAGGAAAGGCCTTGGCAGAGCCACAGGGCTGGGGAGAGAGGAAGGCCAGAAGCAGTTCACTTTTTAGTTTTTGTCTGTCTCTCCTTAAAGTTCAGCCGTGTCCAGGCAGAGCCCAAGAGTGTGGTCTACACAGTGTGGTCTACACAGTGTAGGCTGAGGCCCAGGATGGAGCGCTGGAAAAGGCAGGTTGTTGAGGGACTAAGAAGCTAACCTGGCTTCAATAAAAGCCTCATTCAGAGCTGCTAAACCCCTTCCATATGTGGGCCTTGGGAACTTGAGAGTTCTTGAGAGGGGGAGGGAAAGGGAGCAGTGGCAAAGGGGCCTCACCCGGGTATCTTAGAATAGGGAGTCAGCCTTAGCCCATCTGTGGTTGGTTTGGGAGGAGAGGGGCAGACTGCTGCCACAGAGCACCTTCCGGGCAGCCTGGCCGGCCCTGCTGTACCTGTTCCAGGGGCTGAGGGCTAGAAAGTCAGAGCTGGCTGGGCTCTACAGAGAGGCTGCCAGGCCACTGGAAAGATGAGGTGACAATTTCCTGAGCCTGACCCTGGTCTTTTCTGACCCAGTTGCTGAGCTGGAAGGCCTGTTCCTCTGCCCCTGCCTGAGCTCAGCAGCCACGTGGACAGAAGCTTAAGTGCCCTGCTGCAGGAAGGCGAGGCAGTCTCTTGGCAGATCCCTTTCAGACTGCCTGCCCTGCTGTGCCTCTCTGCCTGTGGTATGTCTCAGTGACAGGCTGGCTTAGTTTCCCAGAGGATCCAGCCCTAAGCCTGTGACTACTTGAGAAGACAGGGTAAAGCAGCCCAAGGCCACCACTGTGGCCCTTGGTATCAGTCATAGGAATCATACCCACAGCACACATGGTACCTAACTGGGTTAAGGATCTCCAGAAACATCCAGACTCCAGGCTACCTTGGCTTGGTACCTATCAGCAGTCTGTTTTAGTGAGGCTCTTGGGTCATGTGACGCTCCTGTGCCTCTTAGCCCAGAAGCTTTAGCATGCTGGATTTGCTGCCCTTATTAAAGAACGTTTATAAATCTCTAAAACAAGCTGTAGACTTTGAGGAGAGTCTGTTCCTTTCTAGCAAAGGGCAGTGGTGGGTCTCAGTCTCAGCAGGCCAAAGGCAGAGTAGACTAGGAATGGTAGGCTGGTAGGAGCAGCTGCCGGGGACAGGAGGTCAGGGGCTTGTGTAGGAGGCCGAGCTCCTTACAGCCTTTGCTCTCCAGTGCTGTGGCAATGGTAGAGGGTGTAGCCTAAGAAAGGCGTGTTACTTTCAAAGGTGGGGGCCTGGAGCCCTGCTGAACATTGTCATCAGGGGTGTGTGTCATTCACTGAGCCACTGGTTGTATCCCAGGGCACTGCTTGCTGAAGATTGCTTTTCTGTCTCTCTCTCTCTCTCTCTCTCTCCACTGAGACCAGGGCTAGCTGGTTTTGACTTTCTGTTTGTCCCCAGTCTTCTTAGTGAAGATTGAACAGTCCACACGAGGGCATGTCCAGAAGCTGGGGCAATAGCAGTCGTCATTCCCAGAATGCTGAGGGGCTGGCTGTCTGGTAGAGGACATGTGTCATAGTAGAATGTGACCCAGGCTTGAAAATGGCATTGTCAGCTGACAGAGAATAGGGAAAGAGATGCCTGTGGCAAGAGTAGGTCACACTTGCTTTGCGCCTCCTAAATGCAGGGCGCAGGGAAGTGGCCAAGAAGTGATGGATGGGGTTACCTGCCTGGGCTGGTGAAAGCTGGGCCTGGGGAGGGAGGACTGCCACACCTGAGGATGTTCCCAAAACTCACCCTGAGTGTCCTTCTCTGTCCTTGGAACCTTCCCCTTATATGACCATGTTGGTGCTTCCTGTCCTACATATGGGGTTCCTTTGGTCTAAAAGGACTGACAGCAACAGGGATTCTAACAGAACCGCTGCTAGGTGACTCATGGCCTGGTGCACACTCTTGGACAATCGTCTAAAGGCCTCCACTTCTTTTAGGGAGAGGGCTGAATGATGGTCACAGTGGGCCAAAAGCTAAACCCAGACAGTTGAGTTGCTGTGTGTCTGTTAACTCCCTCTGAGGTGTTTTGGGACCTGTTTCTCTCCTCCCTGAGCCCCACCCTGGAGGAGCCTCACTGAGGGTATGTTACCTGTGGTTCTCCCCCATTCCAGCCCCGCACAAGCCCCATCTGCCGTTCTCCTTCAGATGGTCTGATACCTTCCTCTCAGTGCCTGTTCCCAGGACCCACAGATGGCACCTGTCTTCTGGGAAGTTGTCCCCTCTGACTGACATCCCAGGGGCTGGCTCCTGCACCCTGAGCACTAATCTAATCAGGAAATAGCAGAGTCCACAGTTCCCAGGGGTTATAAATAGTCTCAGCAGCTCAGGCAGCATCATTTCTCTGGAAAATGTGCCATGTCCCTCTCTGCGCCCCACCCTCCCTCCTCTGTATTTAAATGACATCCTGAAATAGACTTGGTTTCTCAAGGCTGCTGGCCTCCTGGGAATCTGAGCATCATTGTCAAGGCACTGAGAGGCTGGGCAGGTCCTTTTAAGTGGGTACTGGGGGCACCTGTGGCAAGAACCAAGGACATGGCAGTGGCGGGAACTCACAGGAACAAGAAGGGCACCTTACCCATAGCTGTGCTGAGCAGGGCTGGCGCATGTGAGCACACAGCGCAGGTGGTAGACAGAGTGGACCATAGAGGGAGCAAGTCCTGTGGTTCTCTGAGGGCTCTCTGGAGGAGGGAGCCAGAATGAGCCCTAGCACTAGCAGTGCCTCTACCTGTTTTAAAATCTCCCAGGGGAGCAGAGTCCTGAGTAGAAAACAGAGCAAACAGGAAGTTTGTGCTAGAAGCAGCTAGACAGACTCCACAGCAAGAAGCCTGCTGTCTTTTCTGAGTGAATCATGGGCCAGCAGCCGCCAAAGCACAGGTGCCAGGTTAGGCTTGTTACCTAGTATCCTACAGATTTAGTCACCCAGCGCACATTCCTTGGGTCTTGGACACAGCAGATTCCTTGCACTGTTTAAGTCTCCGTGTCCTCATCTTCAGAATGAGGATAGCTACAAAGGCTTAAACAACACTGGTGGATTATGTTGATTAACTGAGATGTGTGTACAAAGGGTTTGTCAAAGTGTCAGACTTACACAGAATGCTCAGACTGTCAGGCAGCTCTGTGAGTAAGCCAAGGCTTGTCAGTAACCCAACCCAAATCAGGAGATAGAACAGGAGACTTAAGCCAGCCCGACTACTAATCCCTAACATTTCCAAACCCAGGCTCTGTTCAGATGGTGCTCTAGGAGACAGGGACCATTGGCTCTGTCAAGAGGAAGTGCCAGGTTATAGGGTGCTAAGATAGGGATATAAGGTGAGTCGGTTAGGTGTCAGGACCATGAAACAGCCTGCGGCTTCTGCTGGTACCTAGAAAGACTTACTTTTGAAAGGACTAGTCATAAGTCAGGCACTCAGAGGCTGAGGTAGGAGGATTGAGAGTTCCAGGCCGCCAGAATGACATAGCAAGACACTGTCCTAAAAATCTCCAAAACTGGGCAAGAACAGTTGAGATCCCTCCATTGTGTGGCTCACCTCTGTGTGGGCACATTGGCAGCAGCAGGCAGGGAGGCAGTATCAGGACAGACAGAGGCCCTGTCTCTAAGATCCAGCAGTCTAGATGCAGTTAAGGACCTGTGAAAGGGTGGGCTGTGCTATAGATCCAGGATTTGGGGGACAAACGTGGAGAGAGAAGGGAGGTTCAGAAAACTAAGGTCAAAGTTGGGGCTTCTGTTGGGACAAAGTAGAATCCTTGGCCTCAAGCCTTCTGGATGAGAGGGCCTGGGCAGCAGTCATGCTGGTGGCTGTCTTTGTTGGGGGCCATCCTGTGGGCAGGGACTCTGCCCAAGGAAGGTGTGTGTGTGTGTGTGTGTGTGTGTGTGTGTGTGTGTGTGTGTGTGTGTGTGTACTTGGTTTTCCCCTGGTTCATTACCCTTATATTCTCAATTCCATTCCTCCTCTGTGACAAGGAAGTAACTGAACACAGGGCCTGAGTCTCTATAGACTGACTGGATGTAGGCCCAGAGCCAGCCAGGTATAGACCCAGACCCTATCAGAGGCGACAAGCACAGGAAGGACCTGGGCTCACCCACATACAGTTTTTTTTCTGTGGGGACAGTAGCCTGGTTGAAGCACACATGGCGCCTGAAGGTGCAAAGACTTGCTGAGGATCACGGTGGTGAGGCAAGGAGAAGGACACCTGTGAGACACTGCCCGTAGCTCTTGACTACCACATTGTCAGATGGGCCTTGTCACTTCAGAAGATGAGCTCATTCTTGTGTTTAAGTGGATGATAGTGGGTGTTGAATCACTATGGTAATTCGATTCCACTGCATATACTTAAAGAATGATGTCACCACTTGACAGTGTCAATATTTACATTATTCTGGAAATGATCTTTGCAGCTACTTAAACTTGCCATAGAAATGTTGAGATGTTGACTTTAAAATGTTCTGGGGTTGGGGGCCGGCTGGGGTATATCGGTGATGTGGGCGCAGCAAGGTTTTAGTGTCCCATTCTTCTGTCTAGTAGGTGCCAAGGGCTAGAGACCCTCAAGGAAATCAGGAAGCCCTGATGTGTCCCCCCTCCAAGTGTGTGCTGTGCATGGTGCTCACTTGTGTGCCATTGTTGCATCTGTGAAATTAGGTGACATGGTCCATTTGGCGTAGGAGCCAGCACAGTTAGATGGACAGAGTCTCTGAAGGTGTCTCTCCAGGGAATCAGAGGTCCTTCTGGAGGGAATGGGGGCTGTGGCTGAAGCTACTTTTTCACAGGTCATTTCAGGATGAACATCTAGGCCTCTGCCTTTCTCACTCTTTACCTTTCTTTTTTTTATTATTATTATTACTATTATTATATGTAAGTACACTGTAGCTGTCTTCAGACACCCCAGAAGAGGTCATCAGATCTTGTTACGGATGATTGTGAGCCACCCTGTGGTTCTTGGGATTTGAACTCAGGGCCTTCAGAAGAGCATTCAGTGCTCTTAACCACTGAGCCATCTCTCCAGCCCCACTCTTTACCTTTCTTATAAGCAACTGCTGACCCACAGGAGAAGCTGGCCTCTGGCCTGCGTCTCTCCTTCCCTAACCTTCCCGTCTCTCTGTCTCTGCAGCTGGATCCACAGACAGTAGAAAGCAAGAACTGGCATACAGATGTGATTGAGATGAATGGGGTAAGGACATCTGAGCCACGTGCCATCACTCCTGCATCCTCCCCTGGGTGCTAGGCTGTCTGCGCCCCCTCAGACCAGTGTTCTCCTCTCTTTGGCCACACCCTTCCCCCTTCCCAGCTGCAGGTGTGCATGGAGCCCTGCCAGCTCGGGGTTACCCCGTTTGCAGTCTTGGGGAGAGAGACCCTATGTTTGGTGATAACTCATTCCCTGGGGGATTTGTACCTACTGCTCAACCCCCTGACCAGATCAAAGTGGAATTCTCCATGAAATTTACCAGCCGTGACATGAGCCTGAAGAGGACCCCATCCAAAAAGCAGACAGGCGTCTTCGGGGTGAAGATCAGCGTGGTGACCAAGTAGGTGCTGTCTTGGAGATCAAGTAGCTTCAGGAGCTAGGTGCCAGCAACCTCCCACCACCCAGCCCCTGCCCTTGTCCCTGCTCATGCCAGCAGCTTAATCAGTCAGTACCACAGGCAGCCAGTTTGGAGACCAGAAATGGCTCCTGGGATACTTTAGAAATAAGCAGGCCAACATGGAAATGGTGGACAGTCCCAGGGGAAGCCAGAGTATCTGTTTCCTGCAGTAAACAAGAAGTGACAGTGACTGTGGACCCATGCTTGGGCTTGGCAGCAGTAAGCTGGAGTCTGGGTGGCTGTCTGGGAAAGGCCCACACCCTTTTAGGTCACCCTGCCCTTTGGGTGCTTTGTTCCCAGGTCCTGACCTACCCTGGTCATGCGAATCAGCTGGTCAGCCTCCCTGTGAGCATTTTTTTTGGTTTGTTGCTTTTCCTTTCCCCTCGAGCATTTTTATTTATTGCATTGGGTCCACAGTCTCTGAGTTGTCACAGAAGTGCTCTGCCACTGAGCCACGCCCACTCAAGCATTTCAATCCAATGGGAAGTTCTTTCCCCGGTCTTTAAGCCTTCTCCCACCGTGCTGTATCTCAGCAAGCTGGCTTTGAGGAATGGGATAGCCTCTTCCCTGGGGCCTTCCTTGCCTTGACTCCTGCCCCCAAGGGGCTAAAGCTGACCAAGGCTGAGGTATGCTGTGGCGGAGCTAGAGGGCGCAGCCAGTGTGAGAAGTTCCCTCCATTTCCTCTGCACCTGTGTCCTGCAGGCGGGAGCGCTCCAAGGTGCCCTACATCGTCCGGCAATGCATAGAAGAGGTGGAGAAGAGGGGCATCGAGGAGGTTGGCATCTACAGGATATCAGGGGTGGCCACGGACATCCAGGCCCTGAAGGCCGTCTTTGATGCCAGTGAGTAGGGAGGCCCAGTGGGGATGGATGGTACTGGAGCAGCTGGTGGAGAGTGGGGAAGCCCTGGCCAGTGCCCTGGAGTTTGTTGTGGCACAAAGGAGGCTGTTTCTGAATCCCCTGACAAGTTACACATTCTGGTCTTGTCACTTGTTTCCCTCATTCATGTTTCTTAACCACTGCTACAATAAGGATGGTGTTGAGAGGTCAGGTCACTTGTTCTGGGTTACCGAGCTTGTATATTTTTGTACCTGAACTTAAATCGAGACCGTTTGACTCCAGCGTGTATATTGCTGGCTCAGGCTCCTTCCTCTGGCTGTCTTCAGGCCCTGTTACCATGTGGCAGGTCTCTTCTGTGGTGGGTCCTGGCCCTCAGTTTCTTCTTTTCCATCGGGCTGGGTCAGGCTAAGGCACTGGTAGTACATCCAGTGCTCAAGATGCCTAAGCAGGCAGGCAGCTGAGAGTCCAGGTATGTAAGGATAGGCTAGCGGCTGAGGCATGATGATATATGGCTCCCCAGAACATGTAATTAGGTGTGTGCTGTGTGCTGTGGATACAGCTCTGGTACTCTGAGCCAGTAGTTATGTCCCTGCTCTCTTCTGAGAAGTCACAGCAGATAGTCCCCAGTCTGTCCCTTGCTGCCCTTTCCCACAGATAGCAGCTGCACTGACATATCATAGAGCTGTGGGCATTGTCTATGCCCTGTCTTCTAGGGGAAGCAAGGGAGTGCAGTGGGAAGTGGTTTGAGGGACTGAAACAAGTGAGGGCTGCCACTGAGATGTCTCGGAGGTCCGTGTAGCCTCTGACCTTGCCCCCTCCTGGACAGATAACAAGGACATCCTACTGATGCTGAGTGACATGGACATCAACGCCATCGCTGGTACCCTCAAGCTCTACTTTCGGGAGCTGCCTGAGCCCCTCCTTACAGACCGACTTTACCCAGCCTTCATGGAGGGCATTGGTGAGGCTTCTGCGGTCCTGAGGGTTGGTTGGGCTGAGTCTCCTAGACTGGTAAAATGAAAAGCAGGAGGAAATGCCCCAGGAATTCCCGTCAGTAACTAGTTCAGAGTAGTCTCATTCTTGTGACAGGAGGACCTGAGAAAGAGGTGCAGCCTGCTGAGGCTGGGTCCTTCTCACCTGTCCCTCTGCCCATATGTCCCTTTTGTGACTCCCACTCCCCCTTACACAGTGATCTGCTGCCCCGAAACACAGGCATTCATGGAGGAAGGCCCTGAGCTGGCAGGGCTGAGGGCTAGAGAGGAAGCTGTAGTATACTGGGGACAGCTGTCCTGAGCCCCACGGAGTGGCTCTCCTCATTGCCCAGGTACTAGCCAGTGGAGGTCCTGTGACCACCTACAGGGCCCACTTCCAGGCCTGGCACAGTGTTCCCCTCTCCTGAGGCAGAGAAGACTTCGGACCCTGCCGAGAGTGCGAGGCCTAGGAGAGGCTGTTCCGTCTAGGCACCAGCTTCAGAGCTGCTTGACAGAAACCATCCCCACCCCCAGTAATAATGTGCGACTAGTGCATTAAGCTAGCATAGAGTCTGGGTTGGGTGGACTCGGGTAATGGCCAGCAAGAAGGGAAGGAAGACACTGCTCCCTCAGCCTACCTTCTAGACATGTTGTCATGGTGGACATCCTAGGGGAACCCGCTGTTGACAGGCCACACACAGGTCAGGCCCTCCCTCTGTGGTCCAGGCTTCTGGCCTTCCAGGCAGGCCCTGCCCTAGCCCTTTCTCCTCCTGCAGCCCTGTCAGACCCTGCTGCCAAGGAGAACTGCATGATGCACCTACTCCGCTCCCTGCCCGACCCCAACCTCATCACCTTCCTCTTCCTGCTGGAACACTTGAAAAGGTAAGGAGGAGAGGCAGGACCCAGCCCAGAGCAGACGCCTGTCCCCACAGACCCATTGTCTCAGCTCTGCCTCCTGGGTACTGGCCTGTGCTAGGTCACCCACAGCAGCCTGAGTGGTTGTTTCTCCCCCTCCTGAGCTCACATTTTGTTGTTGGGAAACTGGCTTCTAATTGCAGCATGAAATAATTGGCCATGGTACCAGAGCACATGCCTGTGCTCAGGATGCCGAAGCAGGGGGATTGCTTGAGCAATCAACAACTAGCTTGGGAAACATAAGGAGACCCTTGTAGAATGGTCGGGTGAACCTAAGGACCTCAGGTGGGCTTAATCTGTGGGTCCCAAAAGCAGCCAGTTAGTGTAGCTTTTTGTTTTGTTTATACTTATTTATTGTGTGCATGTCTGCACGTATGCGTGGTTTGCATATGGAGATTGGAGGACATCTTATAGAAGTTGACTCTGTTGTGTAGCTTCTGAGGGCTGGACTCAGGGGGTCAGAATTGGCAGCAAGGACCTTTAGCCACTGAGCCATCACGCTAGCCCAGTGTAACATGTTTAAAGTGAAATAGAAAGGGCAGCAGAAGGGTGTGCTCCAGGCAAAAAGATTGCTTTATTTCATTACCTGTCGGTGTGTCCTGGGATGTGTTCATTATGAGTCAGTTAAGAATTTGAAGCCTACTGGTCTTGACCCATACATTATGAAACAGGAAAACTGAGACCCTAAGCCCAGCAGGGACTTACTTGGCCTCGCAGTAAGATTGTATTTAATACCCACATCTTCCGAGTCCTAAACTAGACCCTTCTCACCTTCCCTTACCCTTCTGTGGTCAGGGCAAACAGCTGAACTTAGCACCAGCCTGTCCTCACCACTCATGTTTTAGCCCAGCACTAATGACAGATACCAGTTGGAAGGAGGTCACTTGGTGTTCCTTAAATCCACTTGCTACCTTGGACCAGCGCCCCTGAGCTCATCCCTCAACTGGGTGCTGGCTGTGGTTCAGGAGGCCAGGCTCTGGAGGGCCAGTGGGGACCTCGTCATAGCTGGCACTGGTGCCTTGTTTTTCCCATCATGAGACAATGTCCCTCCCTCTGGTTTGGCCAGGACTGAAGTCCCAACCAGAAGTCCCAACCAGTTTCCAACTAGTTTGGTGAACATTGTGAGAGGACACACTGAGAAGGAATGGGAAGGGAAAATTCATTAGGTTTTCCATTCTCGGAACTGGGCCCACATCTGGGTTCTCTCTCTCTCTCTCTCTCTCTCTCTCTCTCTCTCTCTCTCTCTCTGTGTGTGTGTGTGTGTGTGTGTGTGTGTGTGTGTGTGTGCGCGCGCGCACGCGCATAGGGGCTAGCCAGCTGCACAGCTGTCTGCTGGCACTATGTTTGCCTGTTTCCAAAGCAGTCAGCAGGCACATTTGTGACTCCTGCCCAGAGGGTGGGAGTCATATTGGAGAATAGGATGAGAGGCCCTATCCAGGGTTTGTGTGTATGGAGGCTCCAGAAACATTCCCTAGTATGGAGTTGGGGGAGGTCCAGAATCTCTGGGTGTGCTTGGCGATACTGAGCCTTCCTCAACAGTAGCCACAGATGGCAGTTCCCACTGTCACTGGGGACATATCAACCTAGTCTATTACATAATAGAAGGGGAGATCTGGAAAGAGAGCAGGCCCATGAGCAGGCCCTTCAGAGACAATGGGGAATTCAGCCTCCAGACTTGCCTGTGGTTTAGACCGCTCCTGCTACAACACCGCCTGCGTAACTGTGGGCTCAGCTAGCAGCTGCCTCTGGGCAGCAGGTCCTCCCCGCTCTGCCCTCTCCACTACTGACTTCCCATAACTGCACTACTATTGGGCTCTGGAGAAAAAACAGAAAAAAGAGTGGCTCTTGAGGAGATTGCTCATTGCTTAGAAACCAGAAACCTATTAGCTGTGTGACTGAGAGGAAGTCACTAAACCTCTCTTACTTGGTTTCCTCACCTCTACAGAAGGGATGATAATGATACCTCAAAATAACCAACAACACACAGTATTACAGGAGACGTTCTTAGAGCTGTAGTCGTCTCCATGTGATTGTAAGGTTTCTATCTATGTCAAGAGGGATGCCATTGGTAGTTGTTAGTCCTTAGGCTTAGCAGTTTTCCATCAGCTTGACACATGGCTTAGGAGCTAGGGGTATATTACAGCAATTTACCCTGATGCAGCTGGGACCTCAGTCCCTTAGCCTAATGTCTTCCCCACCTACTGGAAGGGAAGCTAGGTGTCTGCCACTTTGATGTCCCCGAGGGAGATTCTACAAGTACCTTTAGTTTCCTGCCATCTTGGGGCTGCTGAGGAGTGACTCTGTTCTCCTTCCTTTCTGTCAGGGTTGCCGAGAAGGAGCCCATCAACAAGATGTCACTTCACAACCTTGCCACGGTGTTTGGCCCCACGTTACTGAGACCCTCAGAAGTGGAGAGCAAAGCACATCTCACATCAGCTGCAGACATCTGGTCCCATGATGTCATGGCCCAGGTACTACCAGCACCATGTAGGCCTTTGGACAGTTCAGAGGCCCCCCTTCCCTCCTAGGCAGCTAAGTTAGTGGTATATAGGACACCCAAGCACTTGGCTGCAGAGCATTTGTCCTGCTCAATGCAAGACAAGAATGTGTAAGTCTACACAGGGTTAAAGAATGTCTGTTCCAGGGGCTAGCTGCTTTCCTGAGTGCATCAGTCTCGGAGGCAGAAAATTGAGGGCTGGAGATTGACCTCATGTGTGAAAGTCCTGGGGTTGCTTTCAGGGTCAAGAGTCTCACCTTCAACACTCACCTCAGGCCCATGCTGAAAGCCCTTGACTTAGACAAGGAAGTGGCTCCCTAACCCCTGACCCCGCAGCACCTCTAGTGCTGTAGCTGAGCAGAGGGGCCTGGGGAGTGACATGGGTAACTCTGGGTTGCAGCCCAGCAATCATTTCTTTTCAGCCTAGCAGGTGAGAAGGGTGTGGACCACGAGGACCCTAACCTCAGTCTCCCTGTCTCCTCACAGGTCCAGGTCCTACTCTACTACCTGCAGCACCCCCCCATTTCCTTCGCAGAACTGAAGCGGAACACACTGTACTTCTCCACAGACGTGTAGCTGGGGTGGGCAGCTGTGGGGGCGGCCAGAACCAGCCCTCCAGCCGGGGCCCAACAAAGACTTGAAAGACTGCAACAGAAACTCCCCAGCCTAGCACTCCAGAGTCCAAGGGAAGCCACCTTCCAAGAACTGGAACATGTGCATCTTTTGTGCCACCTTGTACAAAGCCAGCTGACCAGCCCCCGCCTCCTCACCACACCCCAGCTCCTATCTTCCGTACCTGAGTGTCTGATGCTCTGTACTGTCCAGGAATTGTTTTATGTGTATTTGTCATTGCTGAAAAGGTGGTGACCGAGCTGGTGTGGGCACAGACAGCTTGCTTTGTTCTATCATTTCTCCCGACACTCACTTTCTGCCTGAGTCCGGTCCAAGGACTTTTACTTTGCGCTGTGTAACTGCTGCCAGCTTCTCCTCTCCTGGCCCTGCTCCCAGATTGCAGCATCCCTGCAGTATCTGCCATCTCCACCTCCCAGTCTGCTGCATGCATGTGCAGCATGGGCTCTTGCTCCATCACCGCAAAGTTCTGCAGGGGCCCTGGGCAATGCTAGCCTGTCTGAAGTGGGGCGTGCTGCCCGTGGCCTCCTTGCTCCCCACATGTGGAAGCACACCTGCTTCCCTTGCTGTCTGTGCAAATGTTGAACAAGGAGACAGACACACTAATCCTCAGCACAGAGCTGGAGAGCTCATTTCTGGAATGTTCTATTTGAGAATTGCCATTTCTGGGGTTTGTCTGTTCTATCTCCTGCCTACCAGTACGGCATCTTCAGCTGTTTCTTCTATTGCTGAATTTTCTGTTCCTTTCCCCCTAGTGTTCTGTTTTCTTTGAGTGTGATGACCCACAAGTGTCCTGCCATCAAGAGAGGTCAGGATTGCACCTTAAGGGTGTGGTGGGCACCCGGGCTGTGAAGGAACAAGATGAGTGGAGCGGCCAGCGGTGGCAGGTGAAGAGCAGTCAGTCTCCACTGTAAGGACTTGCAGAGGCTAGCGGAGCGCAAGGCTCCTGGAGGGCGGCATCTGTGGTTGAATCAGGTGTTCAGGTGAACTCTGTCCTGGAACCTGGAACCACACATACCTCGTGGCACTTTTGCCTTAGATTTTCCACTCAACAGCCAAGCACTGCCACGGGGCAGCCACATTGCCATGCGTGCTCCAGAGCCTAGGAACAGCAGGTAGAACCCAGTTGGGATGCTTCTACCCTGGCTTCTAAGTTCAGTAATCCCAAGTATACAAGAAGTTGTGGGGTAGACTGCCTCTCTTGCGAATGAGTTCAGCAGGTGTCATTCCCAGCTCTGTGACCTATTGCTTGGTACTAAACAAGGAGTTTTCCTCCCAAAGCACTGTTTCCAGTCTGAATAGGAGCTACCAGCCTGTGGCAATTAGCAGGAAAAGAAAGGTGCTCCTGTCACAGGGGCCCAGCTGCCACACAGCTTCCTTTATCTTCTATATGGCAGAGTTCATTCTTGGCCCTCAGGATCGGGGAGACCAGCTCTCATGGTGCGTGCTCAGGGCTAAGTCTAAACAAGGGTTTGCTGGCCGCCAAGCTGTTGTTTGCTAGGTGAGGTTAGGTAGGGCTCTTGTGGTCCTGTTCATACCTATTCCTTTGACAGAACGGTACAGTTTATGCAGGAGGTCGGAATGCCAGCTTCCCAGCTGCCTACAAGTGGTTTAACAAGGAGCCTTGCTGTCTCAAACAGGTGAAAGAAAATGCTGTGCGTGTAAAGATCACATCTGCCACCTCTTGGCGCTCAGGTGCTGGTATGTGGCGTTCTTGCTTCCAAAGGATTGACAGTAACACATTATCAAAGCTTGACTGCAACTGGCTGCAGCTCAAGACAGTGCCTCCTGCCTCTTTAGGACGGGGTGTAGGCTGCTCGGCATTGGCCACTGCAGCCCCAGCTTGCTTAGGCAGTACAACAGCAGGGAAGCTGGAGGAGCTGAGAACTATTAAAGTTCCTACTATTTATAAATTCCACCCAAAGTGGACGGAGTCAGGTACCAGACCTGAACTGAGGTGCACCAAGGAAGTATCTGGTGGTTCTCCTGAGACAGGGGCCACGCCCAGAACCCCCTCACTGCCAGCAGGGCACCAGGAGACATGGTCCCGGAATCCAGGTATGCCTGTGCTTGCTTGGGTAACGACTGAGGGCTGCCAGCTTTTGCTGACGAGGTAGAATGGGACTCCCAATAAGTTGGTATGGATATATTTTTTTTGTCTCTGTTCTGTTTAAACTTATGTAGATTATTATAAATTGATGTAAACCATGTGAGAGGGAAATGTTAATAAAAAAAAATTGCAAAGCCTCAACATTTGCACAAAACTCAGCCCCATGGTGTGGTTGTTTGTGTTCTCAGTAGTCCAGGAGAGACCACCAATCTAAATATTTAAATCCTTCCAGCTGCACCCAGATGTGTTTCCAGGAACCTGTTTATCTGTATAACCTTGCACCTCCCTTCTGACTTTTGGGGACTGCAGCAGTTGAGGGAGAAAGCTGCCTTCTCTCTGTGCCATTTCTAAGTCATTGCTGCAGTCGTTCACTTCATGGGGCACTCACTATGGGCCTTGTCATCAGTGTACCTGGGAGAGATGACAGAGGTAGCTGTCACTGGCCTTCCACTACCTATGTTTTCCTCAAAATTAGCATGTCTCTTATAGCAGCCTTCTGTTGAAGTTGCTTGTCAGAGACATGCGCCGCCCCTACCAAGAGCCCACACTCCTTTAGAAGATCCAATAGAGTCTGTGTGGGACTTAGACCAGCTGAAGCCATTGGACACTGTTTATTCTAGAGATCGGGAACAGATGTGTCTGCAAAGTGCTGTTTGGTTTATGAGCTCATACTGACCCCCAGCCATCTAAAACAGGAAGCTATTCATCTCCTCTTGATTGAATGGTGCACGTGGACAAGGCTTGGCTTGTTCAACTGATGGCTACTGACAGCTGAGGCTCCTCTTTGCCAAGGTAGTTCTGATGGTAACATTTCTTGTACTGGGGCTCATGTGAAAGCAGCTGGTAAAAGACCTCAGGCACCTGAGCACTTTGACAGGTACCAGGTAGAGCCCATCCTTGCATCGGTGTTCTAGGTGAAGGCTTTATAGACAAGTCAGGAAACAGCCCTAAGCTTGTTTCCAGAGCTCTGGAGTAGGCTCCACTGAAGCCTTGTGCTTATGAAATAGGCCAGGCATCATACAGAATTCACCGCAGATTAGAAGCAGGGAGACTGACTAATTGAGTGCTTGCCCAAGCATGCATAGAACATTGGATTCTTTCCTTTGCAAACGAATGAAAAGGCTTCAGCAAAGAGCACAAGCCCTGTGCACCAACTCACCCGTTCTAAGAAGACAGCAAAAGGTGTTATTCTGAATCTGTATCATCATTCACATACAGATACACACCGAGGTGACCATGTTGAAGTTGAGCCTTTGAGTTCTGCTTGAGTGGAGATGAAGAAGAAAGCAAAGTGAAGGTGAAGGGTTACTACACGGCAGGGGAAGACTGCATGCTAGCTGAAGGCAGCCAGCTGCAGGCCCTGGCTGAGCCTCCTGCACAGCAGAAGGAGGTAGGGACGGAGCCCATTAGCTCCACCTTCACCCACACACTGCAGTAAACAGTTCAGTGGCACAGCCCAAACATAAAAGGCTCATTTTCTGCCCTGGTATAATTATGCTGAACTGTTGAACAACAACAGCAACAAAAAACAAACCACTAAAAGTCAAAGAAAAGCTCAATAGAGAACACGGGTAGTGGTGACCTGGGCCAGGAGCTACAGGATGACTCGGCTGGCAGGATGACCACAGCAAAACACGGACCTCTCAACTGGGCTGGGGCCCGAGACCAAGGGGTCAGTAAGCTGCAGGCATGGCCATCAGGTAACCAATGCCTTTGAGGAGGCAGAGGAGTTACCAGTGTGTTGCGATGCATCCAGGAACATGGCTAGACTTCCTGGCTGATGGAATGGCTGTGGTAACTAATATATAGTTTCCATAGACGCTAAGAGCAACACTCCCAGCGTTCCTTAGAGGTTTCCTAATCTTTCCATTGTACTTGTCATCTTTGGGCCAGCTGGCATCTTTTGTCAGAGGTGTGAAATCTGAAACACTAGCTCCTTATAACAGTACGTATGCTAAAAAAAAAAAAAAATTGGGTATTTTTGCTTATGTGTATATGTCTTGTGTTCCACTCAGGTGTTTGGTGCCCTCAAAGGTCAGAAGAGGACTTTAGATCTCTGGAACTAGAGTTACAGATGGTTGTAAGCCACAATGTAGGTGCTGGGAAGCAACCTGGGACCTCTGGTATAGCAACCAGTGCTGTTAACCACTGAGCCGTCTCACAGCCCCCATATACATAGGTTTAACAAGGACAACAAAGATACTAACTGAAATGACATAGTTGCCTCAACGGGCGTAAGTTTACTTTGCCCTGCCCTGGAGCTCACAGTGGATGTTTGCACAGTTTGAAGGAAGAAGAGCTTCCTGGCAATGGGCAAACACTGCCACCTCCCTGTTCACAGCTGGAGGGCTGAGCAAGGTCGGAACTGAGCCTGGTTCAAGCTTACTGCTTTAATAGTGCACACACTGCCTCCTCATCTGTTTACCTCAAAGAGACATCTGCCATACCATCTTCCTGAAAAGCCTGAATTCAGAAGTAGAAAAGTATGGATGCTCCAGTGGCTGGAGAGAGAGCAGCGAGGTGGGTCCTTCACATTTCCAACTGCAGAGGAAAGAAGTGGCTTCACCCCTGGAGCAATGGCAAGTGTGTGGAAACTGCACCGAAGAACAGTTCTGAAGGTGGCCGCTCTCCTCCCTTGCAGGCTGTTTCTTTCACCGTAGGTAATAATCAATTGCAGCAGAGAAAGCAGCAAAACCTCCACAACCTATGGCCCCGGCCTTGACTCCAGCTGCAGAGCAAACACAAGCAGCGTTACACTACAGTGGGTGCTGGGTCGGGACTGTACCTGAAGTTTGTACCACAGATGCAAAGAAACCAATTTAAGCACAAAATCATCCAAACTACATAATGTCCCGTTTAGATTTCAATGAAGATTCTGGAGAGGTGGTTGAAGCAGTTAAGAGCGCTGGCTACTCCTCCCAAGGACCTGGATTCAATACCCAGCACCCATGTGGCATTTCACAACTGTCTGTAGGTCCAATTCTGTAATGTAATTCCACATCTGGCACCCTCACACAGATATACATGCAGACAAAACACTACTGCACATAAAAATAAATCATAAAAAAAGTCTTAATGAAGCCACATATCCCACCCAAACCAGTGTGCTCATCTAACTATACATTTGCTTAGCTTTTCTCATTCCAAATAGTTACTGTTTCCAGTCATATGGAACTAGCCCTTCAGTCAGGAAAGTGGTTAAGGGAAGCAATCCTTGGACTCAAATGAAAGCATATGGCTTATACCCTGATCTGTTTATGGAATAAATTCCTGGGAAGGTGATCAAAGGGATCCTGGGGGAGCTGAGCTCACAGCCCTGACAAAGCTACACTATAGAAGAGCAAAAGGGAAGCCTCTCTGCCAACCAAACATGGCTGTGAGGAGCTAGTGCGCTTTAATGACACCAGATCACTGGCTCTCAGAAGATGAGAGGCTTTGCTCTGGGTAGGTCAAGCTGTGAGTGATGGGGAGTGGCCCGACAATACACACTGCTTCTAGGAGCCTTCGAGCGCTTGAGGCCAGTGCCCCACACACTTGAACAGGGACGGGTGGGGGATGGGTTGTTTCTAGCTGATAACCTAACATTTCTAGGATGTCGGCGCTTAGTTTTCTTCTGTCCTGACCTCCTTTTTTAATTTTTTTTTTGGGGTTTTTTTTTGTTGTTGTTGTTGTTGTTGTTATTTGAGACAGGGTTTCTCTCTGTAGCCGTGGTTGTCCTGGAACTCGCTCTGTAGACCATACTGGCCTCAAAACTCACAGAGATCTGCTTGCCTCTGCCTCCCAAGTGTGGGAGCAAAGGCATGCACCACCGCTGCCCATTTTTTTATGTGTATGTGTGTACATGGGTGCCTGAGGAGGTCAGAAAAGGGTATTAGGTCCCTAGAGCTGCAGTTACAGGTAGCTGTGAGGGGTTCTGGGAACTAACTCTGCAAGAATAGTACCTGCTCTTAACCTCTGAGCTGAAGCAGCTCTCCAACCTGCTGCACTGACTTTTTGAGACAAGGTCTCTTTACTCCTCCTGAGCACTGGGCTTACATGTATGTGCCACCAAGTCCAGTGTGTACTCAGGTTTCAATTAATAGGAATCTAAGAGTCTCCATTGACAGAAAGACACAGCTATTAAAATTCACATACAAAATTAAAACCAGGCTGGGGCTGTAGCTCAGTATTAGAGCTCATGCTTAGTGTTTACATGGGCCTGGGTCCCGTCTGCAGAACTATAAGACAGAACCCCAACAACTGTATAAAGTTCAGAAAGACGCTCAGACACTTGAAATGCTATGAAACGAATGTCGGCCGTCTGAAAGCATAGACAGATAAACTGCTCGGGGCTGAGTGGCTCAGGCAGGCCTCGGCACTATCCCGCACGCCAGCACAGTGCTCACCGTGACCGTCATCTCACACATTCGGTATAGAAGCTCTTCTTTCTAGGAAAGAGCTGGCTCTGTGCTTAAGTATGGGTAATTTCCCCATCCGAGGGGGCTCCGGACGCAGCAGGAGACACTTGGAGTTGTCCGATCTGAAGATGCTATGAGCACCTGGCCAAATGCACTTGACTCTATTCCACACGGCAGCAAAGATTTATGTGGAGGCTGGAGTGATGGCTCAGCAGTTAAAGGGCACTTGTTCCTCTCTGAGGACCCAGGCTTGGTTCCCACCAGCCATATGGCTTACAGTTCCAGTCAGTTATGTTTGCAGTTCCAGTCCAAGGGACCTGATGCCCTCCTCTGGTACCAGGTACACATGCGAGGCACAGACATACATACAGGCAAAACACCCATACAAAATAAAGTTTTCTTTAAAAAAAAGAAAAAAAGATTTTATGTGATCCAAAATCTTCAGAGGCTAAGGGTGAGGCCGAGGAAGCCTAGCATGGATAGAGATAGCAGCAAGTTTCCAGAACCGCGTCTACGCCGCAGCAGCCAGGACGTGTTGTCAGAGGGAAGAATACCAAGCATCCCAAGAACAATCATGTTGGGAAATGTCAGCATCACCACATTGTCCCAGACCACAGAAGAAAACCACTCGAGAGCTGTTTACTAACCTCTGAAGCCGATGGCTCCGCCAGTGATGCAGCCGCTGATGACGCTGTTCTTCCAGTCCGACTTTCCCCGGTACTGTGGTGGAGAAATGCTGTTTAGAGCCAGGGAACGGAGCCAAGCCAGGCGACTGAAGAAGAAAACACAGCGCTCCCAGCTGCCCACTTGAGTCCCACTCAAACCTTGATTTCAAAAGTGCCGTTCCTAAAATACATGGCTTATACATGGTTCCTGCAGGGGACACCAGAGAGCTGGAGTCAAGTTTAGCACTTGGGAAGTGAAATTTCGTATGTTCTCCAGTATAATTTTAAATCACTAATTATAACTACCTGAATTGGGGATGTGGTCCAGTGGTTGAGCACCTGCCTACTATGCATAAAGCCCCAAGTTCGATCCCCAGTACCAAATAAATTAGAAATAAAATGAAAAACAGTTGACTACAGATTTTTTTAAAAGTGCAAAACCTAAATTACAAATATGTAAAAAGCTCACATTAGGAACTATTTTTTAGATGAACAATACTAAAATTTGACATTTTTAAATGTGTGTGTTAAGGGAAAGTCTTCCTATCTAGCCCAGCCTGGCCCAGATCTCATGATCCTCCACTTCAGTGCCTGAGTGCTGAAGCTGCAAACACAGACTCTGAGGCTTGACATTTCTCACCTGCATTCTGAAGGAACTCTGAGAACACTGCTCTTTTAAAAGTTGTGCCATGGGATGGGTGTGGTGGCACGTGCCTTTAATCCCTGTACTCAGGAGGCAGAGACAGAACGATCTCTGTGAGTTCTAGGCCTACCTGGTATATATAGCGAGTTCCAGGCCATCCAGGGTTAACCTGTCTCAAAAAAGGAGGGTGTGTCGTTGGAGAGATGGCTTGGTAGTTAAGAGCACTGGCTTCTCTTCCAGAAAGACCCTGGCTCAATTCTCTAGACTTACATGGCAGCTAACAGCTGGCTGCCTGTAACTCCAGTCCCAAGAGACTGGATACCTTCCTCTGGCATCCTCATGGCCCAGGCACACAACAGGCAACGACAACAGAAAGGGCTTTGGTAAAAAGCAAGAGGCACTTACAGATTCTACTAGACACTCAGTACAGGAAAACATGGCGCCCACAATGGCAAAATTTTTGGCATAGGACATTCCTCTCTGTCCCATGTCTTTCAGGACTTCTTTTGCAGTTGGTGTCCGGTAAGGGTCCTTGGGGTCAAAGCCTACGTTGGTATCAATGCCAGCAGTAAAGATGCCAAACGCGCCTCCCAAGACAAACCCTAGAGGCAAGCAGAGATAAAAGTTCTTTTGAACATTCTCTGGACTACCATTTTGGGATAACTGAAGATGGCCTTTCTGGTGTCTGGGTCTCAATCCTGATCCTGCTTCCCCCACAGTGCACAGTCAGAATCGATCCCCCAGCTCCTCTGGGATTTCCTCCTCCTCTATTTTTCTGCTTTCAGTTACCAACGTGTGTCATCCCTTGACCGTGACAACATTCTCTCAGTAAGTATCATGCACCACATGTTCCGGAATACTCGTATTTTTCACAATAACTTGCGAGGTAGATGTTATTTTCTCTCCTTTCTGGCTTTTTTGACTGAGACAGGGCCTCACTATCTAAGACTGGCTGGCCTGGAACTTGCTATTGTAGAACAGGCTAGCTCCATCAAGAGACACCTCTCTCTGCCTTTGCCTTCCTAGTGCTAGGATTAAAGGTGTGTGCAACTGCCATTCAGCTGGACTCTCCAAACCTCGGAGAGCTTAAGTAACTGTCTCCAAGGTCACATGACTTAAATGTGGAATCTTACTTTACTGTCAACAAGTGATTTGTCTGAGCCTTGCACAATTCTTTGTGTGTATGTGGGTGTAGGCCAGAGGTCAATCATGGTATGCCGTTCCTTGGGAATTATCCACCAATTTCTTTTTGTTGTTGTTTGTTTGTTTTTGGTTTTTTTCAAGACAGGGTCTGTCTTAGTCAGGGTTTCTCTCTCTTTCTCTCGTTCTTTCTCTCGTTCTTTCTCTCTTTCTCTCTTTCTTTCTTTCTTTCTTTCTTTCTTTCTTTCTTTCTTCTCTTTCTTTCTTTCTTTCTTTCTTTCTTTCTTTCTTTCTTTCTTTCTTTCTTTCTTTCTTTCTTTCTTTCTTTCTTTCTTTCTTTCTTTCTTCTTTCCCTTCAAGACAGGGTTTCTCTGTGTAGCCCTGGCTGTCCTGGAACTCACTCTGTAGACCAGGCTGGCTGGCCTCGAACTCAGAAATCCGCCTGCCTCTGCCTCCCAAGTGCTGGCATTAAAAGTGTGCACCACTACTGCCCAGCTTAGTCAGGGTTTCTATTCCTGTACAAACATGACCAGGAAAGAAGTTGGGGAAGAAAGGGTTTATTCAGCTTACACCTCCACGTTGCTGTTCGTCACCAAAGAAGTCAGGAGTGGAACTCAAGCAGGTCAGGAAGCAGAGGCCATGGGGGGATGTTACTTACTAGCTTGCTTCCTCTGGCTTGCTCAGCCTGCTCTTATAGAACCTAAGACAACCACCCCAGGGATGGCACCCCCCACAAAGGGCCCTCCACCCTTGATCATTAATTGAGAAAATGCCCCACAGCTGGATTTCATGGAAGCACTTCCCAACTGAAGCTCCTTTTTCTGTGATAACTCCAGCCTGTGTCAAGTTGACACACAAAACCAACCAGTACAGGGTCTCTCTATATAACTGCCCTGGCTGTCCTGGAACTCGATATGCAGACCAGGCAGGCCTCAAAATCAGAGATACATTCGCCTGCCTCTTCCTCTCGAGTGCTGGGCTTAGAGATGCTGGCCACTTCACCCAGCCATACCTGATTGTTTTACAAGGATGCAGGGTACGGAACTCAGACCTTCATGTTTGCATGACAAGCACTTTACCAACTGAGCTTTCTCCCCAGCCATTTCTGCAGGCTGTCTCCTCAAGATCAATGTAAGCTCAAAGAAGCTCAATACCTCCTCTCCTAGAATATCTTGTTCTCCAATCACTCTAGCTCCAAAACCCTATCGCTTCTTTCTACTACATTTTGTTTTAAGTTGTTTGGTTTGGTTGTTTGAGGTTTTTTTGCTTGCTTGTTTGATTTTTGAGTGAGTGTCTCTATTATGTAGCCCTGCTGTCCTGGAATTCACTATATAGACTAGGCTGACCTGGGACTCTCATATCTGACTGCCTCTTCATCCCTGCTTTTTAAGATTTAAACTCCTAGCCGGGCAGTGGTGACACACACCTGTAATCCCAGCACTTGGGAGGCAGAGGCAGATGGATTTCTGAATTCGAGGCCAGCCTGGTCTACATAGTGAGTTCCAGGACAGCCGATGCTACACAGACAAACCCTGTCCTGCTATTAGAATTTTTAAAATGTTTTTCATTCTTAATGAAATTTAAATTCATCCACGATTATACTTACCCTGTCACCTGCACATTATAAGTATACTGTACATTCTCAAATCCTCAAAAGGTTAATATGTGTGTGTGTGTGTATGTGTGCTGGGGGTTGTGCCAGCCCCGCCCAAATGTCTAATCACACTGGCCTTCATTGTTTTTGTTTTATTTTGAGGCAAGGTGTCTCTATGTAGATCTGTCTGTCTCTGTCTCCCCACGCCCCCCACTCCACCCCTGGTGCTGGGCTAAAAGCCTGGGCCACTACCACCCAGCAATAATTTCCAAGCTCCTAACTTCTGCCTTGAAGACCTTCGCATTTGCAACTCCCTACGTGTCTGCAGCATTCTTCTCTCTGGGTCCTAATAGTCTCCTTCGGGGCTCCTGTCGCTTTCATCCATATTCCCACTGCCTGGAACATGACGGTTAGATTATATCAACTGATTGAATGAATGAACGAACGAACGAACGAAAGAAAGAAAGAAAGAAACTACTTAGGAACCGGCAGACCCTGACTGTGAATATTAACCCCAGGGTCAAGAGAGGCATCTCCGGGTTCAAGGAGCCAGTCCGGGTGCAATTAAGGTCAAGACCTACAGGTTCCTCGCCTCCCAGGCGCGTGGTCTTAGCAAGGAACCCTAAGGCTCTCCAAGCCCTCAGTCTCCCAAGGGTCCCACGAGGCTCGACTCACCTCCTACACAAGCCAGCACAGCCTTGAAGGCGCAACTTTCCATTGCCCTCTCGATCATCTTCTGCTCCTCGCTCTTGACAGGACTCGGGATTCCGCCCAGGCTGCCAGGCTCCAGAAGCCGAGGCTGACGCTTGTCGCCCACCAGGTGCTGAAGAAGAAGACTGTACTGCAACGGAGCTTCGGCGGAACCCATTGCCTCAGGAGCTGAACCCCCAGCCTTGGGGGCGGAAGCCGCCATGACCGTAGCAGCTCTAGTACCTTTCACGTCGCATATCACTCAGCCGATTCCACACGCTTACTTAGAAACCCAGCCAGCGCGACAGCAGATTCGCCACAGTGAGGAAGCTGTAGAAGCAAGAACTGCCTCTGCATCAGCGTCGAGGAAGCTATGATGTTTCCTCAAAGCCTCTTTAAATAGTGAGCCAAGTTTGTAAGGCATTGCTTAAAAGCACTGACAAGACTCAGTATCTCAAGAACACCCCTCAACTAGGGACTCCATTGTGGTGCGTGCCGGGATTTGTAGTTCTAACTCGTATGTCTAACTACATTTCCCAGAAAGCCGTGCGTGCTCACAGGCCAGGCTACTTCGTTTGAAAGCTCTTCGAAGCGGCAGAAGAGTGAGCGGGCTCCTGCTAGGCTGCAGTTCTTTAAACTCGCAGCAGGGGACGCGCGTGCCCGCTTTGTTGCCAGGCCACGCAGTCGTTAGAACCACAGGCTAGTTGGTATTCTATAATTGAATGTATGTGTTTTGTAAGTAAATGTTGAAACATGGCATAAATGTGTTCAAAAGGTATTTTATTACATAGTTATTAAGCCTTTAAAGATAAAGAAGGGGGTCAACAAATGAATTGAGTGGTGGTTTAGCACACCTTAAATCCCAGCACCCAGAAGGCAGAGGTAAGCAAAATCTGAGTTTGAGGCCAGCCTGGTCTACAGAGTGAGTTCCAGGGCAGCCAGGATTACGCAGAGACACCATGCTTAAGAAAAATAAGAGATGGGACTTTAGAGATGGCTTAGCGGTTAAGAGCACTGACTGCTCTTCTGAAGGTTCTGAGTTCAAATCCAAGCAACCACATGTAACAAGACCTGACCCTCTCTTAGGGAGTGTCTAAAGACAGCTACAGTGTACTTACATATAATAAATAAATAAACTTTTAAATAAAGAGAGAGACAGTGGGGACAGAGAACAAGCTGAGCACAGAGTATTGCATAGGGTACTAGTTGCATATGGCTACGGTAACAATGGAAAATGTCAAAGCCCTATGGCTGGTAGAAGGTGCACGCCAACAAATACTGCATAGCTGACTGAATTGTTGTACACAGTGGGTACTAGACAAGCGACTTTATTTTTAGATCTTATTTGTTTTAAATTAATTCAAAAGAGTCTTAACCTGAATGTATGTCTGTGCACCAAGTACATGTAGTACCCGAGAGGCCAGAAGGTGGCATTAGATCTCCTGGGACTGGAGTTAACAGATGGTTGTGAGCCACCGTGTAGGTGCTTGAGAATTGAACTCAGGAACTCTGGAAGAACAGCCAGTGCTCTCAACTGCTGATCCAGTTCTCCAGATCCTGGACAGATGACTTTGCAATTAAGGGACTTTGATTAATGTCCCCCAACGGCAGAGGATAACTAGGAGCTACAGGTGAAGTTAGAACTTCTTTCACACACACCGCCCCCATACCTGCACTTCCTGTTTCCTGGCTAGGTAAATCACTCTCACTCTTGTCGTGTCTTGTTTTGTCACACACACACACACACACACACCTGCCTTTTGAGCCCATCTCTTTGCTTTAATGCTCACTGCCATGGAAGTTGTGTTACCCCCATCATTTCTCATCATTAGACTGCTAACTTATCTCTTGCCTCCTACCTGACTCTCCAAATCATCCACAGAAACATCTTTGAGCACCCAAGCAAAATGCATCTTCTGCTTTAGATCCTTTGCTGTGCAGGACACAAACTCTAAGCCTGTGAATTGCCAGGAAGACACCCACGCTTCACTCCAAGTTCAGCTTTTTCTGGGCCATTCCCATCCTCACGATGTGCTTTCCATATTCTTAGTTAGACTCAGAAGTGATGTGTCAGAATCATTTTTGCTTTGGGAGAGGAGTGTCCTAGTACTGGGGAGGCAAAGGCAGGCAAGTCTCTGACTTTAAGCCAACCTGGCTACATTGTGTGTGTGTGTGTGTGTGTGTGTGTGTGTGTCTGTGTGTGTGTGTGTGTGTGTGTACTGCATGTGCAAAGGTGCCCATGGAGGCCAGAAGAATGGCAATGAGAACTGGAGTTAGGAGTGGCTGTGAGCCACCGATAGGAATGCTGGGAACTGCACTCAGTTCCGCTGCAGGAGCACTCAGTGCTCTTAACCACTGAGCTCCCTCAACCATTCTCAGGGGTTTGTTTATATTTTGTTTGTTTGTTTGTTTGTTTTTGAGACAGAGTCTCACCGTGTAGCTCTGGCTGGTTTGGAACGCCTATCTAGGCCACACTGACCCCCACTTGGAGAGATCTGCCTGCCTCCAGAGTGCTGGGATCAAAGGTGTGTGCCACTATGCCAGGTAACCTGGAATCATTAACACTTTGTGTTCTGTAGTGCTAGAGAGCTAAGTTTGAACTTTTAAATACTCATTTCTTTCTCAATGCCATCTTTATTTGTTTGTTTGTTTGTTTGTTTGTTTGAAGCACAGTTTCTCTGTGTACCCCCGGCTGTCTTGGGGAACTCACTCTGTAGATTGGGCTGGCCTCAAATTCAGAGATCTGCCTGGCTCTGCCTCTCCAGTGCTGGGATTAAAGGCATGCACCACCACCTTGCTTCTAGACGCCATTCTTATAACTCAGTCAATGACCAAGTGTTAGAAAATGTTGTTCCTATTACATCTTTTTGACACTGTAATTTCCTCATTGAGAAGAAATTTCCTGAGCTTCTCAGTGACAGATCCTTAGAGTCTAGCCTGTTTCCGATGAGTGGTCCAGTATTCCTGGATCACATTTCCTATGCGCCAGAATTGGGAGTTGTTTTTTTTTTTTATTTGTATGTATGTGTGTGCACACACATGCTTGTGCAAGTATGGGTGGGTGAGAAGGCCAGAAGAGGGCACTGGATGTGAAACACACCTCTTAATCCCAGCTTTTGGGAGGCAGAGGTAGGCAGATATATCTTAGTTAGAAGGTTAGCCTGGTCTACTTATCAAGTCCCAGACTAGCCAAGGCTACATAGCTTGTCTCAAACAAACAAACAAACAAACAAACAAAACAAAACAAAACAAATACATAAAGTTATTTTTTCTTGTTTAGATTCTCCATAACATAACATAATGTTGATGGTCCAAATTAAAATATTTTAAGACTAGCTGGGCGGTGGTGGCGCACGCCTGTAATCCCAGCACTCTGGGAGGCAGAGGCAGGCGGATTTCTGAGTTCAAGGCCAGGCTGCTCTACAGAGTGAGTTCCAGGACAGCCAGGGCTACACAGAGAAACCCTGTCTCAAAAAAACCAAATCCAAAAAAAAAAAAAAACCCAAAAAATATTTTAAGATTTATTTATTTTACTTTATACGTACGAGTGTTTTGCCCTCATGTATGTCTGTGGACCATGTGCATGCCTGGAGTCTGAGGAGGTCAGAAGGTGTCAATCACCTCAGGTAGCATCACGAGTTTGTTGTCATCTTTATTTGACAATTAAATCTGGTTTAAGGAAGACATGTGGGTGCCAAGATGACAGAGGGCAGACTTGTGATGATTAAGGAAGACACGTGGGTGCCAACCATGGCAGAGGGCAGGCTCGTGATGATAGGTGTTATGAGTCATTTGAGTAGTTCATGGAGTTCTCTGCTCATTGGTTCAGCTTGATTCTGGGTATTGCTGTGAAGGGTCTCTTGGGTCAGAGTAATACATGAGCTGGATTGGTGGATTGAGTACAGCTAATGGCCTCCCCACTGTGAGTGTGTCTCATTCATTTCCTGTGGAAGCCTGGATGGGACAAAAAGGTGGAGAAAGGGAAGTTACTCTGATATTTTAGACCTGGGTGTCTACCTTTAGACTTGAAGTCTGAGGCATTCACACCATTGACTAGATTCGTCTCAGTCTGGCTGGCCGCAGGTCTTCTACAGACTTCTTGTTTTTGTGATGAGTCAGTTCCTTAGTAAGTCAATCTCCCTCTCTGTCTCTAATCCAGACTTATAAAGGTCAGTTCTTTCCAATAAGCAAACTATATTTCAAGTGATCCCTCATCGATACACAATTAAGCTTTTCCTAGTCTTTCCAATTACACACACACACACACACACACACATCATTGTGCACATGTGTTAGCATACATAAAAGCCAAGAATTATGATATGTGAATCATTTTAAAACATTTTTTGAGCTGGGTGTGATGGTGCATGCCTTTAATCCCGGCACTTGGAAGGCAGAGTCAGGTAGAACTATGTGAGTTCAAGGCCATCATGGTCTATAAATTGAGTTCTGGGACAGCCAGGGTCACACAGAGAAACTGTCTTGAAAAAAATTTTCAAATAAGATGTTACTGGCCCTGAACTCAGGATGCTTCTGCTTTGGAGGATCCTCCTAAATGCTGGGATTATAGGTGTATGCCACCATGCTGATTTATGGGTCTTTAACTTTTCAAAAATTATGTTATGTATATTTTGCCTGTTTGCATATCTGTGTACCATGTGTGTGACTGTTATCTGAGGAGGCCAGATCCCTTGGAAATGGAGTTACAGAGAGTTGTGAGCCATTGTGTGAGTGCTGGGAATAGCACCTGGGTCCTCTAGAAGAGCATCGTGGACTCTTAGCTGCTTCGTCACCTCTCCAGACCCATATTTTTAATTTAAAAAAATGTGTGTGTGTATATGATGTGTGTGTATGATGTGTATGTGTGTGTGTGATGTGTGTGTATGTGTATGTAATGTGTGTGTGTATGATCTATATGTATGTGTGTATGATGTGTGTGATGTGTATGGTATGTGTGTGTATGTGTGTGTGATATGTATGATGTGTATATGTGTGTGAAGTGTGTGTGTATGGTGTGTGTATGATGTGTATGTGTATGTGTGTATGATATTTATGTGTATATGATGTGTGTGATGTTTATGTGTGTGTGATGTGTGTATATGTGTATGTGCTATGTATGTGTATATGATGTGTGTGTATGATGTGTGTGTATGATATGTGTATGATATGTATGCGTGTATGATGTGTATGTGTGTATGATGTGTGTGTATGATATGTATGTGTCATACATATCATGTCCAGCTTTTTTTTTTCCTTCCAGTTTTATATAGGTTCCAGGGACCAAACTCAGGTGTCTTGCTAGGCTCATATGGTGGGCTGGCTAGTTTTATGTCAACTTGATATATGTTAGAGCATGTGGGAAGGGGCATTCTTAACATAAAATGCCTCCATAAAACTGGTCTGTAGCCGGGCGGTGGTGGCGCACACCTGTAATCCCAGCACTCTGGGAGGCAGAGGCAGGCGGATTTCTGAGTTCAAGGCCAGCCTGGTCTACAGAGTGAGTTCCAGGACAGCCAGAGCTGTACAGAGAAACCCTGTCTCAAAAAAACAAAAAACAATAAAACCAAAAAAAACCCAAAACTGGTCTGTAGGTGCTGGTTGGTGCTGATGACTTTTGTCCTAGCACTTGGGAGGCAGAGGCAGGCAGATCTCCGAATTCGAGACCATCTTGGTCTACACAGTGAATTTCAGGACAGGAAGGTCTACACAGAAAAACCCTGATTTGGGAGGGAAAGAAGAGAAGGAAGGAAGGAAGGAAGGAAGACAGACAGACAGACAGAAAGAAAGAAAGAAAGAAAGAAAGAACTGAAGAAGACATTAAAAAAAAAACTGGCCTGTAGTCAAATCTGTAGTGCAGTTTCCTAATTAGTGATTGATGAGGGAAGGACTTCCCTATTGTAGGTGGTGCCATCCATAGGCTGGTGGTCTTAGGTTCTGGAGAAATGGCTCAATGGTTAAGAGCACTGACTGCTCTTCCAGAGGTCCTGAGTCCAATTACCAGCAACCACATGGTGCCTGACAACCATCTATAATGGGATATGATGCCTCTGAAGATACTCATATACATAAAATAAATAAGTAAATAATAATTTAAAAATGTCTGAGGAGCAAGCCGGAAACAGCACCCCTCCACAGGCTCTGCAGCAGCGCCTGCCCTGTTTGAGTTTTTGTTTTAATTTCCTTTGATGTGTGGAAGTGTAAAGAGAATAAACCCATTCCTTTCCAAATTGCTTTTAGTTGTGTTTTATCACAGCAATAGAAAGTCCAGGACACATGGCAAGAACCGTTACCTGCTGAGCCATCTTGCCAGCCCTGATCTAAGAATTTATCTTTATAGTTCTAGGCAGTTGAACTTAGGGCCTTTAGCGTGCTCTGCAGTCGCTCTACCACTGAGCTGCCCCTTGGTATCTTGATGGATCTTAAAGATGGCAAACATATATTTGTTCTGTGTGTATTTTGAATGATACCATGTGACTCTAACTGTAAGTTTTCAAAAGAAAGTAGTACACATTTGTTACAAAATTAGGCATGTTGTGGTTCTTTAATACAAAGTTTAAGGCTTGTAACATAAATCCAATTACATCCTGGACAGAGCAGCGTCTTTGAGTCTATACGTCACCCAGGCCAAAGGACATTACAGGAAGCCCAGTGAGTCTTGCCGGGCGTCTAGCAACTCTCACTCTCTGGGCTCATGAGCGCGGAATCATTTCAATCGCAAACCGCCTCCCTCCACTCCCCTTTGAAAGGCAGCTGCAGGCTTTGGCTTCTCCCCAAGGCATGCTGCACCAACAATTCTCCAAATTGTATTTATATTTCACGTGCAGTATGTTCCAACTCTCACTTTCCCAGGTGCCAGATGCCGGCTTGGACACACTCCAGTGGAAGCTGCTTTCCTGTAAAATAATGAAAGGAAGATGCTGAACACACGACCTCTGCACGCCACACTTGTATCTAGTTTACCAACTCAATAATGACTTTGCTATTTCCCCAGTTCCCAGTCCCCCAGAGCCTCTCCTCACCTATTTCTGCTCCTGATACTCTGTTCTTTGGCTCAAAAAAAGATGCAGATGCTGCTAGTCCTTTCACGTTTTTTGTGAACTGAGACAGAGTCCTATTTCATACCCGTGGCTGTCCTGGAATTTGCTACATAGACCAGGCTGGCCTCAAACCCACAGAGATCTGCCTGACTCTGCCTTCCAAGTGCTGAGACTAAAGGCAGATCTGGCCATCATGCCTCGACTTCTTTCACATGTGTTTAGAATTTGTCTGACAATGTCTGACTGTAGATATCTTTCTGACGTACTTTCAGACATGTGAAACCACATACCCACTCGGGGACATTTCAGATGTGACTAAGGTGGAAGATGAAACATTTTAATTCACTTATAGAGTTTATTTTGAAATGGAACCTCCCTTTGTAGTACAGGCTGGCCTGGAATTTAGGATCCTTCTGCTTTTTTCCCTCCTAACAGTTGGGATTACAGGAACACACTGTGACATCCATACATTCAAGGCTTTAAAAACAGGATGCTAGGGTGCTGGAGAGATGGCTCAGCATGGTTATGAGCTCTAGAGAATTCATGTTTGGACTCTACATTTACATGGGGTGGCTCACAATGTCCTGTAATACCAGATGAATACACACACACACACACACAAATAAAACAATTTATTTAGTCTTTTGAAGCAGGGTGTCATTGTAGACCAAGTTGACCTCAAACTCACAAAGATGTGCTTCCAGGGTGCTGGGATTAAAGACGCGAGCCACGATTTACAGCACCAGTGTGTGAAGCTTGTCTTTATGGCATTCGTTGGTTCATGTGACGATATTTTACAGACTGAGAACTCACACACTTCTTCTCTCTCCCTTAAACACACCGAGAACTTCTGCACATTTCTCCTAGAGCACGAGGTTATATTCTGAAATTTAAATGGTCTTGTGTCAGACACTTTGTTCTCTCTCTCTCTCTCTCTCTCTCTCTCTCTCTCACACACACACACACACACACACACACACATTCTCTCTGTGCGTGTGCGTGTGCGTGTGCGTGTGCGTGTGTGTGTGTGTGTGTGTGTGTGTGTGATTGTAGAGGAAGCCTGTGTAATTAAAGCATTCTGCTGCGTTCACCTTACATGTTGGTAGAAGTTCTCTCATTCTTCCATTAGATGGCAGCAGACGCGAAAGAAATAATCTCCGAAGGCATGAAGGATTGCCAGTGGTTGGATTTTTCTTTTAAAATGTCACTGTTCTTAGTAGCTGAGCTGATACACATAATTGGTTCTCTTCGTGTGTGTGTGTGTGTGTGTGTGTGTGTGTATGCATGTATGTGTGTAATAATATACATTTTGTCCTGTGTTCGTGCCTGGGAGACTTGCCACAGACCATTAGCATTGGAAAGCATCTTTCAAGATAGGGTTAAAAAAAAAACTTCGATTTTCTCGCCTACCAGCAGACCTGAGATAAGCTATGAAGTCAGGAGAGCAGCCAACCCTGATTTGGAAACGCTGCGCCATCTGTTGCATACATTTACGGAAATGGAAGAGAGCCATTTCCCATCGGGGAATGGTTCCAGCGACCTGTGGACCGAAAACCCACACTGTGACTTGTAATCAGGCCACAAGTATTTATGAATTCTCTCTCTTGTTCCTGGCATCAGAAACAGAGAGGTGGCGCTCCCCAGTCTACTTACAGTAGCAAGCAAAAAACACACACATGACTGCTGAATAAGACCTGGCCTGATACAGTGACATTGGGCGGTGATGATATTAAAACACTATACGTTTTATACGAGGTCATTGGGGTTCAAAATGTTTTAAGGGTTAGTATTGGGAAGGGAGGAGGAGAGACTGGAAAAGAACAAGAGCGGGTGCAGAACTTCAGTGTGGAGAGTGTTTAAAAGTGGAAGGTGAGAGGAATTAGGGATATGGATGTGGCTTAGCATAGTTTGCAGCCTCGGAAAGCTCCAATTCGAGGGCACCGTTCTCCTGCCTTAAGTCCAGGCATTTTGGTCTTGGTGAAGAACTCGGGTCAGGTTTCTTACTTTAGCCACGTACGGGAGGCCCGCGCCAAGACGCCAGCTGCTACGGACCTGCCTGCTCAGAGCGGGCCGGCCACGAAGGGGGCGTGGCTATGGAGGGGAGTGGCTGGGCGGCCCGGTGGGCGGGGCTCCCCTCTCAGCCTCCGCTGCCGCTGCCTCCGCCCGCCGCGCGGACCAGCGAGCCGGGTAGCTGTCGCGAGCCCACCCGCCCGCCCGCGTGCCGGGGCTGCGGTGGGCCAGGATGTCGGTCTTCCTGGAGGAGCTGCTGGGAGACAAGCTGGTGACGGGCGGTGGCGAGGAGGTGGACGTGCACTCGCTGGGCGCCCGCGGCATCGCGCTGCTGGGGCTCTACTTCGGGTGCAGCCTGAGCGCCCCCTGCGCTCAGCTTAGCGCCAGCCTGGCCGCCTTCTACAGCCGCCTGCGAGGGGACGCGGCGGCCGGGCCGGGGGCCGGGGCGGGGGCAGGCGCGGCCGCGGAGCCAGAGCCCCGGCACCGCCTGGAGATCGTCTTCGTGTCCTCGGACCAAGACCAGCGGCAGTGGCAGGACTTCGTGCGGGACATGCCGTGGCTGGCGCTGCCCTACAAGGAGAAGCACCGGAAGGTGAGTAGCGCGGGCCCCGCGGCGCCCCCGGCCTGCAGGCGCGGTCCACGTTCTGGGAGCCAGCTGCTCGCTGCCCTCACCGGCTGTCCATAGGCCTGCCATCTCTACCTTGGCCGGCTCCCCCCTCTTGCCCCATCCAGGATCCTGTCGGGTTGGGGCGCTTGCGGCAACTCCTGGGTCCCAGTACACCGCTGAGCCCACGCTGGGAAGTTTGACACCCCTCGGGTCCACGCGATGGGAATCGTGTAGGAGTGTCCGGCTCTGCCCTACCCACTCTACGACCCCTATCATTCTCCTCTAGTCACTTGACTCCCCGTAGATACCTGTGGTGTGTGGGGGAGGGCACAAGCCCCCTTCCCATAATGCCTACACCAGGAAGTTTCCTTTCTTTCCTAGAGAAATCTTGCTTTCCTGGGGCCCCCTTCTCTGTGGCCCGGGACCCGGAGGCGGCTGCTGATCGCGGCTTCAGGAGAGAGGGGAGTTCACTCCTCTCCCCCTTTCTTCGCTTGCCCCCGCCCCGCCCCCTGGGCTGAGTTAGTAGCCACCGGGGAGCTTTTCATTGTCTGGCTGTCCAGCAATCTTCCCAGGCCCAGAACAGCCCGCGGTCCTTGTAGATGCCATAGTTTGGTGGTGGGCTGACTTGGAATACTTCGAATTAGATGTGGAACTGATCCCATCCGTGCAGATGAATGACAGCAAACGGCCCATCAGTTTGCTGATGAAATTAGTTCGGGTTTCTGAGTGTATCTGTTGGGTGAAGACGTCTGTTTGAATAAAACAAATTCAAGACATTTTGTAATGAGCAGTAACAGGAAAAGTTTTGGCGTGCCCTTGCTTAATTCGTGTGGCAAATGCAACGTATGAAATCTGGCTCTTTGGTTTTTTTGAGGAGCATCTTAGTTCGTAGGGCACACAGGAGAAAGGCTATTCCGGGGCATTTAGGTTCCTCCAGGCAGGGTGGTAACACATGCCACGTGTTCCTTTTATGCGTACAGAATCATGTTGAGACGCATGATTTAGTCTTAGAGCAAAATTGACCCCAAAATGTGTTGAGTAAATCATTCACCCCAAAGCAGTGTAAGGCACAGATGTGAGATTTAAAGTTTGAATTATAGTTTAAGAAATGTAGTTGGTAAATTTAACATTGGGAAAACATCAGCCGCTAACCACACAGAAGCGAGACTTTACATCTTAACTATTTTTTCAAGTTATTATTCCCCTATTTGATTTATATTCTGCTAGGATATGAATATGCATGACTAGTACTCTTTTTTGCTTAAAAATATGGGACTCCTTTGTTTTCTTTTTGGTGGTTGTTTTGATGATCCTTTTGGGAAGGAATAATGTCCAGAAGTCATTTGTTGAAAAAGTATTTCATCGTCATGGCCTTTTTCTGTTGTAGACTAAAATCTGTTTAAAATAATATCCTTATTGGGCAATACAAATGATTTCTAGCTTTTGAATATATACAACAAATGTCAGAATGTTCCAGGCTTATGGCCTATTGTAGTTTTTAACAGAAGGGGAAATAAAATTGCTGGGCAATAAAAACAGGGAGCGGAGTGAGATGTATTAGAAATGTCTAATGTCTTTTGCCTCCAAAATAGGAGTGTATTTGATATGACAAATGGCTTCTTCTATCCCGCTAACCCCGTTGCATGAAAGAACGTGTTCTGTAGCCCTAGCCTGCTCCAGCTGGTCCCGCTCAGATGAACATCTGGATGACACAGGCCCAGCAGGCTCTTATTTGAAAATACAGTTCAGAATGCTGGATGTGCCTAAATCATAAGCCAGCATCTCAAACGTTTACTTTGGTTTTATTTATTCATTTATGTATGTGTTCATTTATTTATATATTTTTTGCCGCGCTAGGCATGAGATCTTGGCACGTGCTCAGTAAGTGCCTTCCACTACTGAACTTCACAGCCCTAGCTTCCCGCATTTATGTTTTGTGCCATTTTCCCGAGTCACACCCTATAGTTCATTTGTTTCTTTAGAGACCAGTTCCAATAGCCCTCCTGTGGGCCGAGAGTAGGCGGGCAACTCCGCGTCTGACCCCAGGACTGTTCTGCTTTGTGGTGCTGTGTCAGGTAAAAAGGCCGCGATGGGTTTCTTGTAGAAAACATACTTGGAATGGAAAAGGAAGTGTCCTCACTGTGAAGGGGAACGGTTCCCACCTCGAAACCAGAGAGGTATAAAGCACATTCTCCTCTGTAACCAAGTTTTCGTCTTTCTGCAGCTTGAAACTGGGGTGCACAGACATCGGTGAGTTCCCAATACCAACGTCACCCCAAGAAAAGTGAAAAGAGGGAGCCCCAGTTCAGGGCTCCCCTGGGGGACATGTGCTGATGGGTCTGGCTAGGCTATTTCCCCAACTGTAAAAATAGATTTTTAAGAAGGGCATTTTGTTCTATACTGAAGGGAAACCAAGGCTCCAGATTACATTTTTTTTTTTAAGTTCTCATTAACATTTGGTTTTTAAAAGCATTTGTGTGTTTCTTCCCATTGGGAAAACAAAGGGTATGGTTCTAATTAGTTATTGGCTGGCATTTCTCTACAGAAAATTGAAAAATTATGGCGAGGAAAGAAAATGCTGTGTGGTATTTCTTTTTTTCTTCTTTTTATTAATTTCTCCTTTATATAGTAAGAAAGTCTGGAGATGACCATATATGTTCAGCCTGCATTTTTGCCTAGCTCCCTCACCTCCGTTGGAGCTGTGAGAAACCATGAGGTAAAAGTTTTTTCCCCTTCCTCTTTGATTCTTTATGAAACATTGTCTTTCCTGTCTGTTTCTTTTAGTGGTAGGTCTAAAGTAATTGAGGCTTTTCTTCTTCCTTCCAGAGCACACACATTATTATATAGCTGTATAGGAATTGTAATTAGATGATAATCAAACTTTGAGTGGATTTATGGGAGTGGCTCAGTCAGGAAGTCTGTGATCCTGAAGCTGAGACGGTTGGGCTTGTTTTAATAAGTAGGCCAGTGGACGTTTTTTCAGATTTCTAAAGAGAGAGAACGTGATGAGCAGTTGGAAATTGGTGATGATTTAGACTTTCGGATTTGAGCTGTCTCTTTCAATGAATAGAAGTTCATCTGGAGAATCTGGCTCTAGGATCAACTTAACCGTGTTGAGAGTGAACACCAAGTTTGGTTTTAAAGCCACAGGCCTTGGCTTTGCCTGGGCCGGGTGTCTGGTGGAAAGCAGTTGCTCATGGGCGTGCTGCCATCAGGGGTGCAAACCACTGAGCTCCCTCCACACAGGGCTTCGACTTGGTCTGTAATGTTCTAAAGCCCGGTTGGAAAAGCCTTAGGGTTGGGGGATGACTCTGGCCCAGCTCTTCAGTTTTGGACAGGTCAATGGAGTCTGCCTGGGTGGCAGAATCAAGGCCTGGACTTCTCTCGAATCACTTGGGCACTTTGGAGGTGACAAGATCTGGTACCAACCCAGTCTTCAAGTTCTGTGTCCTCTGGTGTGCCTCTTCCTCTGCCTTAGGCCGTGGGAGACACTGATCTGAGTCTGGCCTTGCTTCTTCCTCCCTTTCAAGACGGCGAGCAAAGGATGCAGAAAGGACTCGGCTTTGGCTCTCGGAGGCCTTGCCTGGTTCCTAGAGCCTCAGCCGGGACAGGCCCTCATTGGGGACTGTGTTTCCACTTGAATGGCTCTAATAAAAGGCAACAGTCCAGTAAAAGCAATCAGAGCTGTGCTCCAGAGACGCTTTGCCCTCTCTCATTATTTATAATGCGTGTTTTAATCTTATCTTCTCTGTGTAATAAAATAGTCTAGTGGCTAAAAATTGAAGGTTTTTTTTTTAATTATTTATTTTATGTATATGAGTATGCTGTTGCTATCTTCAGACACACCAGAAGAGGGCATCAGATCCCATTACAGATGGTTGTGAGCCACCCTGTGGTTGCTGGGAATTGAACTCAGGACCTCTGGAAGAGCAGTTGGTGCTCTTAACTGCTGAGCCATCTCTCCACCCCAAAATCTAATTTCTTTGTATTTTTCTTTTTTCTCTTTTTCTTTTTTTCTCTTTTTCTTTTTTCTTGCCTGAGATCTGCCATTTTTTAGCTGTGTGTCCTGTGGAGGATACTCTGCCTCTCTGTGTCATAGGTCCCTCATTGATTAAATTGGGATAATAGCACCTGCCTCCTAGGATTGTTGTAGAGTCTGTGTGATGTGCAAGTGCCAGACATAATGGTATGTACCCAGTAAAAGCTGCTATCATTTATTAATAAATTCTTACAACATTGAGTAATCCATTATGCAGCCTGCCTCTGCCACTTTGGAATGTATTTCGTCACAGAAATATAAACCTGTTGTGAGGGCTTTCTTCTTCCTCTCTTTCCTCCCCCCCACCCCTCCGTTTTGGTTTTTCAAGACAAGGTTTCTCTGTGTAACCCTGGCTGTCTTGGAACTCCCTCAGTAGACCAGGCTAGTCTTGAACTCACTGAGCTCTGCCTGCTTCCTGGGTGGCTACCACCATCTACTGTTTCCTTTCTTCCTTTCTTAGCATCTCACTGTAGCCCAGAAGGGTCTTGAACTCACCACATGGTTGAAAAGGACTTTGAAGTTCTCACCCTTCTGTCTTGGCCTCCTGGTGCTGGGATCACAGACTACCAGCCCTGCACTATCTGGTCCTGTCTATGTGGTGTGAGCGAGGAACTTGAGGTTTACAGCATGCTAGGCAAGCCCCCACCAACTGCCCTACCATCTCCTTTGATGTATTTTTTTTTTTTAACTTTTCAGAACTCCCACTTATACTATGTCAGGGGGCGTGTACAGTGAAGGAGTTCAAGGAACTGCCCTATAAGAACTAACCAGGGAGGAGAACGATTTGGATGAATGAAACTGCAGAAGCAAATGAAGGTCTCATAACATGGAGAGACCCGCTGTCACTCATCTGCCCTTCTAAACCTGTCGCAACTGGGACTGATCCTCGCAGCCTAAGCTTGGCAAAGGCTGTCAACTCAAAGATGGTCAGGCACCGTCCAGGAAGAAAGCATGAAGGTTGTAATTGTTTTGTGGTTTGCCAGAGCTCTCTGGCTGACTCTAGTCACAGAGTCTAGGCAGTGTGGGGATGCTCTTTCAAGTGGGAAATGGACAGTGGGCCTCTGAGTTGTAGAAACTCACTCCTCCTGGGGTTGTGTCCCTTCCCTGTTCTGGAATGCTGTAGGAGAGGTTTACCCATTCTCCTTTCTATGGCTGGATTAACCCCATCTTGCAGCTCTTGTTCATTGGTTTGTTTTCCTTTTTGGGCTGGAGCGTGAACCAGAGCACAGAGCAAGGTAGCTGATGTTGACGTTGGGACCACTGGTTTCGTTCTCCCTGGTTTCTTTCGTTCTCTCTGGTTTCCCTTCAACTTTCTGTCTCATGCATCCTTCTGGTAGGAGGTCTCTTTTAATATTTGCACAAATTGGTAGACGGTTGCTCTGTGCTGTTTATAGCTGGGGCAGGGATGAGAAGCTCCCTTGGGTATATTTATTTTTTTCTAATCGAGCTTGAGGATTCTGGGGCTCCAGCTGCTCCTGTTCTGAACTAGGTGTGGCTCCTGGCCACAGGGCTTCATTTGGGAGAGTGTAGACTTGGCCTAGGCTGTGTTTTCTTCTTCACAGTCTGAATTCCCAGTGGTACCCTGTGTTAACCACCAGGGTGCTTAGTTTTCTGCATCTCATTAATTTGTCATTATGCGTATTCAAAGGCACTCAGGGAAAATAGCTCTGAACTTAGAATCCTGTGAACCTTCAAGTTCTCTCATGCTCTTGTAGCTTGCCATGATTTTCAAAGTTGTGGGGAGTTTTGAATGCCCAGAGCCTCGCTCTGTTATTTCTACAGCTCACTCCCTGAAGGCGCTGGGGTCCAGCTAATCTGACCTGTTGAGTAGCTGGGAGCTCCAACTCCATCTCTCCATTCTTGGATCCCTGAGTCCTAAGTTACATTTCCCTGCCGACCAGCTGCCTTCTTGGGGCTCCCAGCCTCTAGTCTGTCTCAAGTCATTTTCCAGATCAGAACATTTCACTTGATCTATGCAATCATCCTTTTAAAAAATAAATACGTTCTCAGTCATCCCTCCACATTGGTCCATTGCCCTGCATCCCACGCTGCATGCTGGGTGTCGTCCTGTTTAACCAGGTGAGGCCTTGGACCAGCCACGTGTGTGTGTGTGTGTGTGTGTGTGTGTGTGTGCTGCTGCTTTGCTGGGGTGTCATAACATTTCTAAACGTCAGCTCACCCTTTCTCTACTCCACCACCACTTTGTGGACCGGCAGCAAACAGCTCTCAGATGAGCCGGTTTCAGTCCACAGTCCTCAGCCACGGGCTCCAGCAGGACCTCTCTGAGTCTTGCCAGAATGGAATGGCAAGTTCAGAAATACATTTCTGGGCTGGAACTGTGTGGCTTATCTAACATTCACGAGGCTCTGGGCTCAGCCCTCCAGAGCCCCTACATTCCCTGAAAAAAGAAACAGCTTCCCAATCCTGAGTTACGCTGATGAAGATGAAGGATCCCCTGGCTCCTCGAAGCTTTGCAGTCAAGTCCACAGCCCGGCTGCTCACCCCTCACTCCGTGGCTCCACAGGATTCTGTCTTTTGCATCCCTGGGCTCTGCCAAGGTCCTCGCCCATCCGCCTGGGTTTGGCGCTTCCTGGTATCCCTGCTTTTAGAAGCTTTCCTATCTCTACCAACTTATGTTCACTAATTAGCCATCTTTTGGTATGCTTTGCTCTGTGGTAAGGGGAAGGCAGCTTGTGCCAGTTGATTCTTGCCTCCCATCGCGCAGGACCTGGGGATGGTCCTCAGATCGGCAGGTTTGTGGTGACAGCCGTTACCCTCTGAGACATCTTGCCAGCCTTTATTGTGTTTCATGAGGTAGTCTCTTATCAGTTACTTTAAGGTTTTCATTTTCAGTCAGTGAGTTTTACAAGTCTCTTCATCACTTCCCTCAGTGACTCTCTTATAATCCCACATGAAAGACCCTCACTGGATGTATGGCGAGTCCCGGCTTTTCTGTGAGTGCCTCATTACTTTCATACGTGTCTCCAGAAACGTGTAGCAGCAGCACATGTCTGTGGGTAGAGTGTGGTATTTCCTGTCACTTTCTCCTCAGTAGACTGTTCACCAACAGTGCGCCTATGCATTGTTTGTTTGTTTGTTTATTCATATTGGGATAGGTCGGGCTGTTCCAGAACTTGCTCTGTAGACCAGGCTGGCCTTGTACTCACAGGGATTCACCTGCCTCTGCGTCCTGAGTGCTGTGAGTAAAGGCATGTGCAACCATTGCCTGACTGCTCCCATAGATCTTACGCACATAGTTTTGAAAGATCTCCTGGTATTCTCCATCAGACTGGAAGCTCTGTGAGGACGGAATCCAAATGAAGGAGGGGGAGGGTGATCCGCACCAGGTGCTGGAAAACAGCATGATGTCCTAGAAAGCAGGTGTGTGGCTTTCAGATTGATAGCTCATGGTGGTTTTCATGTGGCTTGAAATATGCACCTTTTCCAGGTGTAGTGGCACATGCCTTTAATCCCAGCAGAGGCAGGCAGATCTTAGAGTTTGAGGCCAGCCTGGTCTACAGAGCAAGTTCCAGGACAGCTAGAGCTACACAGAGAATATACTCTGTACAGTTTGTGGTTTTGTTTTGTTTGTATTTTGGATTTTTGTTTCTTTCTCTTTTTTTAAGGAAAGGGCTCACCCTGGCTGGCCTTGAACTCTGGATTCTTTTGTCTCTGCCTCCTGGATGTTGGAATTCCCGTCTTATTCTTTTTTTGTTTGTTTGTTTGTTTGTTTTTGAGACAAGGTCTTACTGTGTAGCCCCCCAATGGCCTAGAACCTACTGTGCAGACCAGTTGGCCTTGGACTCTCAAAGATCAGCAGCCTGCCTCTGCTTCCTGCCTCCATGCATTACTGTGTATGAGGTCTTTTTTTCTAATTTAATTTTTTTATGGGTATGGGTGTGTGCACTATGTGGATGCAAGAGCCCATAGAGGTCAGAAGAGGGCATTGGATCCTCTAGACGTGGAGTTACAGAGAGTTGTGAGCTGCCTTGTGGGTACTGGGAACTGAACCGGGTCCTTCTGCAAGTGACTGCTTTCTTAACTGAGTCATGATGAGCTTTAAAGTGTGTGTGTGTGTGTGAGAGAGAGAGAGAGAGAGAGAGAAACAGAGACAGAGAGAGAGACCAACCAGAGGTCAAACCTAGGGCCTTGCTCACTCTAAACAAATAGTACCTTTGAGCTTAATAAGGAGAGTCAGTAGCTTCTTGTGCCCTGTAATTCTGTGTTCAAAAATAGGAAAAAGCATGACTCTCCCTCTTTGAAATGTTGACTTAGTGCATTAAAATAGTCTCATACGCAGACCTGTGATTTGAAGCCTCTCTGTTTCTTAAATGCGTTACATTTCTCTATCCTCCTTTTCCCAGGAACTCAAAATGCGTGTCTAGTCCCTCAGACGGCTACTAGTGATCAGTGTGGGTGTCGGTTAACTTTAAACATTTCCAAGTACATTAAGAGTCAGAGAATTGAAGTAAAGAGAACCAGTGATGAGTTCTGGGGTCTCTGCTGGAGTTCTGGGGTCTCAGTGCTGGGTGAAAGTTTGGCTGTCCTCTCTTAAATTGGAGTCTTTCCTTTCTGTTTGTGAGTGAAAATGTATCTTGAAAAGCATTTACATCAAACCTGTTTCATGGCACAGGAGGAGGCAGGCTGGTGTCTTCCAGGCACATGAGAACGTGTGTGGAGAATTCTGAGATGAGACAGCCCAGTCAACTACTTAACACATTTGCTACTGGTTGGCAAGGCGGGAGGCCCCAGATGTCTTCTGCCCTTTTTGTGGTGGTGATTTCTAAGCCCCTCCTTCCCCCTCTCTTTTTAACGATTTGGGTTTGGTTTTTTTTTTTTTTTTAGTTCAGCCAGTGACGAGCCCCCAACTCCCCTTTATCCTATGCAAAGCCTGCAGTGCTTTTGTTCAGTGACAAAATTGAACTTCAGGTGTCCTGTGGAGATCTAGGGCTAAAGCAGTCCTCCCCTTTATGAAGGTTTCAGTAACGGCTGTTCCAACTTCCAGTGAGCTCTCAAACACGTGCTCTTCGCTTTAGGACAAGGAGAGGTATGGTAATTACACGTTGCCCCACACGATTCTGCGTCAGGGAAACCCTACAGTGGAGATGTTTGTTCTGGGGCATCTGTGGTTAAAAGCAAAATGTAAATATTCCGCTGCTCACCAGCCTTAACTCTCGGACCAGAGAAATGGTGTCTTTTTTTCTTTGTATTTGTATCAGAAAATTCCTTTTTCAGAAACAATTTAAACAACATTCCGTTTTCCTTTCTACTGACTCTTTCCTCTCTCTGCTCCCCACTCGACTTCCTATAGAGATGCCGATTACAGATAAATCTGAGCAACATTTCCACGGTAAGGTCACTTTCATCCTGGATTGGTCCTGAAGAGTCACGAAGCTGGGTGTGACCAGGGCTGCGGGACTGTGGGAAGGACCTTTGCTTTCTTTGGAGAATTTTCTCCAGGCCCACTCCACTCTACGGCTTTTATTTTTGGGGAGGGGTCTGAGGTCAATATCCCTGTCATAAAAATCTGAATGGATCCAGTCTGCTCAGAATCCCAGAGATGTTGCCCTCTTTCCCTTAAAACACAATCAGGTCAAAAGAGTTTTCAGTGGATCAGCATTCCCAATCTGTTACTCAGTTTTCAGGGTTTAATTTGAAATCTAAAGATTGGGCCAAACAACTCACAGCAGGGCCCTGAGAGCAATGGAGGGGTGCAGATGTGGGTGTGGGTGCAAGTTTCTCAGCTCCAGGCGTTACATGTGTGTGACGCCCAAATTCATTTACCCCCAGGGACTTTCAGGAAAGTCCCATCTTTTTTTTTTTTTTTTCCCCCTGAGGCAGGGTTTCTCTGTATAGCCCTGGCTGTCCTGGAACTCACTCTGTAGACCAGGCTGGCCTCGAACTCAGAAATCCGCCTGCCTCTGCCTCCCAAGTGCTGGGATTACAGGCGTGTGCCACCACCCCCCCCCCCCCCGACTGGGAACGTCCCATCTTTATAAGTGAGTATTTAAAATATAGTACCTAGCAAGTGAAGAAAGAATGCAGACTTGGGATCCAGGTCCTTAAGTCTGTGTCCTGGCTTCCACTTGCTTAGTGACTTCAGAGCAGGTTACATGGTTTCTGTGTCTCAAGTTTCCTGATCAATGAAGGCTGATAACTGTATCCATTGGATACATTGGGTGCTTCTGAGGCTGAAATGAATTAATGTACAAAGCTGTGTGAACAGTGGCTAGTGTGGAGTGGGTGCCACGTGGTGTGAACAGTGGCTGGCATGGAGCTGGTGCCACGTGTTTGTCCCAGGCACTTGATAGCTCATTCTACCCTTTATGCACATTCTGATTCTAGGAGGGAGGGGTTCTCAGCCTTTGTTTTTCTTTAGACACCCTTCCTCCTTCCAAAGCATCTTTCTTCCTTCCTTTGCATATAGTGGTCTCTTATGTTCCCTAGTTTCTCTTTGGTTTCTTTCTAGGACAGTGACCATGGCTTGTTTCTTGTTGTTTTGATGACATATTGATATTTATGTGTGTATTGGGGGGAATTGGACTCAGGGCCTCATGTGTGTTAAGCACAGACTTCTATTCTTATTTTAAAAGGAGACTTATTTCATTTTGTTTATATGTATGTGTGTCTGTGAGCATGTAGTTCATGAGTGCAGTTGCACTCAGAGGCCAGAAGAGGGCATCAAATCCCCTTGGAGCTGGAGTATAGGCAGTTCTGAGCCCACTGATGTTCTGGGACCCAGACTCCAGTCCTCTGGAAGGACCACAAGTGCTCTTAACTGTTGAGCCATCTAGGTAGTACTCCATATTTATATTTCAGAATTTGAATGTGACTGTATTTCCAGACCATACCTATGATAATTCAGTCAAATACTCAGTTCTATTGAGTGGGTCTTATTTTCTCTTTCACAGTGGGAATGAGTAGAGGAGAGTCTGGGCACATCCCTCTTGTTACTTATCTACAAACTTTTTATCCTAGTGGTCTTTACACATCAGGTAGGTAAGAGAAAGTGGGCCTAGAGAGATGGGGAAGCCTTGCCTCATACTCGTGAGGCCTGAAGATCCTTATCAGCCCTGCATAAAGCTGCGGCGTGGGCCTCGCCTGTGTTCCCTGTGCCGGGAAGGTGGTTTGTGGGCCAGCCAAGTAGCAGACTCTGCAATCCTCAGATTCAGTGAGAGACTGTCTCAAAAAAAATAAGGTGTTGAATAATTGGCATTGGCTTCCACGTGGATGGTCACACAAACATACACTGACACACAAGAACACACACAAAATAGGACAGTGTGTCAAAAAAAAAAAAAAACCAAAAAACTTGTGGGGCTGGAGAGATGGCTCAGTGGTTAAGAGCACTGGCTGCTCTTCCAGAGGTCCTGAGTTCAATTCTCAGCACCCACATGGTGGCTCACAACCATCTGTGATGGGATCTGATGCCCTCTTCTGGAGTGTCTGAAGACAGCAACAGTGTACTCACATAAAATGAGTAATAAATCTTTTTAAAAAACACATTGTGGAAGTTTTCACTGTGTGTGCTCAGGTGCATGGTATTTAGTATGAGGCATCAGGAGGCTCCAGACACTCATCATAGCCCCACCCTCCCAGTTCCTCCTTCCCCCCTTCTGTTTGTCCCCTATTGTATAAACTGTTCTACTTGTACAATAGCAGTCATACCCACTGGGCCATCTCCCTAGCTCTTGCATTGGCTCTTCTGATAATCACGGCACACGGGTGACCTTTCAGTCACCCAGGATTCCAGGGTCTTCTCTAGCAGTCAGATGCCTGGACAGATGGGGATGGAGTTCAGATTCTCCAGAGTTCTCATTTTAAGAGTCAGTTTAGATGTGGTCAGTTCCTACACTCTGTTGAGATCATTGTTTGTTGATCTGCCTACCACAATAGTCAGAGCCCCCTCCCAGGTTTGAAGTGTGATCTGTGTGACTGACAGAGCCTGGGTGATAGACTGCCGAGCACAGAGCCCCTCCTCCAGGATAACTGTGGTCTGACTCTCCCTCTGTTAGCCTGTCCACTACAGGAGAGCTTAGGACTTCTTTACCTTTTCTCTCTTCAGGAAAGTTGGTGTGAAGGGGCTTTGTACTTGGTAAACCCACGTTTGTTCCTAAGCGATCACCTCTCCCACGTGGTCAGTGAATAAGCTGTAGTGAATCTGCTAAAGGGCAGATGTCAAGTTCACCAGCCAGTGGTTCACAGGATCTGCCCCCTGGAAGGTCCGTGTGCCTTCCCTCTGTTGGTTTCGGGTCACGACAATGGCTGGCAACCTCACTGCACCTTTTCCTCTTGGCTCTAAGTCCCACCTCAACAGAGCAGCATGGCTGGGCCGGAGGGGCATGCAGGCCGAACTAGTAAATTCGTTTCCTGTAGAGGACCTTGCACCCAAGTCTGTGCACGCTTGGTAGCTGCATGTAATTGAGGGTGTGCTCCATTGTCAAGGAGGCCCGGAGCATGTGCTTTCTGAGGGCCATGTGGCAACACAGAGTGCCTTATCCCAACCCCAGAACCCTGCTTCATCTGCTCATTAGGGCGCTAAGGAGCCTGAAGGAGTCTTTCTCACTCCCCCTCCCCAGGATGAGAATCCCACTGGCTAATTAGTGTGGCATTTACTTTCAGAATGAGCTAGCAGTAGATGCCAGGACTCAACAAAGAGATCTGGGGCCTTGCTGTAAAAAGACTTGTTTTTCACACTATTTGACTTTTTAGGACAAATCAGTCCATTTATTTTGATAATTTTTGTCCAATTTTGAAATGGATTTATTTTCTCCCTGACTGCATTTGCCCATTTACAATTGCCCATAGAATCCCAGTATTTGGGAAATGGAGGCAGAAGGAGCAAGAGTTCAGGGCCACCGTGAGCTACTTAACAAAAATGTTTTTCCGCTAAAACAAAAACAACAGAAAAAGATTACACAGGACTCTCTCAGATCCGGTAGAGTTTGGCACTGAAGACTCTTGGCTGCTCAACATTAGGCCTGGGATGACTTGGGATTAAGTGCCCCAAAGCACTTTCCAGGGAAATGAAATTTCCTCAGTTTGCACAAGGCCCCCGGATCCCACCCTTGGACGTGTTGCTCTAAGCCTGTACAAATGTTCTTAAGAGTAAAGTACTACTCAATACCACTTGGGCCTGCTGCCTTTCTCTAGGACTTAGGAAAATCATGTGCTTGCCGAGGCCGGCAGAACGCTGCCTTTGCAGCCCTTGGCTCGCCCTGATTCTGTTTCTGGCACCATCCAGTGCGCTCTGCCGCAGAGCCAGACTCCGTAATTCCAGGCCAATTCTAGGCTTCCCTAGGACCAAGACCTGGTTTGCCTTCACGAGGAAGATGGGGTTTACCTGTCTGTATCTAGCACAAGTAACAACAGGCTTTCTGTTGATCATGAACATTAGAAGCCACTTATACCCCTCGATTTAGCATAGGAACGTCTTTCCATTGGCAAGGGAGAGTGAGCATTTCAGTTTTTAATCATAAAATCAGACTCTTCCCCCAAAACAGCCAACGACGATGATAGTGTTTTGCACTCTTCTCCAGGAAAAGTTACACATATATGCTGCATGTAGAAATGTGTGCGCCTATGTGCCTATTGCACAATGGGTTGCACTTGGAATCCATTTGTTTTCTTGAAGGGAACTACATTAAAACATTCTGTCTTAGGGTGTGACTCTGGCAGGCTGCTTGGCAGGTATGCCCCCAGCCCCGAATTCATTCAACCCTCAGTAGCACACAAAAACAACGCTGGTGGCGCATAAAATCTGCATTAAATACAACAATAGCACTAATCACAATCCACATAAAAGGAAAGACTCAAAGGGAAAGATCTCAACTGTCGCTGCTTACCACAGTCTGCTCCCCACCCCCTGTGACCATTACCACAATCAGTATGTCTCTTCAGTGGCATTTGGACATCTGCAAACAAGTGTCTGTGCACGAAGCTTTTCTATATGTTCTTTTGAGTAGTTCTCATATACTATTATTTATTTAGAGACAGGGTCTTATTATGACTCCTTTACTGCCCTGGAACTTACTATGCAATACCAGGATGTCCTTGAGCTCACAGAGACCCCAGCTGCCTCTGCCTCCCAAGCACTGGGATTAGAGGTGTTAAGTACACCCTGCTATTATAATTTTTTCACCTTTTTTTTTTTTGAGACTGGGTTTCTCTGCCTAATAGCCCTGGATGTCCCGGAGCTCACTTTGTAGACTGGGCTAGCCTCGAACTCAGAAACCCACCTGCCTCTGCCTCCCGAGTGCTGGGATCAAAGATATGCACCACTACTACTATTATAATTTTTGACTGTATACTGGTGGTTGATGGAGACAAAAAGTGAGTCCTGTGTAACTTTGATGTCCGCCTTGACATAGACCTGCACACAACCCAAAGCACAGAACCCCAGGACCACCACTGTGATTGGCAGGAAGACCTGGTGTGGCATGTGCCAGCGGTACAACAGCTGGAGCGCTTGGAGGACGGTTTTCCACTCCTCCACTTGAGCCCCTCCCAGACTGAATCAAAGCAATGAGACTCCCACTGCCGTCTGATGAATTCAGAAGTTCACTTTCTAAAGCAGTCAGTCTTCCCTTCTAGAAGCATTCAGACTCATCCAGGAACAAAGGATTTTCCCATGCTGGGCACTTGCTTTCTGCCTGACCTTCTCTGGCAACTGCTATCAGGTAGCCTGTATTTAATTCAGATTTGATGTGCTAAAGTGTACTCTGTTTTCAGAAAACCTAACACCCTTCAAATCTGAAGCTATGAAAGAGGAAAATGAAAGGGCACAGCTTTCCAGTATTGAAGGCTCTTGGTTTTAGGGTCTGGAGTTCATAGCGTAATTTTTTCCTTCTCAGAGCCCCTCTCCCCTGCCATCTTAGGAATGTATCTGTTGCTTTGAGAAAAATGTACAAGGATTACATCAAAGCCTTCTTACGGAAGATTGAACATCTTCCCCTTTCCCAGGAACATTCCTCATTCTCTTCTGCATGAAGTAGCTGAGAAAAGCTAAAATTAATTTTCTTATGGGTCATGGTGCCCGGTTGCTTATGAAAGAATGAAAGGGTTGCCCTGGGAGTGTTTATTAAATAGACAGAGAAGGGCAGTTATGAAAGGTGAACTTTGCAAACTCCAGTGAATCGTAAAATGGGACATGCACAGCAAGCCCGAGAACCTGAATTCATATCCCCAGCACCCCTTAACTGCTGGGCTGGGTGGCTTAAGGACTGGAAGAGACAGCCCTCTTCGATTAAGCTCTGAATGCAGATTCAGTGTGCAGCCCGTAGGACAGAACAAAATGGGGGTGGCGCACACCACAGCCTGCTCTAACTCTATACAGCGTTCCTCTGTACGCAGCAGTAAGACACTGGAAACACTCCAAATGATCAGCAGCCGCAGAGTAGCTCCGTAAGTCAACATACCTCAGAATGGTGTGGAACAACCATTGAAAACAGAGGCTTTGCTAGACCACAGCCGTCTGTGTTGTGCAGAAAGGCAAGATTCCAGATTGCATATATAATACAATTCCAGCATAGTGTTAAATAACAGATACTTTAAAAAAAAAAAGATTGAGGTAACTGTGCCAGACGATTTGTTGTCAGAATGGTGGCATCGATGGGAAGTAGGTCTCTGATTTCCAGATGTTCTGAATAGAATTGGTTTTATGATAAAAATCCATGTATGTGGAGAAAATAAAGTGTTCCTTGTCAGAAAAGACTTGCATCTTGTTTGCGGAGCTTGGCTGTAGTAGTTTGTTCTTTTCCATATACTTAGTGGCTGAGTAGCCACACTCATCCTTGCCGCTTACAGAGCAAAGGATCATGGGGGAACTGGGACGGAGCACTAGTTTGAAGGCACAGACTTTAAGAAAGCCTTCTGGAAAGAATAACTTGAAAGTGACCTTTTCAAACGAAGGGGCGGGTAGTCCAGTGGATTAAGAAAGAAAGATGTTCCCGATATAAATAACCACGTGGGAACGGAGGGGAAAGCTGAGAAGGTTCATCTGATCCTGGTAGACAATGTCCGTACGCAGTGGAGGAGGTGATGTGAGCTTGCAAACTGCTGAGGGATGCGGCCATCTACCAGCAATGGGAACAGTTTACCTTCTTTAGGAAGCATTAGCTCAGGCTGGTGAGATGGTTCAGTGGTTAAGAGCACTGACTGCTCTTCCAGAGGTCCTGAGTTCAATTCCCAGCACCCACATGGTGACTCACAGCCATCTAGAGTGAGATCTGATGCTCAGAGTGAGCAGGACCAGAGTGAGAGAAAGGAAGAAAAAAAAGGAAGCATTAGCTTTCTGTCAGAGCTTCTGGAATACATGTGGGGAGGTGTGATTTTGTGGGTGAGGAGTCTCTGAAGCAGTGGTCCTTGCTCACGGCCTGTCTCAGGCTTAGTTCTGGGCTTGGAATAAGAAAGGTCTAAATTGGGAGGGGGGTTGATAAGTAGGGGGTGGGGATGGGATAGGGGTTTTTTGGAGGGGTAACAAGGAAAGGGGATAACATTTGAAATGTAAATAAAGCAAATGTCTAATAAAAAATGAAAAAATAAAGGTCTAAATTGCAGACATGCCCCAGAATAAGACACAGATGCATTTTGGACCAAGGAGACCACCCTCAAGGGCTCTGGAGATGACTCAGCCAATAAAGTGACAACCTCAGTTCAGATCCCCAGCATTGGGTCAAAGCTGGGTTTAGTGACATTGACCTGCAACTTCAGTGCTGTAGGGCAGAGACAGGCAGATTTCTAGAGCTCTGTGGACAGTTGGCGACCCCCCCCCCCACACACACACAAAGAGAGAGCTACCTTAAACCAACGAACCTTGATCTGGGCCAGATTGCAGGAATGCATTTTTTATAAACTTCCTTAGAGTGTAATGAAGGCCCTGTGTTAGTGAATTCCGTTTGTTAAATAAAACAAAGGAAATACTTTGTAAAAATTGGTGATGGGTGTGGTGTGTGAGGTCTATGGCGCGCTTGTAAAGGTTAGAGGACAGCTCTGAGCTATATCCACCTATATAGATATTGTTCTTAAAGGCACTTAGAAATATTTATATATGTGTTCCGGGAACAAGTGTTTTATATAGAAAATATACTTCCTGTTAGTGTTTTTGTTTCAGTTCAAATAGAGGTGTGGTTGACAGCAGAAGCATCAGGACCCCAGCGTCACCTGAGAAGCCACTTTCTCTTAGAACTTGTCCACATCTCCTCCTCTCAAGCTTTCAGAGCTCAGTCAAGGTTTTCATTCAGAGTTCCTGCCTTGTTGGGTTGTTACGGAGGCATGACTAGAAAGAGACATTTCTAGACTAGGAAGTCCTGAGGGTGGGGACCCAGCTTCTCATTATGTCTTAATTTGGCTCATTTGTGTTTCTGTCCTGTCTCCTGTCACCACCCTCCCATAACCCCCCCCCCTTACTTTCCCTCACCCCCCTCATCCCCCATCATCCCACTACCCCCCCCCATTGTCCCATCTCCCATTCCCCCATAATCCCCCACCCCACACCTCAGAGGATGTCACTGTGTAACCCTTGCTGGCCTGAAACTCTGTAGAGACCAGGCTGGCCTTGAACTTCTCCAGAGAGCCATCTGCCTCTGCCCCTACATGCTGGGATTAGAGACGTGCGCTACCAGGATAGCCATCATCGCTTATTAATAATAAATATTTGTCACAAGTATTTGTTGAAATAAAGAATGAAGGATTTGGACTAGCGATTAGAGGACCAGCAGGGCAGAAGTGTGGTGTGTGAGTCTGTAGTCCCAACTACTTAGAAAGCTGAAGCAGGAGGACTACTTAGTCTGTGTTTTGAGACCTGAGCAATGTACAACATAGACTCCATCCTTGGAGGGGTGAGTCTCAAAGTTTAACCACATAGGTGGTGTGTCATAATTACACACGTGTATAGGGTTAGGCACTGCTACCACTGAATTCTACCCTGGAAGCGTGTTGAGGGCTGTGTAGCCATCCTGTATTTTAATTAATTAATTAATTAATTAATTTAGTTTTTTTTTTGAGACAGGGTTTCCCTGGTTAGCCCTGGCTTTCCAGGAACTCAATTTTTAGACTAGGCTAGCCTCGGACTTATGTCGATGGCCTTTTTTCTGCCTCCTGAGGGCTGGGACTAAAGGTGTGCATCACCACTCCTGCACAGCACTCTGCTTTTACCAGTGAGGAAACTGAGGCTCAGAGAGCAGACGGAGGCCGCCTGACTGAGGTTCTAACTCTTCTTGTCTGCTTAGCATCTATCATAACGGCCCTTTTTTAAAAAAGACCCACCCGATATCTGTGAGCTGTTGCCAGATTTTATTTTGTTCACAGGCTAGAGAGAGAGAAGCTTGCTGAAGGGAGGGGCTCTTTCCCATGTGAGTTGATGTGTCCTGGTGTCTAGAAAATGGGACACTTTCCTGGTCCCAGGAGCCTGTTCCTGAGAGTGCAACGACCTTCCTGTGGCAAGGCCAGGGTCAGGCTGGGGACACAGGTCAGACCTCCTACGTGGAATGCCTCAAGTGGCTGTAACTCATGCAGAGAAAACAAACACGTTTCCGCTCTGTGCAGCAGCAGCAGCACGGCGTTCTTCAGGACAGAGCCCAGGCTGTGCAATAAAGACAGGGATGTAAAAAGAGCCAGGTGCTTCACTGTGAGTGCCACGCATCGGAGAGAAGACATTCCACACAGATGGCCCGGTGCGGAGGCGGCGGCGGCCAGGGTATTTTTTCCTGTTGGCCCATCAGGAAGGGAGAGAATCCCCTGACCTGCTGCCTGTCCAGGCAGTGTGCACCCTTCCCGTGTTGTGTTGAGAGATAGCTGTGACCCAAGAGAGCCCTTGGCACTGGTCGCTGGGCCTGAGGTCACGGGAACTTGGCCTGTTGCTTTCAGGAGGTCTTTCCAAGCTGAGCAGGAACATAGGGAAACAGGAATTTAACACATCATTGGCCTGAACTCAGGCCTTTGAGAGTGGGGCTGTGGGGTCACACTTGTGACTTTATGGGGCATGAGGGATAGAGATGTTCTGAAACTTAGGAGTTCAGATCCATTCCAAAGACAATTCTTATTTTATTTTTTAGATAGAGTCTTATGTAATCCAGGCTGGCCTCAGACTTGCCTTACACGAGTGTAACCTGGGACTCTTATTACTCTGGGGTTACAGATGTGTGCTGTTAGACCCTGGTTTATGGAGTGCTAGGAATCGAACTCCGAGCTTCACGTATGCCAGACAAGCACCCTGCCAACTGAGTTTCTTCTCTGCTTCCCTAAAGCCAGTTCTTTGGGTTTTTTTAAAGATTTTTTTTGAGGGGGGAGGTGCTAGGTGTGGTGATGCCTGCTTTAATCCCAGCACTTGGGAGTCAGATCTCTGAGTTCAAGACCAACCTGGTCAACATATCAAGTTTCAGGACATCCAGGTTATGGTAGAGAGACCCATTCTCAGCCCCCTCCTCAAATTACTTTTAATTGTGTGCGTGTCTATGTGTGTGTGTCTACGTGTGTGTGTGTCTACGTGTGTGTGTGTGTGTAGGTGTGTGCACATGAGTATTTATTCCTGCAGAGGCCAAAGATAGCAGATTCCCTTGGAGTTGTAATTGCAGGTGGTTGTAAACCACCCTATGTGAGCGCTGTTAACCAAACTTGAGTCCTCTGGAAGAATAGTGAACGGTCTTAATCCCTGAGCCATCTCTCCAGCCCCTGCAGCGAGCTCTTGTTCATTAATTATCTTGGCATAGTTTCATCTACTCAATGAAACCCTAACACATCTCCTTGGAGTGTGCATTGGAGTTTGCTATAAAAAGAGGAAATAGAGTCTGAAGCTACAAGACTGCTTGTGGCTGCGGTCGTCTCCCACTAGGAGATTATTATGTTGGTAAAGTCATCTTTCTCTAGTTTGGGTTCTTTAGCATGGGCACTGATTCCTTACAGAGTAATAATTACAACCAACCGGTTTATGGTTTGACATCTATACAGGTTAACAAGGTGTACAGCCGGAGAGTTCTAACAGGCTTACTGTCGCGTGGCATGAAGCATAAAAGCTTATCCTTGTCATGTCCTCATGAGAGATGGCAGTCAAGGAGGTGGGGGAGAGGCTGGTGAGCCACATTTGAGATACCTTGTTCTGCTCATGATGTCGGTGAGAGAGTACTGGTCCGGAGCATCTCCTGAGCTGGAGGGTGCCGTTATCATTAGCGTTATATATCCCTCAGTGAGCTCCTCCTAGGTTCCAAGGACCCCATTATGAGGTGCCCCTTGCATATTATCTTATAGGCTCTTTTAATAGTCCATGAAGTAGGTACACTAATTCTTCCCTAACCACAATTCTGTCTTGCATGGTTTCAGTTACCCATGGTCAGCTGTGGTCTGAAAATACTAAATGGAAAATTTCACAGATAGACAATTTGTTAGTTTTAAATTACATGCTAGGGGGCTAGGTATATAGCTAGTGGAGTGGCATAGTACTTGCCAAGCATGCGTGAAACCCTAGGTTCAATTCCTACTCAACAAAACAGAAATTACATGCTGTGAGCTGAGAATAGCAGGATAAAATCTGGCACTGTCCCTCGCTACCCAGAATGACACTCATCCTATTGCAGTGTATCCCTGTCCTTTGCACAGTGTATCCCTGTCCTTTGCACAGTGTATCCCTATCCTTTGCACAATGTATCCATATTCTTTGCACAGTGTATCCCTATCCTTTGTGCAGTGTATCCATGTGGTATATGCTACCTGCCTGTTAGTCACTTAGCCTTCTCAGTTATTCTACCTAGAACTGCTGTTTCACTACTTCAGTGTTGTATTCAAATAATTCTTATTTCACAATGTCGTGGGAGCACAGGAGTAGTGGTGCAGAGGAGGTCAGGGCAACCCACATAATATAGATAATATAAATGTAGGATTGAGTACTATCTGTGGCTTCAGGCTAGAGTCTCCAGATGTATCCTTCCTGGTTGAGGGGCCTCTAGAAACAAATATAAAGCAGGTTATGTATCGACCAATTGATGACAGCTTTGTAAATAGAGCTCCCAGGATCCCAGCCCTGAGCATCCCCTAGGAGCACTGCTTCAGCACTTGCTAATTTACTGTTGCAATGGCTTTTCACACCAGGGTGTTGGGCCCAAAACTTAGGTGTTTGTGTTGTGCAGCTATAGGCATTCCCACACCTGGGCTTTCAGGCAGGGGCCTGCTTGTAGATAGATCCCTTTGCCCCCACAGACCCAGGCTCAGCATTCCACCCAAACTGTATCAGTTTCCTTTTCTGTTTTTCTGTGGCTTCCCACATTATGATCTGTGAAACCAGGGTACAGTTGGCTGTTGTTGGTCATGGTATTTCTGTTGTGTAAAGTCCCTGCAAACAGTGACTTAGCTTATATTCCTAGGGGATGCTTGATTAGGATTCTGGGAGCTCTGTTCAGTGTTTTCATCAGCTGCTCAAATATAACTTTGTTTCATGTGTGCTTCTGTTTGGACACTTTGGTCTCACATCTATAGGTTTCACTAAAATACAAATTAACTAGCATAAATTTTATATTCATACTTTATGTAAATTATTCATGTGTATATAATTTATTAATATTGAGATGATGAGCTCATAGCCAACAGCACTATAGCTCATGATTGAGCAAAAGTTATCTATGGGGCCAGTGCATGGTTCAGCCATAAAGGTGCTTGTCTGCGTCCTGGCTGCCTAAGTTGAATCCCTGGATCCCTGGGAAGGTAGACGGAGAGAACCAACATCACAGGGATATTCTTTGATCTCCACATGTGTACTGTGGCACATTCACCTGCACACACATACTATACATGTACACACATAGAGTACTAATTAAATTCATTATTGGCTAATTAAAATATTGGCTAATAAATATTAATTAATAGCTAGATGGGGAAGATGTGGGTGGGAGGTATGGGGTGAAGGGATATTGTGGCTTGGGCCCTCATGATGGCTGCTGATGAGATTGGGTGGGTAGCAGCAGTGTGTAGCACAGTAGACTGGAGCCGCACCATCTGGTACAGTAGCTACAAGCCAAGCGTGACTCTCGAGTACATTGCAAGGCCGGTTGTGGTTGGGGTGTGCCGTGATAATTGCATGCCAGACATCAAAGACTCAGTGTGAGAATAAGAATATAAAACAACTCATTAATAGTTTTTATATTAATTACATGTCGGAGCGATAATCTTGTGAAATACTGGGGTGTTGGATTAAGTAAATTCCAGCTCCAAGACAGGCTTCCTTCCATTTTTCTCTTTTTTTCTTTTCCTTTTTAAATGAGGCAGTATCTCTCTGTGTAGCCCAGGCTGGCTGTGAACTCATAATTCTCCTGCCTCAGCCTTCTGAGTGCTGGGATTACTGACAGGTGCCCTACTATTCCTGAATACTTTCTACCTTTCAATGTGGCTATAAATAGAATTTTAGGTTGCACAGAGTTCTCGTGGACAGCGCTGGAAAGAGAGGAAAGAGGACACGCTGAGCACTGCCCCAGATCAGCCGAGTGGGGATTGGAAAGAGGGAGTGGGTTTGAGAACTGTCGGGGCATATGGTGGGGACTGTAGCCTAGCTTTGGTGGGGGCAGTGAGATGTGTCGCTAATGTCCCCAGCTGAGGGGGTTTGTGGGACAGCTGGGGCAAGGTCTACAGGGAGGTAGGTCTCTGCCTGAGAATGGCAGCCCCCCTCCCCCCCCCCCCCCCCCCCCCCCCCCCCCGAGCTGGGCTGAGAGCTGCAGAGGGAGATGACTTGAGGGAGGGCTGCTGGGAATATAAGCAGGGCCCTGGAGCAGAAGCGCGGAGGCCGGACGTGCTCTCCGTCTCCAAAGTGCTCTCTGTCTCCAAAGTGCTCTCTCTCTGGTCCGAATGCAGACTTTGGCAAAACTTGAAGACACTGCTTCTGCTTCTCAGTGTAAGCAAGGTGGCAAAAATCACAAAACAAGTTGGTTGCTTGTTTGTTTTGTTCAGTTTTTTTTGATTGGCTTTTAGCTGAAGATGATCTTGAACTTAGGCTCCTTTGCTCTCTCTGCTGCTAAGGATACAGGTATGGGCTACCACACCTGCTTTATGTAGTGCTGGGTATCAGAATCCATAGCCTGGTGCATGGTAAACAAGTATTCTACCAACCAAGCTTCCTAGAGCAGCCTTTGTTTGTTTGTTTGTTTGTTTGTTTATAGGCAGACATGGTTTCTCTGTATAGCTCTGGCTGTCCCGAAACTCACTCTGTAGACCATACTGGCCCCAAACTCAGAGATCCACCTGCCTCTGCCTCCCAGGACTTAAGGCATGTGTCACCGCCGCTGGGCTCTACTTTATTCTTGTTAATAAACATGTGACACTATACTGTTTCCACTTTGTGCTCGCCACATCTCTAAAGCTTCACAGGATACCCCCTCCCCTTCCTGTTTTCATCAAGTGCCTCGCTCAGAGTCACCTATGGTAACGCGTGCGGGGCTCTAACGCCTATCTACCGTAGCCTGGCAGCGTGACTTAGACTCCCGGGCAAGCCTGAGACGCGCCCTGGCAAGAAGTAACTGCCTCGAGTTTCTCAGACCACAGAAACAAAACAAACCAGAAGCTACCCTTCTTAGAGCTGGCCTTGAGGGAGTTCTGGTGATGGATGGCGAGTTGTGGAAGATTCTGCATTCCAGGGGGCTGAGGTCAGTGCACGTGCGCATGAGCTGCAGGGCCCTGGCTTCCAGCACTCAGGCAGGCTCCCGCACCTAGGTTTAGATCCTCTGCGTCTTGGACATCTTGTTGTTCAAGGGCTCCGTTCCTGTGTTTTCCTGCTTTTTATCTTTTTCTGCTCTTTGCAGCCTTTCCATGGAAGAGTCCTCGGTTCCGCACTCAAGGGAACCCCGTCGCCGACCTTTCTGGTCCAGTTCAGGCCCTGCTGGAAGGAACACCACCCTCCCACCCCCATCTGCCTGTCCAGACTCCTGCCTGAGGTTTTACAGTGTGCGTCCACTTCCATACATGGAAGTAGCTCGCCAGCTTGCAGAAGAGCCTGCAGCAGGAGGCTGTTTCCCCACAGCTGACAACCACTCGGCTTACATTTTTAAAAAAAATGTATTGATCTTAAAAGGCCCCAGCTCTCAGCGCACGTGTCTGTAAAGAGAGAACTCCACTGCCTCACCGAGAGCGCGCTCGAAGCAGGTTGGGCCCGAATGCTGAATGTGCTGTATTGAACAACTGTTTGGGGCTCTAGAAAGACCTGCTGATGTGCTTTTGGAAAAAGAAATAGACTGTGTGTGTATGTGTGTGTGTGTGTATGTGTGTGTGCTGTTACCAAGCATATATACACTTGTTTTTCTCCAGTGCTGCACCACTGAGGACTGGCTCTACTCCATTGGTGTCCTTTTCCTTTTCGAGTTGATAAAAAGAAAAGATCTGATGGACCAGCTAGAGTGTCGTGTGAGATGAAATGAAATGGTTAAGCCAGCCCAGACCCAGGCCCAAGTATTCATGTATGTAGACTGTGAAATCGCTAAGAAGTCTCCTTTTTGTTTGAGAGCTTTAGCTTTCTCTCAGCATTGCTTTCTGTAATGCACAGAACTAAGATTTGTCTTGAGTTTTGTTTGCCTTTGGTCCCCAAGTGGTCAAAGATGGTAGAAAGCAGTATTTTACAGCAAGAGATTTTAAAGTGCCTTGGGGTGTGGGCACCACGATGACGACAACGAGGAGGACATGGATTGAATGCCAAGCATGTATGGTGGCATTAAGGGGGTTATGGATGGGGATAGGTTTGAGGGTAGCCTAAGCTATACTCTAAGATACCCCACCCTACCCCATCTTAGAAAAATAAATACATAATGTGGATTTCCTAAGCTGCCGTCTTTCCTGGTGTGGGCTGGCTAGGAGCCCTAATGCCGGATGCACTGTTCACCATGCCATCTGGTTCTTTCTCCTGCTGCCACCTCAGGCTCAGCCTTTTCACTTCATTTTCTGTCTAGTGGCTCAGAGCTAGTTAATGGTGATCTCTGCGCTTCATTAGAGTGGAATCTGAATTATTTAAAAGCCATCATTCAAGACTGTAACATTCTGGAAATACACTGCTGAACTCTTTGCTTGGGAGGGGGAGTGGGGGTGAGCCCCCGCCCCCTAGCCTGATAGTTCTTTTACTGCGCTGTCCACCCAGACACCAGCCGCAGTCTCTGCCTTCCATAAGATCTTGACAAGAAAACCATACCTGCTAGGCCTCTCCCATCGCTATTTATTTTGCGCTTAAAATAGCAAACCTTAAACTCTATCTCTGTGCCCACTCCCTTTCCCCCACCGGATCCTCTCTTTAATTGTATAAAAAGATTTTGAAATTCTTCCTTGATTTTTCCTGCCTGGGGGGGGGGGGGGGGAAGGGCGAAGCTACCAGCTTTACTGTGGGATGTTGATCTGAAGTCCTCCTCCTGTTCTCTTTCTCTCTCTCTCTCTCCCTCCCTCCCTCCCTTTCTCTCTCTCTCTCTCTTTCTCTCTCTCTCTTCCCTCCCTCCCTCCCTCCCTTCCTCCCTCCCTCCCTCCCTCCAGGTATGGATTGAGGGTCTTGGATTTATAAGGTGATGGGCCTTCCTCCCAAGTTAAAAGGCTTCCTTTCAGCAATCTCTATTTATTTTCATTTTTTCAGAAAAGAGAGGACTCCTGAAGCCTCAGGCCTGCTGATTGGTTTGGCTGTAAGCAGGGCAGATCCTTGGAGCAAATTGCTTCTGGTTCTTTGTTTTTTTGTTTGTTTGTTTGTTTGTTTGTTTTCTTCTAGACAGGATTTCTCTGTGTATCCCTGACTGTCCTGGAACTCACTCTGTAGACCAGGCTGGTCTTGAACTCAGAAATCCACCTGCCTCTGCCTCCCAAATGCTGGGATTAAAGGCGTGTGCCACCCTGGCCCAGCTTACTTCTGGCTCTTGAGACTCAGCATTCCCCCCACCACAGAAGCTGCAGGCCAAATGACTGTGATCAAAGGGTATTTAGCCTGGTTGCCTTAGCTGAAGGACAGATTATGTCTGTCTGTAGAAGCCTGGCAGCCATAACCAGGCTGAGTCCTGAGTCCAGAGGCTGGCCAGGGAGCTGGAGGCCCTGCTGAGCAGCTCTGCTCCAAATTCATTGAGGGAAGTGGGATCATGGCCAAAGTAGGCCAGTGGAGGAAAGACAACGAGGCTGCCCCCTACATTTGCTGTTTCTCCGAGTGTCAAAGTGAGGCTTTAACCCCCCTCCCCCCACAGTGGGGAAGGACTACAGCTCTCAGCCACACCGCCCTGCAGGAGAGGTAGGGAGCCAGGTGGGGACCCTGCTCTGTTTACCTTAAGTGTTTGTTCCAAAGGAAATATCAATTGTTGATTTCCACCCTGACTAAGAGTCAGTGCATCTGGGGAGCTGTTAAAATATGCATTCCCAGGCTGCTGGTTGGTTGTTACTTGCCAAGCCTAGAGCACAGTCCCTGGCTTCTCTGAGTTGCAGGCACAAGCAGCGCAAAGCCCTTAGGGTCTGCTGATGAAGCTTAGGTACGCTCTCTTAGTCAGTCTAATGCAGCATCCCCCCCCCCCCCCACACACACACACACACACGGGAGGGCAGCTCAACACATCCTGTTACTGTGTTTCTAACAGGCTCTGGTGCTTCCTGATCTAGAACAGGGCTTTCTGAGAGTCACTATGTAAATGAGTGTAAGCCAGGGGCTCTGCCTTTCCTTGACTAGGGTATCCTTGTTCTGTCCAATGCCTCGCATGTACTAGCGTCTGCACACAGCCTTTGAGTGAAGCAATGTCAGGCTGATTATTTTTGCAATCATTCTGGCAAGTTTTGGAGCCAGGATTTGAACTCTGGCCCTGAAGTTGTGCTGAACTGTCTAATTGACTAAGGGTGTCATTAAAAGAGGCCTCTTCTGTGCACTAGGCACTGGGTCACAAGGTACTTTACAAACATGGTCTTACTTATCGCAAGGATCCTAGTAAAGTTAGCATCGCCCAATTTTATGAAGAGGTAAAATTAGGTTCAAAGAGATTAAGAGGTATGCCCGCTGAGCTCGTGCATGGTGGGATCACAGGGCCGTGGACCTTCCCCCCCACATCTTGTTCTTTTTTCCCTAAGCACTACTAAGTCTGGTGGGGAGCATGGTAGAGGTGTATTCAAGAACCAATATAGGAGCTGGAGAGATGGTTCCATGGTTGGAAGCTTTTACCAGGGGACCTGAGTTCAGTTCCTCCCACCCGTGTCAGGCTTGTGGCTCCTAACACCTAGAGCTCCAGCTCCAGGAAATCCGATGCCCTCCTCTGACCTCTGTGGGTGTTTTGTCAGGGGTTTCTCGGCCGTGGTGGAGAAGGGTAAAGTGTGTCCCAGAAGCTGAGCATACCAGCCACACTCTTGCCCAAGGGAGTTCAGGAAAGTGACTTAAAACCTCAGTTCTCTAAAGATGGCTGCTGTATGGTCTGGATGTTCCCTCAAAGGCTCCTGTGCCGGTGCTGTGACCCACAATGAAGTGCAATTAGGTGGTGGTAGAACCCTTAAGAGGCAGTTCCCACCGTGAGGTAATGAGAGAGCAGGATCGATGCTCAGGGCAGGGATTACTGATAGTTTCATGGGAGTGAGAGTGGATTGTTACAAAGTGAGGCCACGGCGTGCATCAGGCCACTTCTCCATGTGACTGTTTCCTTTTCTGCCCCTCGCTGTGACTGGACGTGGAGTATCATCAGAGTATGCATCTGCCTGATCTTGGACTGTATAAACCTTTTCTTTGTAAAGAACTCAGCCTCAGGCATTTTGTTGTGGCTACAGAAATTGGACTAACGCATGGCCTTATGAACTGTCAAGCTCCCAGAATCCTTCAGCTCCTTGTCTTTTACTTAGACCAGTTCCCTCAGCACATACCCTCTCGCCCTGCCCTAGGGAGTGTCCCTAGCAGCGAAGAAAGAGCCCTTTGAGCAGCCACCGGGGTGAAAACAGCCAAGGTCCCAGAACCCCAAGGACATTTCCAGGTTGTGGTTTGCTGGCCTAATGTAAAGGAGCTCCCGATTGGCTGCTCATGGCTCAAGAAGCAGAGCTGCCACGATTCAAGTGAGGGGGGGTCTGCTGGACCCAGTCATTAGGTGGGGCATAAGGGTGTGGAAACCTCCACCCTTGATATGCACTCCTGTTTTTAAGGATTTAATCACCACCACTCCCACCACCTCCTCCTTTCCCCCCCCCCCCTCTTCTTTTTAAAGACAGAGTTTCAGGCATGCCAGGCTGGCCTCAAACTGCTGCATAGACGAAGATGATCTTACATTTCTGACCCTCTTGCCACCTTGGTCTGTGTAATGCTGGAAATGGCACCCGGGGCCTATGTTACACAAGCACCCCAGTCACACCCCAGCCCAAGGGTTTAACCTGTAACGACACTCTAGTCTGTCCTGCAGGATTTCTTTAAAGACCCTCTGGTACTACAAGGCCAACTATACAGGGCACTGTGCTTCAGACACTATGACCCCAGTGCACGAACCGTGTGGGCACACTGGCACAGGCCTTTGTGTGCTTTTGAAAAAGGGCAGTGCTGCCTTTCTATTCGTGTTTTTTTTTTTTTTTTTTTTTTTTTTCTTTTTCTGGAAGCAGACATTTTTTTTAGTGAATCTTCTGTGGTCTAACCTTTGAGAGCAACCCAGGAATAAAAAGCAGTTCACTTGTTTAACTCTTCTGGCAAACTCATTAGCTGGTAAGTCAGGAGCTGCTGGGGAGTGCGGGGCTGGGGCCGATTGGTGGGAGAGTCGGTCATCCCTGGGAGAAGCTTGCACGAATGCAGGTACGGATTGGTGCAATCTTCTGAGATGCTTTTTTTTCTTTTTCTATGTATTTGTGTGTGTACATGCATGCATCTGTGTTTGTGGCTGCCAGTGTGCAAAGAACAGCTTCTGGTGCTATTCTTACTTCTTTGAGGCAGGATTTCTGGGGTGTTGTTGTTGCCCTTGTTGTTTTTCTGTTATGTTTGCCAGGCTGATAGGAGTGTGAGCTTCCAGGATTCTTCTGCCTCCCCTACCATTTTCCCAAGGAGTTTTGGGATTATAACTGCTCATGCTATGCACCCGGCCTTTCTAGGATCTGGGGATTTGAACCCACACAGTTTTCGTGGCAAGTGCTTTTCCACTGACCAGCCCCCGGCAGCCCTCTGAAGAAAATTCATACAATATGTGAAATCTGATTTCTGTGTGCAGACAGCCAATTCCCCTTTCAGACAGAGTGTTCACCAAATAGCTTAAGGTCCTAGCTTGTTCCTTGGGTGGCCCAATTGTGGTTGCGCCCTTAAGCCCTACTTCTGAGTTTGTACCCAGTAATCTGGGTGCCTGTGGAGATCTGCACAGGAAGGCACGTCCTGGAGTCGGGTGTGGCTTCCTGGGAGTTTATGGGCTTGCTTATGGAGAGAAGGCTCGACCTGGTTGGGAGATACTAAAGAAAGAGCAGGTGGTGTTGAGCTGGGCAGGACCAGCATAGAAAGAGGCATTGGGGGGGGGGGTCTTGTCCCTCAGAGCAGCGGAAAGGGGGATACTGGGGGAGGGGAATACATTCTAGAGAGATTCTCAGTGTGAGCTCACAAGTGGCCTTACCTGAACTGTGGCTAGAACTTGACTATTCTCAGATGTCCCCCCTCTCCCAGATATTTATTCCTGAAATGATGCTTTGCACAGAGGGAACTCTGTAGAGAATCTGGGGTCCTAGCACCCCAGAATATGCACCCATAACAAGGCTTTACATAGTCCCTTGCGCCAGATTCTCCAAACAGTCTCGTGAAGGAGATGGCCGCAGTCTCCTCTTTCCCAGTCTGGTAGCTGAAGATCTAAGCAATTAAGTGAGTTACCAAAGCGGTGGAAGTGAGGGTTAGTTCCAGATTCGTCTAAAACCAAGCAAGCCTTTGTTACAAAAGCTCAATGGACCCGCTAAGGTGTCCCCTTTAGACCCAGAACCCAAACACAGGTCCCAAGAAGTTATTGTCAGAGGTAGAGAATTAGAAGAACACATGAAAGGTGGGAGATGGAGACTTGGAAAGAGGCCAGAGCACTGGTCCTGCCCGTGGCTGGCTTAGCCTCAAGGGCCTCGAATCCAGGATCTGAGAAGCCTGCTTAGGGAGGCTAAGGAGAGGGTGGAGCTTACCACAGGATGAGACCACAGGCTTGGAAGACAGTTTAAAAGTCACCCTTGCTCTTGTCCCTACAGCTGGGTCAACACTTGGTTTGCTGTGTGTTGAGAGGGCAGTTCTTAGTGTTCTCCTCCGGTGATTTTTTGGTCATTTGTCACCATTTTGGAAAAAGCTGTTTCTTTTCTCTCTTTTAAAAAAATACCGCCTTCGGGGGCTGGAGAGGTGGCTCAGGGGTTAAGAGCCCTGACTGCTCTTCCAAAGGTCCTGAGTTCAAATCCCAGCAACCACATGGTGGCTCACAACCATCCATAAAAAGATCTGACTCCCTCTTCTGGTGTGTCTGAAGACAGAGTGTACTTACATATAATAAATAAATAAATCTTAAAAAAAAAAAATACCGCCTTTAATCCCAGCACTTGGGAGGCAGAGGCAGGCGGATTTCTGAGTTTGAGGCTAGCCTGGTCTACAGAGTGAGTTCCAGGACAGCCAGGACTACACAGAGAAACGCTGTCTCGAAAAAACAAAAAAACAAACAACAACAACAACAAAAAACCCCAAACAAACAAAACCAATGTTTTTTTATTCTTTGAGAATTTCTTTTGATTTTTTTAAAATTATTTTTGAAAGCTGGGTATGGTGGTGCATACCTTTAATCCCAGCACTTGGGAGGTTGAGGCAGGCAGATATCTGTGAGTTTAAGGTCAGCCTGGTCTACAAAGTGAGTCCAGAACAGCCAGGGCTCTGTTACACAGAGAAACCCTGTCTCTTTAAAACATATACGTATACATATACATATACATATACATTCATTCCTTTTCATTGGGACTGCAGAGATGGCCCAATGGTTAAGAGCACTTGTTCTCCACAACCACCTCTAAGTCCAGTCCAGAAGATCAATGCCCCCTTCTGACTTCTGACTTCTGCAGTGGTCCTGACATATTGAGATGACACTTTAGCTTCAATCCTTCCCCCAACTCGGGCTTTTACAATTTTTGTGCTTTCTCTCTCCCTTCAGAAGTCCTTTAGCTTTTGGGTGGGATATAGATGTTCCATTTGTGGCTGAACATTCCACAGATTTCTTATTTATTTATTTATTTATTTATTTATTTATCGATCTATCTATTTATCTATCTATTTATTTATTTATACTTTAGCATCTTTATCACGATTTTAAAGGACTCTCTTCAATAGCTTCCTGTCTGGACTGTTTCTCGTTTTTTGGAGGTGGGGAGACGTTGTCACGGAAGCCTTCAATGTCTCTCCTTCTCAGTTATGAGTCTGCAGTCATTGGTACCACTGCAAAGGAAGCCTCCTTGCCCATAGCAGCTGGCAGCAGCATGAGCCACAGACATCCACACAGCCAACAGTGGCATCAGGGACCATGGAACTCAGCCTGGCTTCCAGTAGCAGCACAGACCTTGGTCATTGACGTGGCCTCTGGGGTAACAGGGATCACGGGTACTAGCAAGGCTCCCAGCTGCAGCACGGACCATGGAAGTCTTTTAAGAAGGCTTCATCCAGAAAATGAACCATTTCTCACATGATCGTGCCACTGGGTAGAGCCCGAGAGAGCTCCATGTTGCTTCGCCCCATCCCTGCTGGCCCTATTTGGGGACAAACTCCTTTCCCCAACACAACCTCACTTCCTATACCCGGGGGTGCCATCACTTCTCTAGCTCCGCCTCTTTCTGCTTAGCATGCACTGCTCTCTGTTCTGCCCTCTTTCCCACCCCACTATCCCACATTCATTTACTAAAGTGACACTGTGAACTTCTCTGTGTGTGTGTGTACGTGCACCACATGCATGCATTGTGCCACAGAAGCCAGGAGAGTCTGTTGGACTCGCTTCCGACTGCAGTTACAGATGGCTGTGAGCCACCTCGTGGGTGCTGGGAATGGATGGAACTCTGGTCTTCCGCGCGAGAGCACCAAGCGCTCTCCACCACAGAGCCGTCTGTCTCTTCAGCCAATACCATCCCTTTAAAAGTTTGTTTTTAGACCGTGAGTGCTAGTGCCCGCAAAGGCAAAGGTGGGGGCATGGGGGTCTTCCTGGAGCTGGAGTTATAGGAGCTGTCTGACATGGGTTCTGGAAACCAGACTTGGGGCCTCTGAAAATGCAGCAAGAGCGAGCCCACTTTTCAGCCCTGTTCTGAATTCTTTGCGCATGCGCAGGGTTGGAGTTGGGGCATGAACTAAAACAATTGTTCAGGATGTTCTTTTGAGGAAAAAGCTTAGACTTAGTGATGAGGTGTGATCACCAGCGTCGGAACACTGGACAAGGCAGTGTGGAAAGTGTATCCTGGAGAAGAGGCTTGCAGGGAGAGGGGTGGCCACTCTGGACCCTGCTGGAGCATCTTTAGGTCTTCAACAAGCGCTCAGGAAAGCCTGGCTAGCATGTCTCTGTGGCGCCTCCCTTTCCCTGTGTGTGACTTCTTTTGGAAGTCTTTGGAATCAGGTAGTTAATTCAGTTTTTCAGTGGGTCCCTTCACGCAGGACAAATGCCTCAGTTGAGAGACATAAAGTCCACAAACATTTTAGTCAAGAGAGAGTTATGGTGCCCAAGGAGAAGCTAACCCTAATATTTACCTTTAGAAATTGACAGCTTATTTTAAAGCAGTGAAGTGTGTTTGGTGCAGGACAGGGAGGATGGGGTTAGATCTGCTGACCCCGAGTAAATTCCAGGGAGGGATGGACAAGCTGTGGATTTACAACCCTGCTCTAAGTCCTGTTTAAGGTTCTGAAGAGCCTTCAGGGGGTTGTCAAGTGAGGCAGGCTGTAAGGGGCCCATCCCACACAGGGAGGGTAATTGGTCCAGGCCCGTCTTCATGAGGAACACTGCCTTTGATTTGAATCCAGTTGATTTTCCATAGACCTGTTGCGTTTTAAAGTAGCCCCAATCTCCTTCTCTCTTTTTCATTTTTTAAAAATAAAAACATTTATTAGGATATTTTCCTTAAAACAGCAACAGCAGCAAAACAACTTAACATTGGTATAACTAATAGAACACAGTTAAACCCAGTACTTGGGAGGCAGAGGCAGGATGATCTCTGTGAGTTTGTGGTAAGCTTATATATCAAGTTCCAGGCCATGTGAGACCCTGTCTCAAAAAAAAAAAAAAAAAGGACACTAACATTGGATCATTGAGGAAAATTGAAACTCATGTGCGTGCACATGCGCACATAAGAACTGTAGACCTTGTTAGAGGTAAAGCACCCTCAGCTTTTCTTTACATGTGTGACCACATGTGTCTTTTGATTCTATTTCCACACAGGACTATCTTCTTCTGAAAGATGCTCTCTGATGGCCACGGGGTGTTTCACCATATAAACACACCATGGTTCATTCAATATTTTTCCATGAAGGAAAACTAAAACTGCTTCATTCTTCGCTGTTGTCCTTGGGCAAGTTACAGATGTCTGTGTATACTTTGCGCATGTCTTCAGCTGCGAGGGTGCACACCTAGGAGAATTGCTCCATCAGAGATTCGGACATAGCTCAAGGGTAGAGAGAGGATTTGCCTAGCGTGTACAGGGCTCCAGCATGGTCCCCAGCCCTGAGGAGAAAGGATTTAGATACCGCTTTCTTTCCTGTGTCCCTTTCATTTTCTCTACATTCATCCTTTTTGTTAGCTTTGTTTTAAATCTGCCCCCTCCCCCAACACTGTTAACACTGCTATCCCGCTGCCTGGTGAGTGCTAGGCAGGCACTCCGTCAGAGTTATATTTCAGCCTCAGCTGCATTTTTATTGATATATTTACCATTAGTCCCTTAATAATTTTATTTTATTTGGCTTAAAAACATTTTTTTTTTAGCGTACAAGCAAACATAGTCTTTTTAAAATTTTCTGGTGGTCTGCTCTTTGTATCTTCTGTGCCTTGTTCTTGCATTTGTTTCCACAGCTTCGGACTCATGGTTTTTTTTTTTTTCTTGAACAGGAAAGTTTTGTCAGGTCCCTGGTTTTCCCAAAGGCAGGGTGTGCCTCTTCCTTCTCCCCTTCTGCCTTAGTACCCATAGATTTTCAGCATCTCACAGTCCTGAAGGGAGTCTGTGTGTATGGGATGATGGGAGTGTGTGTATGTGTGTGTGTGTGTGTCTGTGTGTGTGTGTGTGTCTGTGTGTGTCTGAGTGTGTGTGTCTGTGTGTGTGTCTGTGTCTGTGTGTGTGTGTGTGTGTCTGTGTGTGTGTGTCTGTGTTTGTGTGGTGATGGGAGTCTGTGTGTGCGTGGGATGATGGGAGTGTGTGTGTGTGTGTATGTGTGTGTCCCAGCAGGACGGGTCTGTATTCTCTTTGTTCTGTGTTTGTGAGATTGCTGACATGGGACCATGTCAAGCCTTCACACTGACCTGCGACTTGGCTGCCTGTCACCGTTCTTTGTCCACCTGTAACCACATTTCCATTCCCCACTTTCAAATACTGCTCTCACGAGCAGAAGCACTGGGCGAGTGAAGTGCCTGCTCCAGCACTGCTTGCCCCTCAAGTAAGGGGGCATCAGTGGAGATCCACTGGGGTCTCTGAACGTAAACCATACACATGGCTGTGACCCTTCCCAGGGCCCTTCCGAGCCGAGCCCAGTGCAGCGATTCCCTTTCCTTCCTCATGTCCTTAAACCAAGTGCGAGGTTTCTGGGTTATTACTTAGCGAAGAGAGAGCGCCTGTAAGCCAGCGTTGGATACCTCTGGCTTTTTCCACTGAATGAGCATTTTTCTTCCCTGGCTGTCCTGTCACTAAGTGCTGCTCCAGGCTGTGTGACTTCAAAGCTGTTTCCTGCTGTCCTCAAACTAAAACTAAACCGAGAGACATTTCTGGGCTCTTTAAATAATAATAGTGATGATGATGATGATGATGATGATGATGATGATGATGATAAATAAAGCACCCTGTGACTTCTCAGCTTTTCCTGTGGCTTCTAGCTCTCCCCTGCCAGCGACCTGCTTTGGGGCTGCCAGCACTCTTTCCTTTGATGTCTGTCTCCAGGATACCTCCCTGGAATCTGTTCTGAGAACAGGGAAATTGCTGCTGTGAGTTGGGGCTGGTGAGGAGGGCTGGGGGGACCCAGGAACTTTGTGGATCTGTGCTGAAGGAATTCGGATTGAACTGGCAGTGACCCCGGAGGAGCGGCGTCCTTCCTGATTATGGGGAATGTTTCAGTTCTTCCTTCCACCCTCCACCCACCGTTTGCCTTGAGCTGCTGCTCCAGCTCACTGCATGGAGATCAGGGCCCAGTGACCCTGAGGTGGTCCTTGTCTCCTGAGTGTTTCAAGGCAGCCGTGGGTGACTGGGAGATGCAAACTGTGGACTCCTCTGTTTGCTCTGGACGCTAACACTGTGGAATGCTTTTAGTCATTCCCCCCTTCCTTTCAGTAAAACATAAAATTTTATTATTATTACAGAGACTTTGATATACAGAACAAGCATCTCTTATTTTGAAAAGCTTAGACCCAGAAGTATCTCTGGGTTCTGTTTGTTTGGTATCCGGGAATACTTCCATAGACTCCTTGAACATCCCTGATCAGAAAAATCCCAAATTCTAAGTATTCCAAACGCTAAAACTTTACAAGCTCAGAAAGGAGATACCCGTAAATGTTCAGAATATCAGGTTTTCTTATTAGAGATGTGCCATCATCATACTGTGTTGGTGTGTGTGTGTGTGTGTGTGTGTGTGTGTGTGTATCTGTCTGTCTGTGTGTATGGTCTATGTATATGTGTGTGGTGTGTTGATGTATCCTCATGTGTTGTGGTGTGTATTGTATGTGTGTGTATGGTATATGTTTATGTGTGTGGTGTGTCTGTGTGTATAAGGGCTATATTTACATGTATGCGGTATGTGTAGGTGTGTTTGTGATATATATATATGTACTTTGTCATGTATGTACATGTATATGACATATATACATGCATATACATATATTTGTGTATGTGTATACAATGTGTATATTTGTGATGTATATGTATCTGTGATATATATATATATATACACACACATTGTATATGTGGTGTGTGTGTGTATATATATATATATATATATACACAGTATATGTGTGTGGTGTATGTGTATGTATATGGGATATATATGTATAATGTATGTATGTGGTATATTGAGACAGGTTCTTTCACTGAACCTGGAGCTAAACTGGCAGCCAGCAAGCCCTAGAAATCCTCTGGTCTCTGTTCCCCATCTCTCCAGTGCTGGGTTACAGGTGTAGGAGAACCATACCTGGCTTTTTACATGGGTTCTGGGGATTCAAACTAGGGTCCTCTTGCTTGCATAGAAGTGTTCTCACCTGCTGGGCCATCTCCGCAGTCTCTATATACTATTTGATATTCATATTACAGCCTGTGAATTGGATATTACAGTCAAGCAAATTAGTCTACATATTATTTTCCATAGTGACCTTTTTTTTGATTAGCTGTTAAAATCATGTCCATCTTAATTAATCTTAAGCCTTCTTCAACTTGAAGATAAGAGCTCTAATTAAGTTTCATATCAAGTGAGCCAGATGAGTGCAGTGAAGGGCAGGATATTGGCTACAGAATGCCAGAGAGCCCAAAGCGATGGCTCAGCCGTCAGGAGCACTCACTCTGCTTGCCGGGGACCCGTGCTCAGTTCCCAGCACCCATGTTGGACAGCTCCTAACCTCTTCTAACTCCAGCTCCAGGGAACCTGGTGTGCTCTTTTGGCCTCTGTAGGCACCTGTAATCACATACACACAAGCACACACACACAACTTAAAAAATAATAAAAATAGCCAGGCATAGGGCACGCACCTTCATCCTAGCACTTGAGAAGCAGAGGCAGGTAACTTCTTTTGAGTTCTATTTCTGACAGCAAGTTCCAGGTCAGGTAGGGGAACATAGTGAGGCCCTGCCCCAATAACAAAACAATAATATAATAACAATAACTTAAAACAGATCACCTAAGGCATGAGTTGACGTGCCTCTGAGGCAGATAGCCCTGGCTGGAGCCTGCTGCTCTTCAGGGCTGGAGCTCTGGAAGGCTCTGGAAACTTTGCTTCCTCCTCAGCCTTGAGTCGGAGGTCATGACACATCTTGTTGTTTTCCTTCTGTATTAAATTTTTAATTTATGCATGCCTATGTCTAGTCAGAGATGCCATCAGGCCTTCACAGCACATGAAGGGGACTTGGTTGAGGGTCACTAAAGCCATTTGGGAAGCTGTTCTCTGTCCCTTCTCTGTCAGCAGGCAAGCATGTGTTGAATCCAAGTCCTGCAATTTGGGGGAGATACTCTAAATTTCTAGAACTTATATTTTTTCAGTAAAAACAAAGTTGTAGGCATACAACTTTAGTTTGTTTATTTTTGCAAGTTAGAAAAAAAAAAAAGCCACCATAAGCCACGGGTTCTGAAAACCTATCCAGCCTGTAGCTTTGAGGCTTGATTAAAAGAAAAAAAGCTGCTCTGGTGTGTGTGTGTGTGTGTGTGTGTGTGTGTGTGTTTGTGTGTATGTGAATTTGGGAATGTGTACATGTGTGTATGAGTGTGTGTGAATGTGTGTGTGTACATGAGTGGGTGTGTGTGAATGTGTGTGTGAGTATGAGTGTGTGGATGGTGTGCATTAATTTGTACCACAGGGGCAGGGCAGTTAGAATACAAGTCCAGGCATCGCCCCTCCCCTTTCCCTTTATCTGAGACAGGCTCCCTTCACTCCTGCATATGGTGAGCGAGTTGGCCCATGAGTGTTTAGGGATTCTGTCTCTGTCTCCCATCTTGCTGTAGGAGTGCTGAGATTACAAATGTACACTATTGAATCTAGCTTTAGGTAGGTTCTGGGATTTGAACTCAGGTCTTTACGCTTGTGGAACAAGAGCCACCCCTCTAAGCTTGTACCACATGCTGGTCTGGCATCTATAATACTCTTCTCTCTTGGCTCTTCGTGCAGTTGGGGTTAGGTGTGGTGACGCCTCCATTCTCCTTGCTTTGATTCTCCTCATGTCTCTTATTTGGGCCTGTTCTTCCACAGCAATGTCCTGTCTGTTGGTTTTTGGGGCCTGGGAGATTTGGATCTCTGGGTCACGCGTGCCATGCAGAACACAGCATATCCGGTTACAGAAAGGACTTTTTCTGGAGCCAGTGCTGGACCTGGTGGTGCACTGTATGCAGAAGTACAGAAGGGTTGACTTTGCAGTCACCCCAGGTCATGTCAGTTCCAGAGCCTCAGGCAGAGTGTGGTCTTTCCAAACAAAAGGCTTTGTCTTGTGGAGTGAGTGCGCACGTGTGTGTGTGTGTGTGTGTGTGTGTGTGTGTGTGTGTACATGTGCCGAAGGTTGGAGGCCATCTGCCACTTCCTTCCAGCTTGTTTGAGACAGGGCCACTCTTTGTTGTTTGGTACTGTATGTCATGCCTTGTGGGCATTCTTCTGCCTCTGCCCCATCTCATGGTAGGAGTCCTGGAATTGCAGGTGTGACCTGCTTTCTTGTGTGTTTTGAGGACTTAAGTCCTCGGCAAGCATTTTATGCCACCTCTCTAGTCCTTGAAATTTATTATGTGTATAATAGAAAAAGATTGCTTTAGCTAAGCCCCCCAGTGACAAATGTTCTTACAGTCTTGACACCCAAAGGTGTGACTTCTGTCATAGGCTGAATTTGAGCGACATGCTGATGATGCGGGGTGGGGTGGTGGTGGTGGTGGTGGTGGTGGTGGTGGTGGTAGTCTGGTTTTATCTGGGTGGGTGTGAAGGACGGAGCTGGTGTGGGGTGTAGAGTGGGGCTTTGTTTGGGAAGATCACCACAATCAGTACCCCGCTGGGTCTCGGTCCCTCAGCACCTTTAAACAGAGCGCTTCTGTAGCTTACCACCACACAGATGCTCAATAAACTCAGCAGATGAACCGGCAGGTAGCTCACCTGCGGAGGGGCTTGATCTCTGCAGCCAACCCGGAGCTGCTCTTTTCCTGTAAATGGGACTAATTCTCATTACCTCAACTCCTGCATTTTCTGCCTTGCCCAGAAGCTTCCGATCTTTCCAAGCTTCCTGGGCCCATCCATATCTTATACCCCGACCCGACTTCACAGCTTCCTAGTGCTTGGAGCGGCCCTTTCATGGATGTCCGTGCTGGTTGTCTGACCACTAGTGGCCCTTGGTTGGCACGGTCATAATCCAGTGGTACCTCCAAATCCCAGTTGTCTGACCACGAGTAGCCTTTGGTTGGTGCTGTCATAATCCAGTGGTACCCCCGAACCCTACTTTTCAGGATTCTTAAGCCCAGAGGATTCTGGTTTCTCCACAGACCACACAATACAGACGAGGTGGTAACTTTTACAAGAGAATCCCAGGAAGCTTGGGAATTGGTGTGGAGTCCTGCGGTGGTTTTAAAAAACACAGCAAGAATCGACGTAATGATGAGTGACAGCCAGCAGCGACGGCGTCCAACTCTGAAACTGGGATAGAAGAATGTTCTAACTTGGACTGGAAGTTGGCCAGCTGTGGGATTTTATTGACCATAAGTTGCTAATTCAAAGGCTTTTCCAGCCATGACCCCTGGTTTTCTTCTTACTGCACTTCCTACATTTCCCGGAGCCTGCATTTATGACTTTTATCATCATAAAGTTCAAAATGAAATACCTACTTAAAAATTAATTGAAACCTGCGAACACCATGTCATTTGTCAGCCTGTGTAGTGAAGCACACTCCCCCCAGCTCCTCCATCTGTTTATTTTGCGATTAATAAAAGGCAAAACATGTTTGTGCTTGAGGCCGAAGATCTTGGCTGCCTGTGTCGGAATCTGTGAATTCAGTCCAAATTGATAATGTCCTGGTATTTGTGGAGGCTTTTATTTATTTATTTTAGGAAAAGCTGCTTAAATGAAGCTTCCCCCCCACTTTTTTTCTTTTCTGAAGCTGACCACGTAGAGCTCAGGATAAACAGCTTTCTAGTAAGAGGTTTCCAAATGGGGATGTGGATTTACCGTAGGGGTCTTGAGTGAGTTTTCAAGGCATTGTTTTAAGTTGGTGGGAGGCCCAGATGAAAGGGGAATTTCATGATAAGCCCCTCTGTGAGTCACTTCGTGTAGCAGGGAGGCAGTGAGATGCTGGGGGTTTGCTCAGTCCTCATGCAGAAGTTTGTACTGGCAGAAGAGGCACCGAAGGCTGCCCTGGCCTGCACTGGGCTGCGGCAGTACAACCCTCATTTGGGCCGGGGCTTTAGAACAGTCCTGCCTTGAACTTCACAATACTAGAAAATTAGTCCTTCCCCCTCCCAGCCTCCCCACCCCTGCCTCCTGTCTATGCCTGTGACACGGTGAGCATCAGGACTACCTCCCTCCTTTGTGCCTTTTTCCCCCTTCTGTGAACAGTCATTTAATTTATTCCTTGCTGCTTATCATTTTAATAACTGCCTCTGTCTTACAGTGCATATTCACCAACAAGCGGTGGCTTCTATGATGGCAAGCACAAATCCGGAGTACAAAATCAGAAAGCCAGAGCTGTTAGGGTCAGACTCTGCTCCCTGGGGCCCCTAACCGGCTAGGCTCAGCCGCCCTTCCTCAGTGTGCCAATCAAGGAGTCAAGAAACATGGAGAGGCAGAAACAGGAGATTGATCCGATGTGGCCACATTAGGAAGAGGAACAAATAAAGGGGTCCAGGAACACCCCCCAAGTCCATCTTCAGGGTCTTGACATGAGAGGACAAGGAGGAATGCATTGCAAAGTGGTCGATGCAGGGTCGCATCCATTACCATCTGGGCCATAGTCTCCCCTGTGAGGTGGTCTGCTATTATCAGAACTTTGACCCTTTTTCCTGAGACAATTTCGGGATCTTTACTAACACTAGGCTCAGCCTTTTCTCCTTCTCTCAGCTTGAGATTCTTGGGAAAATCCCAGTCTCCCTGGGACCATTGTTTCAGTAGTCTGCTACCAGAGGGAGTGGCACAGTGTCCCTGCCAGGACAGTCACACCTGGGGTTCCAGACACTAATTGGTCTTGAAGATTGAACTGAGCTGGTTAAGCAGTAGGGCCTGGCTCTTCCTCTCTGCTT